>NC_133827.1:12737272-13040303 GCF_047830755.1 Zonotrichia albicollis
ACCCTCACAAGAGTGAGCTGTTTCAACATCAGAACATAGGAGCCTTTTTTAAATGAACGAAAAGGGGGAGATGTCATAGACAGGTAGAATAGTGATAAAAGAAAGGCCTTTTGAAATCAGGCCTTGTTCTGCCATATTCATAGCTGGCCTGTCATCTCTTCTGAGTGCAGCTAAGCAGTTACAAGTTCCCGTGTGAAGCTATTTTGAGAATGAGACTTTGTGAACAATCTATTCTGAGGGTGAAAAACAAATGCACCTGCAATAACAAGGGATTTGTCCCATGAGAATCAGTGAAGAGGTAAACAATACAATAGAGAGATTTGATGCTCAAGTAAAATCTATTTTATTAACCAATAATAGAATAACTGGCAAAAAATCAATGAACTAACTAAAGTTGCATACAAGGTCTGTCAAACTGTGTAAAATTAGTTGTGTAAATAAAAACTAAAGAGTTCTCCAGCTCAGGTGGTTCCTCTGGGATTTCAGTTCCCCCCTTCTTTGAGGCTTTGGGTTCCCTCTTCTTTGGGGCTTTGGGTTCCTTCCTCTCTGGTGCTTTGGTTTCCTTCTTCTCTGGAGCCTTGATTTCTTTCTTCTCTGGGATTCTGGTTTCCTTCTTCTCTGGGATTTTGGTTTTCTTCTTCTCTGGGAGTTTGGTTTCCTTCCTCTCTGATGCTTTGGTTTCCTTCTTCTCTGGGATTTTGGTTTCTTTCTTCTCTTGGGTCTTGGTTTTCCCCTTTGCTGGTATTGGAGGTTGCTTCCCTGCAGAGACACTCTTCTTTCCCTTCTTCTGCCTCTCTTCCTCCTCTAAGGCTTTTGCCTCCTCCTCGACCTTTTGAGTTGACTCCTTCAGCTCCCTTCTGCAGACAAAATAGGAAACATGGCTGAGAGTCCCAGCAGAACCTTGGGCTCCCTAGTCCTGGCTGGCCCTGCACTTCATTCCTTGACCCTGAGGCCATTTCCGTGAATTCTCCTCAACCCACAGAGGCTGGGAACATCCCAAGTGAGGGCATGGGTAGAAGGGGACCTCCAGGACCAGCCAAACCTGAGCTTTGCCATCATAAGGTGTTGACTGTGCAAGCTCCCTCTGAAGGCACAGCCAGACCCCTCCAGCCCCTGCCAAAGGCTGATCCAGCAGCTCTCTGCACTGGTGCCTGGAAACGACCTTTGTCTCTTGGCTTCCCAGTTTAAAGCAGAGCACAGATTGCTTAGCTCTCCTACAGTTCTTACTCAGCTCATTCAGCCCCCTTCTCCCTGGGCATAGCTGAGGCATGATTTTAAAGAGTTCAGATTTCAGCTGAGGGTTAGAAGCAATTCCCATTGATCAGGATGTAGGTTAGATAGGCAGACCATAGGTTAATGATTATGAGATGCTTAAGCTGGAGCTGATTGTGCTATTGTTTACCATTAGGAGCATCTTTCTAGAGGGAAGTGGAGGAAGTGAACTGGTATAAGAACATCTTGAAACCAGTAGAACAATGGTTAGCACCTGGGCTTGATGTCAATCAATCACTAAGTTGGGGACCTTGGATGGTGCCAGAGGGTCACAGAGACCTGATAAAGACCACTGACCCACTTCGAGACCATTGACCCAGTTCAAGGGAAGAATTGCACAGGAGTGAAGGACCAATGACCTCATTTGAATACAGAGCAGGGATGGGAGGTGCTGGGGTTGTGCAGATGTATTGTATGTAAGATCTTAGCAAATAGAGAGGGCAAAGAACCTTGGACAGCGCGGTCACGCCTTTTAGGGACGGCTCTGGAGCCGCCCGCTGGTGTTAATAAACATCCCACAATCTAACTTTGATTAGTTAGAGAGTCTCTGTCCGTGATCTTCAGTTTTAACGACTCCTAGCCTGCTCCTTCATGAGAACAATCCTATCAGTCAGAAAGCAAAGGCTGCAGGAACTCCTCTCCTGCAAGACAGGCTCTTGCCAGCCAGATTTCCTGCTGGAACCCAGCAGGCAGATTTCCTGCTGGAACCCAAGCAAACTAGTGCTGGCTGCCATGGAAACCATTGGAAGCAGCCTCATCCATCTCCTCCCCATGAAACCAACTTCAGCCTGGCCTGAAGAAGTCCTGCTGCACAGGCTGGCTTTAAGCAGCCTCCACTCCCAGCTCCACACTTGGCCTGTGTGTCCTGAGCTGGCTGCCTTGCTGGAGCTGAGCTTCTCCTGTGCTTGCCTACGGCTGCAGCTGCAGGGGAGCCTAAAGCACAGGAGCTTTTCTGGCTGCTGTCCCACCAAAAGGAGAACCCTGGCAGATCAGCAGTGCAAGGACTTCATCTGTGGCAGGAGCAGGACCCAAAGCAAGGTTTGCTCTGTGCCCCACGCCTGCCCATACCACAATCCCACTGTTCTGGTGAAGAAGGCAGATGACGAAGAAGATGCCACTCAACACCATGGACTTCAAGACACCTCTAGAGGTGGTGCCAAGGCAAGCCCAGAGCCCAGCTCCCTGCAGGCAGCAGCTAAGCCAGCAGGGCTCAGCACTCAAATAGAGAAGAGGTTCTGTCTCAACAGAAGAAGGTCCTTCCTCTCTTGGCAGCCAGGGAGCTCAGAGTGGCCATCCCTGTGTTGCTGCTGGCCTTTGCTCTGCAGCTCCTCTGAGCTCAGAGGCCTTGGAGCAGGGAAGCCCTGCAGGGACAATAACCCATGGCAGAGCAGGAACCCACGGAAGGCTGACTCACCTGTCCCTGAGAGGGGCCTGAGAACCACAGTTGATCTCCTGGGGGCTCTGGGAGGAGCTGACACGTGAGGCCACCCTGGGCACCAGCACCTCGGAGGTGGAGCCTCCCTCCATGTGGCACAGCTCCGGGACATTGCAGGTGGTGGTGAGGTGGCCAGAGAAGGTGGAGGAGACCTGCTGGCTCTCTCCTGGCTGCAGCACACCTGGCAGTGGCAGGATATTGAAAGCCTGGATGGAAGACAGGAGAGATTGAGGTGTTGAGCATGGAAATGGAGGCAGAAGAGCATCTTGGAGCAAAGTGCAGCTGTAGCCAGGGGGCCTATTCCCCAAACACTGCCAGAATCACCCTCACCTCATCCTGCATCCATGCCACTGACCAGTGCAGAGACCATGGGGAAAATCTTCTCCCATACTCACGGGTCAATGCATTAATTAGTACATGACATGAAAGTGAACTGGGATGGCTCCTGGCAGTAGAAATTCTCTCTGATGCACAACTTGCCTTTAAAAAGTTTCAAAACTTCCTGCTTTTACAAAAGGAGGAGACTCAGAGTGAGAGCTCTTGGAGCTGAGGGAAGGAGTCCAGCCCAGCTCATCTGACTCCTGAGGCTCTTCCCCTCTCTCTCTGATTTAAATGCTTCTTTCTCAAGGTGCTACAGCAAAAGCTCCTGCAAAAATTTCCTGTGGAGCACCTGAGGAGTTCCAGGGGGAGCAGTGCCCTCCACAGGTGCCGCACAGCGTCCTTGGGCAGCCCCACAACGTGTCCTGCACGACCTCTCCAACAAGCAGCTGCTCCAGCAGCACTTTGTGATGGGCCTGCAGGGATGGGAGGCCCCTCTGTGGCCAATGCTGAGGGCCCCCAGTGGCACTGGCAGCTCCAGCCCTGCTTGCCACACTGACAATGGGCAAGGGAGACAGATTCCCTCTCTCCTTCTCCGCTCCCAGGGGAGTGTGAGCCACGTCCAGGGAGCACCTGAATCCCTCCAAGCCTCGAGGGAGGTGAGGGTGCTCAGGAGTTGGTGCTGGCACCCAAGAAACAAGCCATTTTCTATGCTGGGAAGAAGAGACAGCCCCCTGCAAAGTCTCCCTTTGTCAGACAGCTCCAGGGCCAGCAGTGCAATAGCAGCTCCGGGTGAAAGCAGAGCCCTGCAAACAGGGAGTCTGGCTGCCTTGGGAAGAGGCTCCATGGAGATCAGGATCATCCCAGCTTGCTCTGGGAGGGAAGCTGGAGGTGTTACCATGATGATGCAGAGAAAAGCCTCATCTTACATGGGGAAGGAAAAAAGGCAAAAAATCCCACACTCAGCACAGGCCTGTAGGATCTGAGTCAGCTTCTCCCAGGAAAACTCTCCTATTTCTCCCTCCCCCTCAGCCCATGTCCAGCCCTTGGCCCTGCTGCCCAGCCCACTGTCAGGGCACAGCAGA
The DNA here is from genome assembly GCF_047830755.1 of Zonotrichia albicollis. Classification (NCBI taxonomy): domain Eukaryota; kingdom Metazoa; phylum Chordata; class Aves; order Passeriformes; family Passerellidae; genus Zonotrichia; species Zonotrichia albicollis. Next base: position 12,741,383 of record NC_133827.1, read on the forward strand.
GCAGGGCAGCAAAAAGGGAGCTCAGCATGAGCAGGGCTTGGTGCTGGCAGGCTGGGGAGGCAAAGCAAGCAGTAGGTGTACAAGAAAATCTATCTCTGCTCCTGAAGAGTGGGTAAAATCCTGCACTTCTTTCAGGGCTCTGGCTGCCTCCACCTTTCCAGTCCTGAAGTGCCTCCATCGAGATGCCGGGGATTCCAGACTGGTTCTCCTCTCCTGCGGTGGCTGGGGTTTGAATTTAGGTTGGTGGAGCTCATCTCTGGAAAATAAATAACTATGAACAGGGACCTGCAGTGGGAGGGAGGGAGGGAGGGACACCTGCACGAGCAGCTCCTGGCCAGGATGCAGCCCCTGGCTGAGTGCTGGCACGTTGAACTGAGAAATGGTTTGATCCAGCCCTTCCCAATCCAGGCTGGGGCAGGTCTGTTCTAAAGGCAGCCCAGGGATGACACTGAGGTGCTGCAGCAGCTGCAACTGCTTGCATTGAGCAACTACAGAGGACAGGCATTAACACCCAGCGGGGATGCAAAAAGCACAGTGGGAGAGGAAAAGACAGAGAAGGCAGCAAAAAGTGACATTTGAGACACCGAGGGGCAGACCCAGCCAGTGCCCAGCCAGCACAGCCCACCCAGTGCCCAAGGCCAGAAACTCTGCAGATCCACCAGGGATTTATCAGGAATGTTCCCCTGACACTGCTGGGGGGTTGGTTGACATTTTCCAACACTCCCAGGTGACTCAGGTCGCATTCCCCATCCATCCATCCTTCCATCCATACATACACAGGCTGTGGTGCTGGGATCCTGCCAAGCTCTGCCAGCCTTGGGCTTGGGGAGATTTCTGCCAGCCGTCCTGAGCTCTGTAATTGTGCTCTCTGTTCCAGGAAGCAAGCAAGAAAGATTTTAAAATCCCCAAAACAAACCACAACAGACAAACCTAAAAAACCTTCAACAGTTCAACCCTGCTCAAGTTATTTCTTTAGGGACAGCTACCACTCTCCAGCTGAAATGCTGGGCTTTTGGGGAAAAAGAAAATTTCATGTTGACCTCCAAATCAAAAAGGGTTAAGGTTAGAGAACCTTTCAAACTAAAAATTATTGCCCCAAAGCTTTTATCTTTGCAAGAAATCTCTAGGTAAGACCAGCCTGACAGTTAAACAACTGGTTCTTCTGGTGGGGAGAAACCCTCCTCTTTAAGGGAAGCAGCCTGATAGTTAAAAGCAACTGTTTGGTCAAACTTCAGGCTCCCTGGCACAGCCTGCATTGCCTTCCCTTCCTGTTCACTGATTTACAGGCAGTGCCACAATGGCCCGGGTTCAGATGTTTGGTGCCATCCAAGGAATTTGGCATTCCCATTTCCATATGTTTTAATCGAAGTTTCAATCCTTTCAACCAGTCTTCAAATGCCAGCTTTCCTTTCTTTTACAGAAAACTCAAGGTTCCTAGAAGACTTCTGACATCCTCTTTTGTGCTCAGAGAGATGACATTTTCAAACAGATGTTTCCAAAGTTAACAGCATTTGAAAGAATAATGAACTCAAATCCCCCTGGATTCCAGCTTAGCCCAGCTCCATTCTGTGTCAGACACTGAGATTCCCACCTCTAAGGCAGGAGCTGTTTGTGCCCCCCATCCCTCCTGTCCTTCTCCCCAGCAGCCTGTGCTTGTTGTCCCCGGCAGAATCCCTGTCCCTGTGCACCCTGCCAGGAGCAGCTGCACACAGGCTCACATCTCCCCTTGCCCTCACCAGGGGGTTTCTCTCATCCCCGAACACGCTGATGAGAACGTCGGTGCGATGAGTGCCCAGGGCCTGCACTGCCACCACAACTGGGATCTCTGCTGTGCTCTGGGGCTGCACAATCCCACAGGGCTTGGGGCTGGAGTAGAGCACAGCAGAGTCCTCCTTGCGTTTCTGGAAGGGACACAATGAAATGCAGATTCAGAGGGACCTCTCAAGAAACTTTAGGCTCCTTAACATCCACCACAACAGCAACTTACACACACCTTTAAAACTCCCCTGGACAAAGGTCAAAGGCACAAACAAGATGCAAGAATTGTAGGCTTAGCACTCCCAGGGCATCCTGCAAGGAGGCTGCCAGCACAGGCACTGGTGTCTGTGGGTGCAGCAGCTTTTCACAACCCTCTAAGATCTCCCACAGGAAAACACCCTGAGGACGAGAACATCAGCTGTTTCCTCAGGAGCTTAAACTGCCTCCTAAAGTTTACACTTGGGTAGGATCCTGTTCTCAGCAGATCTTAAAGACTAAATAGAAACCAGCAAGGTCTTATCCAAACCCTTTTTTCCCCTAGTAATCTCCTCAGGAATATTTGACAGGAGGAGGTGGATGTGATGCCAAACCTGGGGAATAAGCCCGTAGCAGCCAGGAAGGTGGCTGGGATTCCTAATGAGGATCTTCCTCTCATAAGGCACCTTCAGGTGGCACTCATCACACAGCAGCACTGGGGAGGACACTTGGAGCTCAGGAACGAGACATCTGGGCAAAGAGATGACCCCAGAACAATCAGAGATACTGAGAGAATGGAGAATGCCTACCCCCAAAGATTGTGAAATGGAGCAGAACACATTGGTCACTGTCAAATGCACATTGAAGAGCCCTACAGGGATAAACTGCCTTCTACCTCTTCCCACTCCAACATGTCTTGTCAAGGAGGGGCAAACCCTGAGAGGCAGCACCCAGAGGCTGCCAAGTGCCCCAGGCAGAGCACTTTGCCCCACAGCTGCCTCAGCCCCTCCTTTGCCCAAGAAGGCTTGCAAGGACTCCTGGAACAGTCCCAGTGACCCACGAGCTCTGGGGGAGCCTTCCCAACAAGGATCAGTGCTCCCTAAGGCTCAAGGAACACACAGCTCCCGTGTCTCAGTCAAAATGACTCCCTTCTCTGCCATGGTGCTGTTGCCCTGCCTGAGAACTCAGCTCTTTGCCCCAGCCCTGGAGGGCATGAGACAGCAGCTGCCCCACAAGAGGGGCTGATCAGCCCCTGCCAGGCCCTGCAGCTCCCTGGCTCCTTCACTGCACAGCTCCAGGCACTGCCTGGCCCCAGCTCCACCTGCTGTACACAATGGCAGCCCAGGCACTGCCTGGATGGCTCTGCCTGCCACAGGGAACAGCACCAGGGAGCTGCATCCCTCTGGGCATCACACTGACACCCACAGCAGCACAGCACCATGGAATTCTGCTGCAGCAACAACCACTTTTGCTCTCAACTCTGACAACATTAAAGCTCAAAATGGGAAGCACAGGGAAAGACAAAAACTGGAGCTGACCTGCCACATCAAGGGCTGCTTTCCCCTTCTCAGACCTTGCCCTCCCAACTCTTGCTGGGAGCCACTTCCCCCTGCCATGTGCCCTCATGGACAGAGCCAGAGCCTGACTCTCAGCAGCTGCGTGGTGTGGCCCAAACCAGTGCACGGTGCTCACAGCCAGCACAACTCCACCCCTTGCAGCCAGAAGGAGAGGAGGCCCTCGGGAAATTTGTTCCACCTCAAGCACCAAAAACAAGGCCAATCAATGATATCTTTCCTGGTGCCTTTAGAAGAGGGCCCAGGACCGTGCTGGGCTGTGAGCAAACGTGCTTTTCACCACGGGCTGCTGCCCAAGCACTGCTGTTCTTGTGTCCAGCTGGCACAACATGAGGGCATTCAGCAGCACTTCTCCTTGGCAGCTGCAGCCAGCACAGCCTGGGCAAGGCAGTGCCTGGGGGAGGCCAGGCAAGGGCTGCTACCTGGCTGTGATGATCAGGGCTGCCACTCCCTTGCCAATACCCTCCAGGTCCACCAGCAATCTCCGGTAGAAATCCATCACTGTGTTGGAGCACAGGGTCACCTGATGGAAGAGAAGAACAGTCAATTCTTCCTTCCAAAAGCTCATTACCCACGGGTGATATCCTCCAGTGCCTGAGGGAGGATTTGCCCTTAATTCTTCTGCTGCTCCATGTGTAGAGCACAGTCTCAGAGTAACAAAAGCCTTCTGCCAATACCAGATTTGTTAAACACACCTTGCTATCAGGGCACAGGTCAGCTACATTAAAACATTAGACTACAGCTCCATGCACCACTGCATTCAAATTAAGGGGCCAATTTCTCATCTGACTACAAAGACATCCATGCAGAGGAAATCTGACTTGACCACAATGAGTTCAGCTTTACAGCAGGAGGCTGAGGGCAAAGTGTGGCCCAGCAGGTGCTGGGCAGTTCATGGCTGCCCTGGGAGCCTGAGCCCGGGCTGGCCCTGAGAACTCCAGCCCCACACCAGGAGTGGGGACTGCCCCAGGGTGGGCATTGACCACAGGCAGAACCCTCAGAACTGCCCCAGGGTGGGCACTGACCAGAGGCAGAACCCTCAGAGCCTCTTGCTCTACACCGCAAGAGACAAGCCACCACTGGGACCAGGCTGGGAGAAAGGAGAAGGATCTCTGTCTTGAAGTTCCACAAGAAAGGGTTTATTCCAAGCAAAAGGATCAGAGCCAAAAGAGCCCTGCACACTCCTGTGCAAGGGCTTTTGTACAGACACAAAGCAGGGGGTGGATACAAACAGCAAACAAAAAGGGAATCCTCAGGGGAGCACTGAGGGGATTACATCAAGTGTCTGGAGCCACTTTGGGTAAGAGGGTGGGGAGGATGGCTCACATGGGCCAATGGGGCCTCCAGGAATAGGGGAATTCCAAAGGGGTGTTGCAGACAGGGATTGGCTCCAGGTTAAATTGGCAAAGAAGGTTGGGGAACAAAAGGGGCTGGGTTTGACAGCAGGGAAAGAGCTGGAACAAGGGGCAGGGAATGGCATGAGGGACAGCTTTGAGGGAGGGTAAAACCCAGGGGTAAACCAACTCAGGGAGAACACGGGGTACAATTCAACAAACCACTGAACAAGGAATCAATACAATATATTTGAACCGCTACACATGGCTGCAGATTTTTTTGTCTCCACTGGAGCTTCCTGCAGTGAACACAAATCATTCTGCTCCCCAGGAGGGGGGAAATGAGACCAAGAAGAAAAGCACACTGCTTGATACAATGACATCTTTCTAACAGCCACCTTCTGCCTTCATCCTTGCTCTGCCCCAATGCAATCAAATCAATCGCTCTCAAAAACACAAGAATGGCTTCAGGCCTTGACCATAAGGTCTGTGAGCTCAGCATATGATTTTGGAAAGCAAACAGTGCTCCTAGAGGAACATCTCGAGTAAGCCAGCTAGCAGAGGCCTCCCAGCAGTGCAGACCTCTCAGTGCCAGGATGCTCCAAGCTGGCACCAGAGCTAAAGCCCTCCCACCCTGCAGTGCAGCTCCAGCCCTGGTGCTGCAGCGGATGTGGCCGGGCTCTTGCCGTACCTCGATGTCCTGGTGTCCCTGGGGGAGGATGGTGCCTTGGCTGGGATTGATGGTGAACTCCCTGGGCTCCACATGGAAATGGATTCCCTTGCTCCAGGCCGGGTCGGTATCCCTGCGGATCTGATCCACGCTGTCCACAGCCGGCTGCGTGCCATCGTCCGACATGCGGAGCTGGAACGTCAGGGGCACCGCGGAGCTGTTGGTGAGGCGGCAGCGCTGTGTGTAGGGAAAGCCTGGGCAAGGACACAAATATCCATTCAGGCACCCAGCAGGGCACGATCCTGGGGGCAAGATCCTGGCAGGATCAAAGTGGGATTGGAGCTGAGCTCTTTATTATCTGAACTACAGCTCACCCAGAAGCTGCGTGAGGAATTAATCGTCACTTAGTTCCCTTTGACACAGATTGACTGCAGCCTTGAAAATGCCCACTCCTAGCCCTGCTGAATGCTGCAAGCTTCTCTCTTTGTGATGGGGACGAGCTTCCTCACCTGCCCCAAACCAGCATCAGTTCTCTCTGAGTGATCAGTGTGCACCCAGACCCAGCATTTACTCTGAGAATTCAAGCTCTCCAATTCCCTGCTCAGCCTGCCAACACTCCCACCTTTTTCAAGACATATAAAGAGTGAGCTGTCAGTGAGAAGAAGCTACAGCAAAAGAAAGTGAGGATGGAATCAGGAACTAGAACGTGAGGCAAAGCACCCTAATGCAGCTTCTCTCTGCAGGATCCTTAAGGCATCTCTTGCTTTGGGCCAAACTGCTGAGCACGTGACAGCTCAGAGCCCCCTCAACTGGGGCACAGCCAAGCCTTGCTTTGAGATTAGCAATTAGGAACCAGGTCCCACCTCACCCAACAAACAGGGACATCACAGCCTTGCTGCTCACTGAGAGTGCCGCCTGCAAGGGTTTACCCCACTTTGGCTCTGAGATTTGCTTTCCATCCTGCAAAGCCACAGATACAGCCACTCATGGTGGGGATGTCCTGCAGAGCGCACAGAGCAGCCACAGCCTGCTCTGCACTGCACATCTGGCTGGGCTGGCCAGCTCTGTGGGGAGGAGACTTCTCCCCAGGCCTGCTCACCAAGAGCATCTGGGACACAGATGGGGAGAAAAAACAACTGCAGCTGCAGCCCAGAGCTTCTCTGTGCCCATCCAAGTGACCACTGCCAGCTCCAGCAGGGACTCCAGCAGGGAGGCAAGAGCGGCACAAAAAGGACAAACTCAGATGTCAAAACCTCCAATAAGACTGAGGCCAGCACATGCAGACAAGAATCAACAGGTACAAAGAAGCAAAGATACAACAGCTGCCTTCAGCCTAAGAGCCCTTAGGAATGAAATTGGATTCAGCAGGTTCAATCTCCTGCTTCAGAACCATATTTCCATCTCTTGCCTTTCTTGTTTCATTCCTTCCAAAGCCTTCATTCCTTGACAAGCGCCTCCGTGGTGATGCAGGCTGGGGAAGAAGCAGCTCAAAAAAGGCAATGAATTTCCTTCAGAAGTTCATGAACTTCATTGCTCTGGGTTTAGGCTTGGCCGTGAATGTTGCCCTTGGTCTGGGAAGGGGGATTGGGGTTCTGGGGGGTTTTGGCCCTGGGCTGGGCTTTTCCCTTGGGGGTTTTTGGGAGTTGTAGCATGATGCCGTGGGCAGCTGTGCAGTGGGAGCTGAGGCTGGGCAGGGAGCGGAGCTTCCCTTCCTCCCGCTCGGGGATCGCAGCTCGGCCGCTGCTGCCGCGGGAGGTTTGTGCTCGGCCGGGGCTGCCCTGGCTGCAGCTCAGCGCTGGCACCGACCCTGCCTGCCTGCCCCGCTGCTGCTGCTGCTGGGCACTGCCCACACTCCCCTGCCCTCTGTGGCTTTGCAAAAGGAGCATTTCCTCCTTCCCTTCCCTTCCCTTCCCTTCCCTTCCCTTCCCTTCCCTTCCCTTCCCTTCCCTTCCCTTCCCTTCCCTTCCCTTCCCTTCCCTTCCCTTCCCTTCCCTTCCCTTCCCTTCCCTTCCCTTCCCTTCCCTTCCCTTCCCTTCCCTTCCCTTCCCTTCCCGCACCGGCTGGGGGGGATCATTGCCCTGCCAGAGCCCACAGCTCCTCCTGCTGTCACCAGAACTCCACCAAAGGGGACAAACGGGACTTGGCATCTGGGAAATGTCTGTTCTTGCCTTCTTGTCTGTGCTCTCCTGAGATAGTCTAGCAAAGAACTGTTATTTCTTTTCCCACAGTTTTTCCTGGGACCCCTGTCACTTTAAAGGGATAAGCATTTGGAGGGAGGGGCTCATCTTTCCATTGCAGGAAGATTCCCACCTTCCTTGGCAGACATCTGTCTTTTAAAGCAGCACAGAGACACCAGAAAATACTGCCTTTCTATTCCTTGCTTCCATTGGATCTCACAATGGCAAAATGCCCCCTGAGGCAGCAGCAGCAGCAGCCCTGCAGTTCACAGCCTGAAGAGGCTGCTGGGGCAGAGCAGGAGCGAGGGATGCTTTTCTGTTGGAAGGCACAGATCCCTGAGGCTGTGTCCCAGCCCAGGGAACACTCACCAAAGGAGATGTCCCCGAAGTCGAGCTCAGCAAGGTCGAAGTGTAAACTCGGTGCACTGACGCTGCTCCTGCAGGCCGAGGACAGAGCAGGCAATGGCTCGGTTAAAGGCATTGCAAAGGTCCGGCTGTCGTGGCTCGGGGGCACAAAACCCGGGCTCAGGGCACCCTGGGTTTCCAACCAACACAGCCCCGTGTGCTCAGCACAGGGCCCTGGGCACAGGAGGCAGCTCAAGCCAAGGGGCAGCAGCCAACAACCCCTGATGGGCTCTGGGCACAGGGAAGGCAGGAGAAGCCCCTGGGTTGCTGGGGATGCCATGAAGGACCCTGAACACACACTCAGACATGGCTCCGTGCCTCAATTTCCCCATCTGCAATGGCATGGACATAAGGTGTCCCCACAAACTTCTGTAAGCAGCCCTTCCAGCCACAGTTTCCCTGCTTTGCTCCCTCTGAGCTGCAACTGCTGTTCCCATGGAGGAGCTTTCTCAAGACAGTTTGACCCACACAATCATTACAGACACTTTTCTGAGACACGAATCCAGGGCATTCCCAAACATCCTCTGAAAAGAGCAGCAACAGTTCTACCCAGGGCACAGATGAATCCTAAAGGAAAGGACCAGCTTGTCAGCAGTGCACCAGCTGGCACAGCCAAGAGCAAGAGCTTCAACAACCAAACTTGGCTGTCCTGAATCAAGCACAGCACCTCACCTGTCCTTGAACTCAGCAGACACACTCCAAAAGCCACCAACATCCACTGAAATCAGCACTTGAAGCTGCACAACATTCACCAGTTGATTTCATGATTGATGCCAATCAGTGCCCACTCTGCCTTTTGGTTCAAAATCAAGAACCAGTGACCTGTGTCCTCTATTGTATTCACAGGACTGACCCTGGCTCTGCTCTGCACATCTCAACAAGAGACATCTGCCCTTGCTCAAGGAGAAAGCTGCGGATGCAGAAACAGCCCATGGCCACTTTGGGGGAGGGACAGAGGAGAATCAATTATTTGATGGTGAAAGGTTCCCTCTTGATTTCCAAATGAAAAAAGCAGCACTTTTTCTCCCAAAACAAAGGCAGCGTCATTGTTTCTCCACTATGGGCACACCTGCTCACCACTTTTCTCTTGCTAAGGAATAACTTCCTTGTTCTTCTTTACCCATCTCCCTTATCTCATTGGCAATCTTGGCCAAGCAGGTAGCAATCCGAGCACAGGCAGCACAAGAGACAGAACAGACAGGATCACAAACAGCCACTGAGCCACTGCTGAGGAGATCCAGCCCTCACAAGATCCTGGGGGCAAAATGACCTCAGCTCCCCATACTCTGCATCCAGCTGTCTGCAATGAGGCTCAAGGCTCCCACTGCCAGCAATCCCATCAGAGAATGCTTTGTGAAAAGCACAGAGAGGCTTCAGAGCTATTTGCATGCACAGCTTGACACTGATTGCCTCAGGAATTTCTCTTTTCCTGCTGCCTATAAACCTCATCTCAAGAGATGCAAAGGTTAGGGCACTCCCTGTCCCGGGAGATTACAGCCTAGGAATCAGACAGGGAGAAGGAACTTTTCCCTGAAGACCAAGGAATAGTTCCTGTTGAATTGGCAGTGTGCTTCTTTGGTTTATTTTACCTTGGAAACATCGTGATTTAGCCTAAAAAAGGCGACTTTTCTAAGCATTTCAATGAAAGCTACTCAAAGAAAAGGAGCAATCAAAATTCTGAAAGAGTGCAAATACAGATTAGAGCAATACAGTGACATGGAAACCCAAAAGGACGATGCCATTTACAGTCTGAAGGGTCCAATCCCAGCTAAATGAAGCACCATGAGCAGGAGCACATCAAGGAAGCAGAACCGGAGGTTTCTGTGTGTTTACCAGCACTGCAGTCTGGGACTCTGGGCTGTCATTCAGGCTTGTAACTGTTTGCTTGGCCCAGCAGAGAAACTCTGTGCAATGTGTTGGAAATATTGATGCAAATGCGTTGCTGCACTTTGGATTTAACAGGAGCAATCAGGATTTAGTCACCAGGTAAACAGCTCTTGCCTGACAAACACAAGACTCTGTGCTTTGATGCTCAGGGACAGCTCAGGGGAAATGTGCTTCTGCCCAGCAGCTGCTGGGCTTTGTGCCCTTCTACAGCCCCAGTGAGGAAACAAAAGTTCCTGGCCTTGGTGCTTTGTTGCTGGTCAATCTGTCACTTCAGATGTGTTCTGGGGACTTTGCTGATGAATGCATCACACACAAAAACAAAGAGAACATCTGGCAAGCTGAACTTTGTTCATGTCAGCAGTGGCAGCTGATGAACTCACTTCAGGTTCTGCTTATTCAGGACCTCTTGCTGTAATTATGGGCTGACCTGTTCCCATTGCCACTGGTGAGAACATCACTGCTGGCTGATGGAGAAGCCTTGGGCCAGCAATGTTCATGTGCTGGACGTGAGACTTTGGAGGGAGAGGAGGAAGGACAAGGCCCCAGCAGCCCCAGAGCCAGATCAGTGCTCGTGCTCCTGCATCTGCCCCGGGGCTGATGCCAGCACTGCTGCAGCTCTGCTGGGGCTGGGGGGATCAGGGCCTGCTGGGGGCAAGGCACAGCATTCTGTTCTTAGGCTTTGGCCAGAAATTTCACCGCAATAGAGAAGCTGCCAGTTAGGGGAATCCCTGGCCAGGCTTCAGCACTACCTTCCATTCCCTTCCCTTCCCACTCCTGCCCCATGTTACATGCTCCTGCCTTCAGGTGGCACGATGGGAATAACATTCCACAGATGACTTCAGGCCTTGCCTGAGAAAGAAGGTGTCTTCTTCTTTTCAAATTATCAGGAGAAGAGGATCCAGCCAAGTTCAGAACTCAGCTGTCAGGACTGAAAAACTGAGTGCAAATCAGCCCCCGCATCTCCTCCATCCCTGGGCTGTACCCACCAGACTCCTCTGTTCCTGCTGGAGCAGTCATCTCTCACACACACCTGGCTCCCCAAGACCCAAAGACACAAGCTCCACAGCTAAACTTAACTCCTCTGAATTTCAGCCAACACCACTAAACTGTTCCCTGAGCCCACAGCTAGAAGAGCTGTCAAGGAGACATCCCTGACACTGACATAACCAAAGGAAAATTACTCCTAAGGGATAGGCCTGGAAAGCTAAATGTTGGGCTTTTCTCTGTTAATTGTGAGCTGCTCCTTAAGACACTTCTCATCCTGTTAGATCCATCCTCTCAATGAATCACTACTGCACCCGACAGGCAGAAAAGATAAGGTACGGAGGGGGTTTTAAAAGGTTGTTTTCTTCTGCTTTTATAACTAGGTCCATTGACATGTTTGTTTTCTTGTATGTATCTAAAGGCAGGTCCATGTCTCCCAATGGCACCTTGCAATCCCCAAACACTGCTCTTGCTTTGAGCAGTGTGTTTGCTCAGATGATTTCCAGAGGTCCCCTCCAGGACCACTGCAAAGCCACGTGCCTGTGGCCTCCCAGAGAATGGCTCTGCTTGGCTGACAGTGCTGAGGAAGCATTTCAGAAGCTGCTTGTGCTCAGCAGGGTGCAAGCCAGCTCCTAACATGTTCCAGCAGCCTCCAGGAAATCTGGGACACAGAAAGCTCCAAGGCCACTGAAAGCAAGAGCAGATGCCTTCCATCCTGCTCACTCCCAGCCAGGCTGCAGGGCAGCAGATCCAATGCTTGGTTCCTTCTGGAGCTCTTTCCCAACTCCACTCTCACCCAAAGGTGTTTGCACAGGGACAGATGAGCTGCCTCACCTCTGGGTGCTCAGCTGGTACCGAGCTGCCCGGGCACCGACATTGTGCACCAGCAGAGTCTGCTGGGTGCTGACCTTGCCTGGACACTTGGAGAAGTCCAGCTGGGCAGGGAAGTCCAGCACAGCTCGGGCACCAATGGCCCGAATTGGCACAACGATCCTTTCCCTGGCAGTGAGGCACACCAGCTCGTGGCAATAATCCTGCAGGAAAAGAAACTGGCTCAGCACAGGACATTTAGTGCCATCCCCATGGCAGAAGAAAAACCATTTCCTATACCCCTTCGAGGGCATCAATTTACCTATTGCACTCTCAAATGAACACTAAGTTCTACTACTATGTCACATTTTAAAGGCACCAGTGCACTTTGCAAAATCTGTCTCAGTGGCATTCAGCTCTTGTGTCACTTGGGTCATACAGATAACAGCCCTAGGCCACCATCATTTTTACTCTAAACTTTAATGATGTTAAAGAATTCCTAAGCCTCTTCTAAGCAACATGGAGCTGGGGAACTCAGGACATTCCTCTTTAGGCTTCTATATTCCCACTGTCTGACAATAGGACAAAGTGTTCAACTGAATCTAAGCAGCAAAAGGAAGAGGAGAAAACAGCTGCACCCAAAGACATCCTGCACCTTTGGCCTGGTGCAGAAACATCAGTTGGCTCACAACTCCCCTCTAACTTTGCCTGTCCAACCAAGTCAGGAGAAGAACAGTGCTAAGAGGTAGCAGGATGCTGTTGGAAAGGGCCTCTCTTTGTTTCCCTGCAAGGCTTCCTCCCTTCCATGCCATGCCCTCAACCCTTCTGTATGAACAAGCCTCCAGATCAGAACATGAACCCTCCAGATCCCAGCACTGAGATCAGATTTGCCAGGGCCTCAGCACTGCTGTGCAAACCTCCCCACAAAAGCACCTTTGGCACGGAATGGGTGCCAGCTGACAGAGCAAGCCCAGGGACAGGCATGAAGACAGATCCCCAGCAGTGTCACTGCCACAGGCTCTGGGCTCACAGCTCTGCCTGCAGCTTGTACCTGCCCTGCACCAGCTCCTTCAGGCAGGTGTCCAAGTGCCCTGCAGCTCAGCAACCTCCTGCTGACCAATGGCACCCAGAGCCCAGTGTGCCTGTGCCAGGCCGGGCTCATGGGCACAGCACATCCTCTGCCCTGGCCCTGCAGCTGTGCCATGCTCACTTGTGCTCTGGGACAGCACAGCTGCAAGGCTGCACAACACAGGGGGTGAAAAAGCACCGGCTTTGCTCCAGCCCAGGGGCAGGCAGGGAAGCTGTTGGCAGTCCAGGAAGGAGGAAAGCTCTCTGACCTCTTTGTTCCTCTAGTGTTTTCCATCAGAATGAAACACCTTCCACTGGACCTAGAGATGGCCCAACATCTATCAACACCCCTCTGTCATTTTCATCCTGTTTCCTGTGCATCTTACCTTGTCAATGCTCAGCAATGTGCAGGGAGGGGAAGCAGAGCCTGTCAGGCCTGGCTGCAGTGCCTGCCAGCAGTGCCAAGGTGTGACTGGCTGCAGGCTGCCTGCCCACGCCTGGAGCCCAGCTCACAGCATGCAATGGGCTGCAGCCAGAGTGCAGGGCAAACAATGGCTGTGGAGATCCTTGTGTGCTTTGGCCCCTCCAGCCTCACCTTGTTCTTGCTGGGGGTGAAGCGGATGCGCACGGGGGCAGAGGCGCCCGGCGGCACGGCATGGTACGCATCGCTGGAGCTCACCAGCTGGAAGTAAGGTGAGCTCTCCATGGAGACCTTCACCACGTGAACAATCTGCAGCAAAGACATGAAATTATGATTTTGCCACTTGTGGAAACAGGACGAGAGGAGACCTGTCCATGCCCTGCTAACATCCCTCCCTTGCCCCTTTTCCAAAGCACTTTCAGCTGTGCAGGCAAAGGCACATCATTCACAAGGCTGAACTTGAATCCCTTCTCTCTGGCTCCAGCGTTTTGGCCAGGGGCAGTAGGGCAGCGCCTGCTGGGAAGGAAGGGCCGAGCAGGTCAGCACCAGCAGGATGGAGACAGAGCACCTGAACCAAGTCACCTGCATATTCAACAAGGCCAAAAAACCTGCTGGCTTCTGCCTGCACACAGCCATGAAGTTGTCATGTCCCAGAGGGGGAATGTGCTACCTAAAAGCAAACCAGCACATTGCTGTGGGGGAAGGAAGAAATTCCCTTCTAGCAGATCAGGTTTGGGTAGGGACCTTCTGGGGATACAGTCAGGCAGACAGAGCAGCAAAACAGGAGACCAAACACTGTGGTCTTACTGGGAATAAAAGCAAACCTGAAAAGCAAAAGAAGGAATGAACACAGCAAGACAATCCCTAAAACAAGGAGATGGCAAAGAGAATTTAAATGGGCAGTAAAGCAGCAAGGAAGAATCATAAGACCATGACAGCAATCAGCTTGCCAAAAGTAACAGAAACACAGACAGGCGGTGTCTATTGACCATGGGGCTTCAGAGGCATTTTCTGCCTGGAGAAACAGGACCAGCACTGACTGACAGTGTGGTTCCAGTATGCAAAGCCAATCTTGGCTCTCCAGGGCTTCCTGCTGCCTGTGCAGGCAAGCTGGGCTGCTGGGCATTCCTGCCTGCAGCCAGCAGGCCAGGTTCTGCCCTCTGGGGTACACATGCACAGCACACATGCATTTTCTAGCACACTGATAGCATCAACCCCTGAGCACCAAAATGCTCTCCAAAAGTCTAAACCACATGATTTGGACTCCCTCCTGTCTCCTCCCACCAGCCCACTCTTGGCACAAGCCTCACTTGAGAAAATGTTTCCCTGACTGAAATTCAAATGGTCTCAAGTTTTCCTCTTTACAGTGGAACACAACTGACATTTTTCAACTTTTTCCCTCTCAGCTCTCTTGGGAAACTGCAAAACAATCCAAATTTCTTCAGGTGAAGGTGGAAACCTTCAGGAGCACATGGCTTTGGATGTGCTGTCCTTCTGCAAAGGGAAAGCAGAGCACCGTGTTGCTTTTGCAAAAGCTGAGCAGAGCTGGATGAAGCTGAGCAGGAGCCTCAAGTGGCACCTAAAGGCCTCTCACTGCTTCTGCTCCATCACTCTGATTGCAGGGCTCTTGCAGAACACAGTTCCTGCAGGGCCAATGCCATTAATGAGAAGTGATTCCAGCATAAAGTGCAGAAGGCTCAGCCCCTGAGCTTTGCCTGTGAGCTGCACAAAGGGAGCCAAACTGGCTGAGAGAGGCAAAGATTCCTACCAGGAGCCAAGATTAACCAAGGACACACAGGGTGTGCTATAGAACCAAGGAACAGACTGAGAGCAGGTAAGAACTGTACAGCCCTCAACATTCCTGTCAATCCAGAGCTTTCAAGAGAAGGAAACTCCTTTGGGATAGACACCATCAACACCTGGCCAAAACCAGGGGACAATTCCCAGCACAGGAAGATTTCCACCATCTTGCAGAAGAAGGTGCTGAGACATTTTCTTCTGCATGTGCTGCAGCAGATAACTTGCTTTGCTGTACACTGAGGGAATGACAGCACTCTCCTCTTCCAGCACAGCGTTAAAGCTCTGGGTGCCAGCACTTACCTTGTCCTTATTCATGAGAGACAGCACCATTTCCGAGACCTCCCGAGCGACGAAGTTCTGAAATACCAGCTCTGGTGGGGAAGCTCCAAACCAGCTCTGTTTTGGGGCAGCTGACGGCAGCTGGAGAGGAGAGAGAGCAGGGAGAGCTTCAGCTGCTGGGAGGAAGGTTCATGCAGGAGAATCTTCCACTGATCCCCAGTGAAGTACAGACTCTGGGGGAGCACGTCTGCCCAGCCCACACTGGGCAAACAGTGGCTCCCCCACCTCTGCTCTGAGCTGATCCGCAGCTGCTGGGCCACACAGAGCAGGCTCAAGCCAAGCTGCTCTTTTGGCATGGATTTCTCCAGGTTTTTTTCTCCAGAATGCCAGGCAGCACTTTCCTAAAACACAGCCCTGTGCCCATGTGGTCACAGAGCTCTGGGGCACTGACTGAGCACTCATGGAGTAAGTAAAACCCATGAATTTACAGGAGACTCCATGGGAAAGGATGTGGGATGTCTTTTACTCCGACACAGGGAAATCGAGGCCCACACAACTGCAAATATCTTTTTTGCTCTAGAACTTAGACATCAGTAAGAAGAGAGCAGGACCAGAGGAGGTGTGAGAGATGAGGTGACATTTGGCTGAAGCCAAAAGGTTATGAAGCAAAAGAATGGAATTTGTTGGTTCTCTGTGTTGTTTGTGGTTTGGATTTGTTCAGGCTGGTTTGCTGAGTGTCACAGTGAGAGGGAGAGGGTTGAAGACCTGACCAAAAGGAAGGAGGATGAGAAGGGAGGGCACAGAAAAGCTGGTGCTCAGTAGAGAATGGAAGCTCCTGAGTACCCATCCAACGTCACAGGGCACAGGGACCGCCCCAGCCGGGTACAAAGGGGATACAAAGATTGCCATTTTCTCAGAGGGTGTGTGAATGTGCTTGGCTCTCAGGGAGGGAGACATCCCCAGCTCAGCTGAATCCTTACTAAGAAACACTTTTCTTTTGCTTTGATGATTTTGTTCCTTTTCATTGTACTTAAAAGTTAGTGTGTTCCAAAGAGAGGAAAAGGGAAAAATAAAAAGACAAATGAGTGGAAAATAAAAAGACAAGTAAGGTGAATGCTGAATGAGGATAAGTTTCAGTTATTTTCTCAGCAACTTGGGTAAAAGTAGACTTGGTATCTCCTTTTTCAATGGCCTTTAAATGGGTGCTTTCTTGTCATTACTGCGATCTTAAGCCATTGGAGAGGCACGTCTGGAATGACACAACAACAGCAAATGCTTCTGCAGCAGAGACATTGCTTGGAGAAAACTCTGCCCTGCTTTGTCTGCCTTCTCCAGCCACACTGCTGTCACTGCAGAGACGCAGGCAGGTCTCCTCTGTGACTTCACAGCAGACACATTCTGCTGAAGGGAGTGGCTGCAGCACACTGTCCCTTAGCTGTGCCCTTCCCTGAGGTGTTCCCAAGGCTCCTCTCCAGGACAATCCTTTACCTGGATTGTGTTCCATGTCTCTTGCTGCCAATTTCCTGCTCAACAGCCCACCTCAGTCACCTACCCCTTTGGACTGTGCTTTATACCGAGCTAGTCCTGCCAGAAAAGCAGCTTTAAACACACCTCTGAGTAGGCACTGATCCAGATAAAGGACATCCATTCCCCTCTGCCCAGGGCCAGTCTCCTGTAATCTGGCAGCCTGCAAAATCCAGCACCCCCTCAGGGTCCAACTCATTGTTCCAGCCCAAAGCAGTAATGCAATTTGTTTTGTTCAATCTGAAGTAATTCCTGCAGACCCTTGGCCTTCAAAGGCCAACGCTGCCACTCTGCAGGGAATCCTGTGGCCCCGAGCATTTGATGTTGACCACACCAAAGCAAGAGGTGGCTCCTTCAGCAGGAGAATGGCAAAGGGTAATTTTGGGTCTCTGTGTCCCCAGCCTTCCTCCCATTGTTTTAGCAATGGCAGCTGCACTCCAGCACACCCCAGCAGCTTCAGCAGAGGGTATTTGTGTTGGCTTAGTGCACATCAGGACTCCCAGTCCACCACTACCAGCACCTTGCAATGACAGCAGGACCTGGACACTGAGGTATTTTGCTGGAGGCAAGCCTGTCACAAACACATACCCTCTTCAAACTTCATGTGAAACAAAAAGGAAAAGAGCAGGAAAAGGCTACCTTTGGGCGAGTCTCACTCCTGTCTAGAAATGGGCCAATTCTGGGCAGAATACTCCCCCCAGTGCTGGCCTCCTTCTTCCTGCTGAGAAACTTCTCCCTCTGGAACTTAGAGGGAAGCAGCTGAAAGGCAAAAGTAAACCAGCTACAGCCTCAGAGTTGTGCTTGTTCAGAAAGGCTTTTCTTGAACAAGTGGCACTGGTGAATAACTTGTGATCACAGCCACTAGGACAGTCCTGGAAGCCCTGGGAGTTTCTGCTGAAATACTTAGCATCAGTGAATTAATAATACAGAGTGGAACACACACACTCCAGCCATATGGCTCTGTCCCATTGGCTTCTCCATGATTGGATGGGACATGGTTGGGGATTTCTGCTCTTTGGGCATTTGTTTCCTCTCACATTTCATTGGATTGAGGCAGTGACCTTTCCAGAGAATGGGGAGGAGCTCTCAGAAGTGCCTGAACTCCATCCCTGCACAACGCTCAGAACTCACAGCAAGGAGATATCGCTGCTGGATGAGTCCAAGAGATGCAAGAAAGGAACACTGTACCAAGAGTGAGGTGCACAGCAATGTGTCCAGGTTTTAGTTCTCCCTGTTAATTGTTTTCTCTGTCTGGGCTGACAGAGCCCTCCACAGAAGGAATCAGAGGCATCTCCTTGACAGAGCCTCAGCAGTGGGGCATCTTCAGCCAAGTGAGCTGCAGACAGCAAGGGACCTTTGTGGCCCTGGCTCCAGCGCTGCCTGCAGGACTACATCTGTGCCCACACAGGAGCTGGGAGAGAACAGCTGCTTTGGGAGCTCTTCCAGCTGGGACCAGCCGTGGCTCTCGAGGCTTTGGGCAGAGTTTGAGCTTCCCCCGCCCACATGCCCAGGTGCCCAAGGGCAGGATGGTCAGAGCAGCACAGGTGAGTGCCCAGCCTGACAGAAGGAATTCCTGTGGCAAAGGGAAAGGGACAGAACACATGCTCAGGGCTTCAGCTGTACATTGGTTTCACTCGGCTCTGCTGGCACAGCCAGGCAAGACACAGCTGAAGCATCCCACAGTGTTTCCTATTGCACCAGGACAGCCCCAGCCACAGCAGCACAGCACAAAGGGCTGGGGAGGGGCTCTGCAGCTTCACAGCACTGCTGGACAACAGGGGCAGGGAGAGCTGGGACACCAGGGCAGTGCCAGCCCTAACACAGCCCCGTGGGTACTCACAGCATTAGGCTTCAGCCCTTCCCTGGACAAAAGACGAGGTGTTGGTGTCTTCTTTGGCAATCCAGACGCCATTTCCGAGGGACAATGTCGCAGGTGAGCGACAATGCCTCAGTAAAACTGGAAGGAGCAACAATGGAACTCTGAAAATCCACAACCCAATTCATGGCAGATTCAAGGCATATTCTGGTGCTAAAAATGTTACATTACTTGAAAGTAGCTAAGTGCTCGTTTGGTGTAAGTAGCTAGTATAGTTAGGCCTCTAGTTGGACTTTATTTGAACTATAGGGCTACCTTGTGCAATTCAAAGTTAGATCATACTGAAACCTGGAGCTAAAAATCTGAACATTAGTAACAGTTTGAACAGACAAAGCTGTAGCTTAAATATTACTCAAAACTAGCTAGAGTGGGCCTCCTCTTCTTTAGGCTAGAGCACCCTTGCTCTCTCAGCTGCTCCTCACAGCTGAGAGACTAGTGAGAGACTGGAATGTTATGGCTAATGACTTAAATATCATTCTAAAGGACTTTCTGCCCATTGTGACAAAACTGTATAAAGAAGCTGCGACCACCCAAGCCCACCCTTCCCTGAAAATGCCTCCTGACTGGAACTTGGCACTGTGAGTTAAGCTGCCTAAGGGAACTTGAGACAAGATCAAGGTGACACTATTGTCCCATTAGCTCAGGTCTGGGGAGAAGTAAACAAGGCTGAGGAGAAAAACCTATCCACAACAAAGCCAAACCCAGCAGCTCTCCTGAAAATCAGCTCTGTCTCCGTTCAGGCTGGGGAAGTCATAGCCACAGACTCTTCTGCCGAGGCCAGGTTTGCACACAAACCTCCCAGCAAAGACCTCCACAGTGCCTCCAGACCCATTCCTGAGGCCTCGCACCAGACGACTGCAGGGCATGCAAAGTAACACAACAAATCTGAAAATCCAGAACCCAACTCATGGCAGACTCAGAGGACATACGGGTGCTAAAGATTTTATATTA
Source organism: Zonotrichia albicollis (assembly GCF_047830755.1). Classification (NCBI taxonomy): domain Eukaryota; kingdom Metazoa; phylum Chordata; class Aves; order Passeriformes; family Passerellidae; genus Zonotrichia; species Zonotrichia albicollis. The sequence goes on from NC_133827.1 coordinate 12,760,877, forward strand.
TTTGAAAGTAGCAAGAGACAGAGTCCAACTTGCCCCACTCCTGGGAGGTACCTGGGCAAGGTATCACCTTGCCCAAATCTGCATTAATCCATTGGAATCTTACATTTTGCCAGACCTCACCACAGAAAAGACCAGAAGAGGATTTAATGGTAGGCCAATGGGATCCATGGAATGGTGATGTTTTCTACTAAATCTCTCTCTGTCACTCTCTTTCTCCTCCCCCCCTTCCCAACCTCCATCCCCCTCCCACTTTTTCTTTTCTTTCTCTCTCTTTCTCCCTCACATTTACTGTTCCATCAAATCCAGACCATTGACTGTTCCATCAAATCCAGACCATTGACTTTGGCATATGGTCTCGTTTGCACCTCAATATAGAGGCATCTCCCTAAAAATTTTAAAACCCAGATGATAAAAACCCACTGCAACTTGAACAGAACTCGCTCACCATTAAGCAGCTTAAGCAGTTACTAGAGGAAAAAAATGTATAGACTACTATCTTTAGAAAATGTTGCATTTCTTCAGTAAAAAAAGCACAATCAGTAGTCCATTTATTGTTCATCCACTCAGGTGTACATGTCACTGAAATACTGCGCCAGAAGACTGGCATGATCACATCCTCTATTTCCCTTTGGCATTCTCTTTCAGAGCACAGATGAAACAAAACCAAAAAGTTCAACTTTAGTCGGTCTTTACCTTCAAATGAAATTCAGGACTCCCTAGCAGACACCAGTGTTCTGCACGCCGCGGAGCTTTTCGCAGAGGCCAATGCTCTGCACCTTCAGCAATTCTCTACGCCGACAATTGCCCTGGCCAATGGCCCGGGGCAGCCGCCTGCAGGAGCCCAGGCTGCGCACACCCAGCCAGGGCCGCGCTCTCAGGCAACTGAGGCCGCGCCGCAGTCACAGACGCTGAGGGCCCGGGCGCGGTTACCGGGCAACCGCGGCAACGAGGGCGGGGCCGGGCGGGGCCGGGCCGGGCCGCAGGGATTTGCAAAGGAGATTGACACTGCAGCGACTGACTGCAGTTTGGGGCTTCCCACGAGTCTTTCTGGAACGAATGAAAGGTTAAAATGTGGTGACAAAGGCACCTAGGCCAGGTCTGTACAATTCTCTTTGCAGCACTAGTATCCGACCCTGGCTGGAACAGCAGGAGGGGCTGAGGCAGCACGGAAGGGGGCTCAGCCTGGAGAAAAGGAGGCTCAGGGAGGACCTTCTGGCTCTGCACAACTCCCTGACAGGAGGGGATGAGAGGCTGCTGCAAGTTCAGGCAGCGCCGCAGCCGCGCGGCTCCCCCTCTCCTCCCCCGCTCCGCCTCTTCCTCCCTCCCTCCTCCTCCTCCTCCTCCGCTCCCGCAGCCTCGCAGCCCCCGGGAGGGGCGGGGATGGAGCCCGGACAGGTCGGAAGGCAGAGAGGCCTGGGGGGATGCCAGGACTGGGAGTGACTGGGCTGTACTGGGATCATCCTGGGAGCAGCTCCTGGGTGACTGAGTTCTACTGGGATCATCCTGGGATCACACTGGCAGTGAGGAGGAGCAGCGCGATGGCTCCAGCGCTGGGGCTGAGGGCGCTCCTGGGGGGCCAGGGGGGAGTGGCACCCCCGGCACCGGGACCCTGAACCGCCACTGCCAGCACTGGGAACCCCTGAATCCCCCTGTTCTGGACATCAGGACCCTCTGCTCCCCTTTTCCAGGGCATCCCATGGCTCCCAGCCTCCAGACTTGGCGTAGGCTTGACTCTGGGACAACCTGGAACGCCTTGGTCTCCCATTCCTGCCTTTCCCAGCCCCACCTTTCTGCAAAACCAGAGACCCCCTGAACTCCCCCTTTCCGAACATCCCGGGTGTCCCCACTCTGGTCCCCCCTTTTTGGGAAACCCTGGACTCCCCTTTCCTGGGCTCAAGGACCCCCTGGAACTCCCTTCTGCCTCTCCACGTCCCTGCCCCCCCCCCCCCCATTTTCATGACCCTGAGACCCCCTGGCACCTCCATTCCTGAGAACCCAGACCCCCCTTCATCTCTTCATCGAGCACCAAACGCAACCTTTTCCCAGCCCCACACCTCTCCCCGCCCCCAGCCCCACCGCTTTCTCTGGCCTGGGGCCAGAAGTGCAACTGACTGAAAACAAATGTGACAGAAAGAAATAATTTTGCTCCTTTTATTTATTATTGAAATACAATTTCCTCCCTTTCTCACAAATCTCTTCCCAGTGTCATTCAGCAGGGCTGTCAGAAAATCCTTAATTCTGGGTGGGTGTTCCAAGCTGCAGCCACAAGGAAAGAGGGAATGGGGATTTTCCTGCTCCTGGGGAGTTTGACATCCTCAGCTGAGGAGAGGAGGAGGCACCAGAAGGAAAGGGCAGCTGGGCTTCATCTTTCCACAGGGAAGTGGGGGGGGGAAATCTCTCATCCTGTCTGCTGCTTCTCCCACAGGGATATGAGGGGCTGATCCCAGAGCCCCAAGGGTCACAGTCAGGGCTGCCCTCAGGGAATGCTCACCTGGTATGGAGGGGCAGTGTGCGAACACCTGGATCTTGGAGCACCCAGCTTCCCCAGGTGCCTGAGGAGGGCTGGGATGATGCCAGGGACATCCTGCAGTGACATCCCCTCTGTCCCGCTCTGGGTGAGCTCAGTCCCAAACCTGACCCTGACCCTGATCCTGGTCTCATGTTTAGACACACTCACAGTTCTGTATTTAATCACATCCCAATTCCAAACTTGTCTAGCCCCAGACCTAAACCCAACCCCAGCCCAAAACCAATCCCATGTCTAGCCTTAACCCCAATCCCAGCTCTAATCCAAATCTCAGCCCCAACTCCAACCCCAGCCCCAATTTCAGCCCCTTCCTAAATCCTCAGCCCCAAACCAAACCCAGGTTCGGCCCTTCTGGGGGTTTGCGGGTGTCTTTGTCCCTCTGACCCCGATGATGTTTGGGCGGGGTCACAGCAGGGCTGAGAGGGACAGAGACTGCCCCGACCTCCGCAGGTGTGAGAAGGTGGGAGAGCCCCCCCAGCCCCGACCACCTTCATCCGTGAGCAGCACCCCTGCCGTGTCCTTTCTCCGGTGACAGCACAGACATTCCTTTGTGCCCGGGTCTGTGCCAGCCCCGCACACGGCACTGCTCTGCGGCAATGGGGACACGGGAAACGGTGCCTGCCGTGTGTCCCCTTTGTGTTGCTGTGTGTCCCCCCATGCCCAGCTGTGTTCCCCCGGCCAAGGAGCTGCTCTGGCCCAGGATGGCCGGGCCCAGCCGCCGGGCCTCGCCGGCAGCGGGCAGGAGCCGGCCCGGGCTGCGGGACACGGTGGAGCTGCCCGGCTGGAAAGCAGCTCTGGCTCCCACCAGGGAGCTGTGGGCAAGGGGCTGCCGGCTGTGCGGGAGGAAAGCCCCTGGGCCGGCCCCTAACGCTGCCCCGCAGAAAGGAAGGGGAGGAGGGAGCTGACAAATGAGCTCGGAAATGTGGCAGTGCAGAGATGAAGGGACAAGTGCCCTTGGGGGCGGCGGGTCGGGGCCAGCCGTCGGGCACGGCTCCGAGCGGCTCCTGAGCCGGCATGAGGGCTGCCTGTAAGGATTGCAGGCGGCAGCCGAGAGCAGCAACGCTGGCAGTGCCAGCCGGGCCCCATGGCCATCTGCCCGTGCCTTGGCAGCCCGTGAGGGCCGCGGGCTCTGCAGCGCGGCTCCTGCTCCCACAGCCGGCCGGGAGCCTCAGGGCTGCCCCGCAGGCGCCGCGGGAGCAGCAGCGGCCTCAGGGCCTGGCCCGGGGCTCGATCTGCTCAGCCCAGGGGCAGAGCCACAGCAGGGGAGAAGGAGCTGAAGGAGCAGCAGGGAGCCTGGGGAGAGACAGGCTGTGACACAAGGTTCTGCCCGTAATTTTAACAGTTTTTATTAACCTAATAACTATATACAACTAACTTAGTAACTATATACAAGTAAAAATTCAAGTTCCTGATGACAGTTGTCTCAGTGTTTCTCGCTTCAGACAAGATGTCCCAGGTCGAGCACTGGGCGCTGAGTCCTTTCCAGCTGGCCGGGGGCTGTTGATGTCTGGCGGGGCTGGAGAGGCTGCTCGAGCCCTGGGGCCCATGACACCTGTCGAGGAGCTGTGCCTGGCCAGTGCTCTCATGAGGTGGCAGGGCCTGGGCGGTGAAGGACAAGGGTGAGCCGCCACAGGTGCTGGCCCCAGCGCACCAGGACTCAAGGTCTTGTCCCACACTGGGCATGGCCATTCTCCCACATTACTCCAGCTCCAAGCTCAGTTGCCCCTTGTGCCAGTCCTGCTCCATTCTGCCTCTTCCTTCTTACCCCAGACACAAAATACCCATGCCACATTACCCAGCTCTGTACACAGAGCCTTACTCATCCCCCAGCCAGCACCCTGCAGATAATCAGCCCCCTGTCATCACTGACCCCCTCGCCCTGACAGGGCCATATCTGACCCATCCTGTGTCCTGATCGCTGTGCGATGCTGGTCATTATGGCCCCTCAAGATGTGTCCATCACCGTGCAGCAGGGTCACACTGGGCTGAGGAGGAGAGGGCAGCTGGCTGCAATGCAGGACCCAATCCAGCACCCCCAATAATACTCCCAACCCAGGTCTCCCTGGGGACTGAAGGCACAGATTCCCCCTGGATAGTCAGCAATGCTTAAAGCCTCAGTCACCATTGTGTCTCTACCTTCACCACACCTACCTTGTTGTGGTGTACCAGGAGAAGCTGCAGCTGTGCACTTGTATGTGGGGAAGCCTTGATGTTCTGCATCGTGAAACTGCTGCTTTGATGGTCCCCAGAGATCTGAGACATACAGGGGACACTGGCACAGACCAGCGGCCTCCTGTGGGATGGGGCAGAGGAGGCTCAGTGCCCAGCCCTGTGGCATGCAGGGCATCACCCTGCTGTGCCAGGGAGGGCACTGGCAGTGCTGCTTGCAGGGGCATGTCCCTGCCAGCTCCTGTCCACCCTCCGCAGGAGCCCCAAGCCCATCCCACTAGGCTTGATCTGCTGGCTCTGTCTCCACAGCAAGGTGTGCTGGCCATGGCCATGGCAGGTCCCTGTGCACAGGACACCAGCTGGCAGGAGCTGCGCTGTCCCAGCTGCAGGGACTGGTTTTGGGAACTCCTTTCACAGGAGGCACACAACTCCCCACCAAGCCTGAGCTCAGACTGAAAACAGACACAGCTCATCAGATGTGCTTTCAGCAACCTTGGGACAGAGAGGTGGGCCAGACAGGGCAGTGCAAGGCATGGAATGCAAAAGCCCCCAGCCCTGGGGCAAGCACTGGCCCTCCACAGCTGCCTTCTGCTCCCCTACCCTACCCCGTCCCCCCAGGCTCCTGTGCCCCAGCCCAGGTGCAGAGCCCTCCTTGCTGTGTCAGGGCTACCCTGCACCCCAGGCATGGGGAATGTGTCCTCAGAGCCCTTACCTTTGGCTGGGCGGTGGCTCCTTGCTAGGGGGCATCGGCTGCAAATACGGGAGTTTTTCGGGGTACCTGGGGAGGGCAGGAGTCACAGGTGTGTGGCAGGGGACAATGAACCTGTTCCTGTTGGAGGCAGCACCCCCAAAGCCATGGGATTGTAGCCCATGGCATCTCGCTGCCTGTAGCCCTAGGGATGAGCCCCCACAGGCCCTGCTGATGGGCAGAGCTGCAGAGGGGGCTCCCCACATCAGCCTCTCCCAAGCAGACACTGTCACCCCTGTGCCCAGCACAGTGGGTCACTGCTGGCACCCATCTCCCCCCATGCCAGCCCCGCTGCCCCCTGTGCACTGGTGCTACTCACTGGCCAGGAACCTGCACGCTGAGCATGCGGTCACAGGACAGGCACGTGAAAGGGACTGGCAGGTGCCTAAGAAGGGTGAGGGAAGAGGGCTGGCTGAGCTCCTGGGGCCACAGGCCTGCAGCACACAGGCAGCAGCTCCCTGCAGCAGCCAGCTGCTAGGCAGGTCACTGCACAGGGTCACGGCCATTGCAGGGTGAACTGTGGGTGTTGAGCCTGTTTCTCCCCACCCCAAGGTGCTGGCTGATGCCAGGTGAAGGGCACAGGCACACATGCCACCATCTCAAGCAGCCCCTGCAGCGCTTTCAGCCCCTCTCTGGCACCAAAGTCCCCCCGTGTGCACAGCCAGGAGGGCAGGGCACGGCCCAGCTCAGGGGCATAGTGTGTGACAGCCCTGCCTGAGAGGAGCAGTTCCCATCTCTGTTCCCAAAGCCATCAGAATCTCCATCACACTCACTTCTTAATCCCAGCGGCGTTTTCACGCAACAGCCTATCCTCGAGTTCCTCCATGTTCCTGTTCCGGGAGTCCTCCAGGTGTTTACGGAAAGTCTTCAGCTCCAGGCGATCCAGCTGTGAACAGGTGCACAGCCTCAGCCAGCTGCTCCAGGATGTGACATGGAGCTCTCCAGGGAAAAGCCTGGAGGGGGATCCTCAGAGGGATGCTGCCGCAGGCTGTCAAGTCCCAAAGGTGCCAGTTCCTCATGGTGGGGACGAAATACCCCTCACCTTGTCTTCAATTGCATTGCTGAACTGCTGCTGCATATTGTTCCAGTGCTGCTCCTGGCCTGAAATCTGACTCTGCAACTCCTGCATTCTCTCATCCAGCTCCTACATGTTCTCTTCAAACTGGCTGCAATCGACTTTGCTGTCCAAGGCAGCTTTGTCCGCCTTCTAGCAGAGGGGAACGGCAGGACAGCGGCAGGGAAAGGGATGAGGAATGCCAGGCAGGGCCAGCATGTGAGGGGCAGAGGGAGGAGTGCTTCCTGCAGGCCATCATGCCCCTTTCAGGCTGCTGTGGCCCCATTTGCCCCATCACCCTGGTGAGCTTGGTCCCACCATGTGAAGGGTGAGGGACCCCATGAGCTCAGGAAATTCCCCCTCCCAAGGGGACAATTTCTGCCACCCAGCCCCCAAGGGACAAGGGGCATTTGTCACCCTGCCCGGGAAGCCCTGGGCTGGCACAGAGGCCTCTTAGACTGTACCATGTCCATTGCAGCCATCATGTCCTGCTGATCTGCTTTCTCCTTCTGCAGCTTCTCCAGAGACTGGGACAGCATCTTTCAGCACAGAAAGGAACCCATGAAACCACAGCAAGGTTGTGCACACCCCAGGATGTAGGAGCACACTCCTCTCCCCCTGTCTGCGCACCCTCTGTCCCTGATTTGTCACAAGCCTTCTGCCCAGTTGGGTCTGTCAGGGATGAGCAAAATGGATGACAAACAGGGTGAACAAAAGGGTTGATAGAAGCAATGAGCAAGGCAATGATAAAAAGGACGAGCAGCCAGCAGGCTCCTTCTCCTTCCGAATCCCTTGCAGGACTGAGGCCCCTCCTCAACACAACTCCTGTTGCCAGGCAACGCATCCCACTCCACTCCTGGAAGCCAGTGGGTCCCATGAAGTCATAGATTGATGGAGTCTTGGAATGGCATGGGCTGGAAGGGACCTAAAAAATCATCTCGTTTCACCCCCTGTCAGGGACAGGTAAAGAAACATTTTCCACTAGACCTGGTTGCTGCAAGATCCCATCTAAGCTGGTCTTGGACACTTCCAGGAATGGGGCAGGCTCTGTTAAGGCATCACCGTGCACACAGGGAAGAATTTCTTCCCAATATCCCACCTATCTCTCCCCTCTGTCATTGTGACACCATTTCCATGCCAAGCCCTTGTACAAAGTCCACCTCCAGCCCTTTTATAGTCCTTTTAATTCCCATAAAGTGCTCAAAGTTCTCCCAGGAGAGTACAGCCTCATTGTTTTTCTTTTGATCAGTTTAATATGTGCGTCACATCTGAGACAGTTCCCCCACTGCTGCAAACCCTCAGCCTGGCTTGGAGCATCCATTGGGATCAGCCTTTGCCAGGGAGCTGTGCATGAGCCCCTGGCTGAGCTATGCGGTTGTTGGGGCACAGAATCCTTTCTTCTCAGGAGTTTGGGCAAAAAGTCTCTGTGGGTGAAGCCTTTGGACATTTTCCTCCAAGTCAGGTTTTATGTCAGCTTGACAGTCCATAAAGAAGACAATGACATAATTTCTCCTGCCAATGTCCCCAAGACTCTTGGGGAAGACAAATCAAGTTCTTCCCTTCAATACCTGCCATTTACTAAATGTTCTACTTTAAGTGTCCACAGAGCCCCATAATTACCTTGGGCCACCTTGATTTGTTACTGAGCTCTCAAGGTAGCACTGACTGTTCCATTAACTGCCACTTTTGCAAAATTTGCTACACTTTCAGTGAGGTTTTATTGTCCCCTGGGGAATGGCCTGGGGTGACAGGGACAGGAAAACCCTCCCAAGCCCCTCCCAAGCATCCCCCAGGGCGAGAAGCACAGAGACCCCTTGAGCATCTCCTGGGCACTGGACAAAATAAACTTGGTAGAAATCAAACTTAACTCTGCATAAATCACTTTGAAGAATATTTGCTCTTCCCACAAGTAACTTGTGATGGAAATGCAAACAAATCCCAAATATGAATAAACCGACAATCCAAGCAGTGATGTGGCAATTCCAAGTTTCATTGGTTCCTGCACAGCTCCAGCTCAGCTGCTGGCATGTTCTGATAGAAGAAACGAGAACATTTGGCCCAATACAGATTATTAAAAGGAAGGGGAAGCTCTGTGTAGCTGTCACAAAGGTGACAGGGATCAAGAGAAAAATGATTCTCACATTTGGCAAAGAACCCAAGCCTGGGAATTCAGGAGATATTCAGGAATTTAGGTACTTGAGCTGGGCTTCTTGTTGGACTTTCAGCAGCCTTATGTTCCTCACCGTGGGGTGAATGAACCTTGTCAGTCTCGCTGGTAACATTTGCTCCCTTTCCTCCAATGATTTTAACACACTTTTCAAGGAAGGACAACAAAATATTTTCTTTTCACTGGCCACCCACAACAGCCATTTTCCTCATCAGCTCTCCTGTAAGTTGCTCAGAGGAAGCTGTGTCCAAGTTTCCAAGAGTTCCTCCAGCGAGAGCCACAAACCTCCTCAGAGGATGGGAACCATGCTGTTGTCAAAGGCACTTGGTGACAGACAACAGTGCCCTGAACTCACTGTGCCAAAATCATGTCGCAATCTGGTTAAGAAAATTGTTAGAGAGATGCCTCAGACCCAATTAAGGCGCTAATGAGACCAAATCCAAAGTGGATTTTATTGAACAGTAAATGTGAGGTAGAGAGAGAGATGGAAAGAAAGAGAAAAGGGGGGGAGAGCAAGGGAGTGACAGGGACAGAGACCTCCCCTTGAGCAGGTGTAAGAGTCTGTCCGAATTTTCCCTCATCTGCCTCATGATCGTCATTTGAGAACCACTGAAGAGAAGATCCCCCCCCCCGTCTCCTCTGTAGGAGAAAGTCATATACCACAAGGCCCTGAGACCTGAGAGCATTGCTAAGCTACTGTTTCCACAGGTGTTGTTTGCTGTATGCTACACTGAGCCCAATGAGAAGAAGGGGGCACCGTGCCCTTTTTGCAACAACAGCCTTGGAAGCTGCCCCAGCTCTCGGTCTGGCTGGACTTCTCCTGAGTGGTGGAACCCTGCAGAAGACCCCTCTCACTCGTTTGCAACCACCATGACACACAGACTGAGATGTAAGAAGCCTCTTCATCAAGAGACCGAGACATCAAACCCCCATGTGAGAAGGCCCCCTCTTATACTTTCCAAGGACTGGGACTGAGACCCCCAACCCGGGGGAGTTGTGTGGGGAGAGGCAAGCTGACCAAAGTGAGATGGATGTTGCAGGTGTGAGCATTGGACCACGAAAACAATGGCTCGCGCCCACTGCCGAATGTGGACTGTGTGTAACCTTTCAAAACACCATTCTTTCCCCAAAACTACCTTTGATTCGGTTGCAAAATTCATTCTCCCTTCCCCCATTGAAAAAGAGTATAATTGGGGTCCAGATGAACTGCGCCTCTGAGATCTCCCTGACGTAACAGGTGGATCCTCGACTGGACAGGACCAAAGGACTTCATCTTTACGTTTGGTAGCTATATCCCCCTCTCTCTCTCTTTTCTCTCTCTTCCTCTGTATTTTTCTCTCCCTTAATCCCTCTATCGCATTTTGCTGTGGTCATTCAATAAAGGAGCATTTGTTTTGATTATTACTGCAAATCCCCCTGTACTGTGTCGGTTTTTTGCACCCTGAGATCAATCCATGAACGATCACGAAACCCGTTCATAAGGACGGATCGTGACGCTGGGGTTACTGGGAGCTACCAGGTCCATGTTGGGAGCTCTCTGTGAACACAGTGGGAGGAACTGGGAGCAACTGGGAATGACAGGATGCATGCTAGTGACAATTGGGATGTCCTGGCAGTGACTGGGATAAAACTGGGGGCAGCTGAACCATGCTGAGGTAACTGGGAGTGCCTGGCAATGACTACGAGAATGTTCAGGGCACCTGGGATATACTGGGAGTGCCTGAGACCATGGAGGTGATGACTGGGACCGGACTAGGAGCGACTGGGAGCCACTGGAAGCGTGCTGCGGGAACCTGGGACCATGCTGGGGGCAATTGGGGGCAAGTGTGAATGACTGCGGCCCTGCTGGGAGAGACTGGCATCACACTGCGAGTTACTTGGGGAACTGGAAGAACTGGGAACACACTTGATCAAAGGGGGAGCAACTGAGACCAACTGGAACTGTGCTGGGGCAAATTGCATCATAATAAAGAATGACTGGGAGCAACTGGGATCATCCTGGGAGCAGCTCCTGGGTGACTGAGTTCTACTGGGATCATCCTGGGATCACACTGGCAGTGAGGAGGAGCAGCGCGATGGCTCCAGCGCTGGGGCTGGGGGCGCTCCTGGGGGGCCAGGGGGGAGTGGGACCCCCAGCACCGGGACCCCCCTGCTCCCCTCATCCTGCACAGGCACCTCCTGAATCCCCCATTCTGGACATCAGGACCCCCTGCTCCCCTTTTCCCGGCCATCCCATGGCTCCCAGCCTCCAGACTTGCCATGGGCGTCACCCTAGGATGCCCTGGAGCACCTTGGATCCCCATTCCTGCCTTTCCCAGCCCCCAGCCCCATCTTTCTGCAAAACCAGAGACACCCTGAACTCCCCCTTCCCGAACATCCCGAGTGTCCCCACCCTGGTCCCCCCTTTTTGGGAAACCCTGGACTCCCATTTCCTGGGCTCAAGGACCCCCTGAAACTCCCTTCTACCTCTCCACGTCCCTGCCCCTGTTCCTCAGCTGTCCCCTGTCCCTCAGCTGTCCCCTGTCCCTCGGCTCTCTGGGGCTGGGGGTGGCAGTAGGAGCCAGGGCAGCCCTGGGGGAGAATAACCCTGAGCCCCAGCTGGGCCAGTTCCCCCAGTTCCCCCCAGGTCACTCCCAGCATGGGCCCTGTGGCTCCCAGTCACACCCAGTATGGTCCCAGTCACACCCAGTATGGTCCCAGTCACTTCCAGTTACACTCAGTGTGATCCCAGTATCATCCCAGTCACTCCCAGTATGATCCCAGTATGATCCCAGCATGGTCCCAGCACAGTCCCAGCTGTTCCCATTCATCCCTACCATAGTTCCAGGCACTCCCAGTATGGTTCCAGTCCTTCCCAGTATGATTCCAATATGAACCCAGTCACTCTCAGTACAGTGCCATTTGCCCCCAGTATGATTCCAGTCACTCCCAGATACTCCCAGTATTATTCCAGTAACTTTAAGCTTCCTCTGTGATCCCAGTCACTCCTGGTCTCCCCCAGTATATCCCAGTTGTTCTTCATGTGTTTCCACTCACTCCCAGTTGCTCCCAGTAGTTTCTAGCATTATTCCAGTTGCTCATAACCACTCCCAGTCACCTCCAACATGATTCCTGTCACTTCCTGTATATCCCAGTTGCCCCAGCATGGTCCCAGTTGCCCTCAGCCTCCTCAGCTCCCAATCACTTCCAGTATGATTCCAGAAGGATCCCAGTCACCCTCAGTGTGGTGCCAGTTGCTCCCAGTATGATCCCATTTGTCTCCAGCATGTCCCCATTTCCTCCCAGCGTGATCCCAGTTGCCTCTAGCACAGACCCAGTCCCTCTCTGTATGATCCTACTCTGATGCCATGATGATCCCAGTTGCTCCTAGTATGGTCCTGGTTGCTCCCAGTTGCTCCCAGTCTGATCCCAGTTGCTCCCAGCGGCCCTGTGTTATGCTTTGGAGTGGGAGGAAATTTAGGGAAGTGATGCAAAGTTTTTTGTGTATCTGACAGTCTGTTGAGCTACTGAAAAGCAAAGACAGTCTTTTGTGAAACACACATGGTAAAGACGAAAAAATACAGAAACATTTTTTTTCTTTGTTGGTCGGCAGGGAGCTGCTGGGTTTTGGCTTCTGCTCTGCGGCTGGGCTGGGCTGGGCTGGGCTGGGCTGGGCTGGGCTGACAGTCTTGCTGCAGGCTGGGCTTCTTTTCTATTTTCTGGGCTGCTTGCTGGCTTCTCTCTCCATGGGCTCTGGTTTGGCCGGGCTGGGCTTCAGCAGCTGCCGGGCAAGGAGACAGGGGAGGCTGCGGAGCTTTAGCCAGAGCAGGGCTGGCTGTGGCTGTGAAGATCCCGCTGTCAGGCTGCTGCTTCTTCTTCTTCCTAGCGTGGCTGAGACCAGAGACTTCTGTGGCTGGTGTAGAAAACTAAACACTAACTATAAAGCTGATCTGAACACAACTGAGCCACAGCTTTCTGTTACAAGTTATTGGTGGGTTAGGTAGGCCTCATGTGTGATGTGAAGTTTTTCAGTACTTCAGTCTTCTTCTGAGTGAGAGAAAAGAACAAAATGCAAGTATATAAAAAACAACATGAAGACACTAAAGTCAATAAAGTAGAAGTTAAGTCAGATGAGAGGGCTGAGAAGATGCTTTGTTTCTAGAGCTGAAATCTTCTTGTAAGCTGTAAAGGACAGGAATAGTGGATTTGTTTTTACTAACAATCTGTGGGTCTGCTCGTAGATAAAACTAGCTCTGGAAGATAAAAGAAAGAATGGGAAGGATTCCACTGATCGATGAATGGAAAAAGAGATTTGCTTTTACAAATACACTTTAGGTTTGCTGATTAACGAAATAAGCCATTGAGAAATGAAAGAAACAATGGGGAAGAAAAACCCCTAAATTCTGTAAGAATTAAAAACTAAAAGAGAGGGTTATACATTAGAGGGAAATCTTTGGGAAATCTTAGGTGTCAGGCATATCAGGGCATCTGTACCTCTCAAGCACCTCAGCCAAGGGGAAAGAGAGAAGGGAAATGTGGCCAGGAAATTAGTATAAAAAGAAGGCTGCATCCTCGAAAAATTCAAGAGATCCCAGGGGAATGCCCCATGGCCTCTCCCTTTATTGGAATAAAGCCAGAAAGGACTCCTCTGTCTCCTTTGTGGACATAAACCTCTGGTGATGTGGATTAATTTTCCAAACAACAAGAAAATACTCTTTTTCTTCATAACACATAAAACTATAAGGAGATGAAAGTGTTCAAATTGGTATCAAGTAAAGGCTTTATGTTAAAGTAAGCAGATCTTAAAATAGCTGTAATCCCATGAGAAGTTCGAACAGAGAAAGAGTACTCTTGTGCTTCTAAAAAGCGAAGAAGGGGATGGGAAAAGGTTGAGTTGGTGCCGGATAAAGGGGTGTAGGGGGGTCTCAGTACTGAGCAAAGGGGTAAAAGGGCATCTGGGTTCTCAGGAAAGGGGGTGCCAGGGGGGTCTCAGGGTCATGAAAATGGGGGGGGGGGCAGGGATGTGGAGAGGTAGAAGGGAGTTCCAGGGGGTCCTTGAGCCCAGGAAAGGGGAGTCCAGGGTTTCCCAAAAAGGGGGGACCAGAGTGGGGACACCCGGGATGTTCGGAAAGGGGGAGTTCAGGGGGTCTCTGGTTTTGCAGAAAGGTGGGGCTGGGAAAGGCAGGAATGGGAGACCAAGGCGTTCCAGGTTGTCCCAGAGTCAAGCCTACGCCAAAGTCTGGAGGCTGGGAGCCATGGGATGCCCGGGAAAAGGGGAGCAGAGGGTCCTGATGTCCAGAACAGGGGGATTCAGGGGTTCCCAGTGCTGGCAGTGGCGGTTCAGGGTCCCGGTGCCGGGGGTGCCACTCCCCCCTGGCCCCCCAGGAGCGCCCTCAGCCCTAGCGCTGGAGCCATCGCGCTGCTCCTCCTCACTGCCAGTGTGATCCCAGGATGATCCCAGTAGAACTCAGTCACCCAGGAGCTGCTCCCAGGATGATCCCAGTACAGCCCAGTCATTCCCAGTCCTGGCATCCCCCCAGGCCTCTCTGCCTTCCGACCTGTCCGGGCTCCATCCCCGCCCCTCCCGGGGGCTGCGAGGACTGCGGGAGCGGAGGAGGAGGAGGAGGGGGGAGGAAGAGGCGGAGCGGGGGAGGAGAGGGGGAGCCACGCGGCTGCGGCGCTGCCTGAACTTGCAGCAGCCTCTCGTCCCCTCCTGTCAGGGAGTTGTGCAGAGCCAGAAGGTCCCCCCTGAGCCTCCTTTTCTCCAGGCTGAGCCCCCTTCCGTGCTGCCTCAGCCCCTCCTGCTGTTCCAGCCAGGGTCGGATACTAGTGCTGCAAAGAGCACTGTACAGACCTGGCCTAGGTGCCTTTGTCACCACATTTTAACTTTTCATTAGTTCCAGAAAGACTCTTGGGAAGCCCCAAACTGCAGTCAGTCGCTGCAGTGCCAATGTCCTTTGCAAATCCCTGCGGCCCCGCCCGGCCCGAACTCGGCGCCGCGGTTGCCCGGTAACCGCGCCCGGGCCCTCAGCGTCTGTGACTGCGGCGCGGCCTCAGTTGCCTGAGAGCGCGGCCCTGGCTGGGTGTGCGCAGCCTGGGCTCCTGCAGGCGGCTGCCCCGGGCCATTGGCCAGGGCAATTGTCGGCGTAGAGAATTGCTGAAGGTGCAGAGCATTGGCCTCTGCGAAAAGCTCTGCAGCGTGCAGAACACTGGTGTCTGCTAGGGAGTCCTGAATTTCATTTGAAGGTAAAGACCGACTAAAGTTGAACTTTTTGGTTTTGTTTCATCTGTGCTCTGAAAGAGAATGCCAAAGGGAAATAGAGGATGTGATCATGCCAGTCTTTTGGCGCAGTATTTCAGTGACATGTACACCTGAGTGGATGAACAATAAATGGACTACTGATTGTGCTTTTTTTACTGAAGAAATGCAACATTTTCTAAAGATAGTATTCTGTACATTTTTTTCCTCTAGTAACTGCTTAAGCTGCTTAAAGGTGAGCGAGTTCTGTTCAAGTTGCAGTGGGTTTTTATCATCTGGGTTTTAAAATTTTTAGGGAGATGCCTCTGTATTGAGGTGCAAACGAGACCATATGCCAAAGTCAATGGTCTGGATTTGATGGAACAGTCAATGGTCTGGATTTGATGGAACAGTAAATGTGAGGGAGAAAGAGAGAGAAAGAAAAGAAAAAGTGGGAGGGGGATGGAGGTTGGGAAGGGGGGGAGGAGAAAGAGAGTGACAGAGAGAGATTTAGTAGAAAATATCACCATTCCATGGATCCCATTGGCCTACCATTAAATCCTCTTCTGGTCTTTTCTGTGGTGAGGTCTGGAAAAATGTAAGACTCCAATGGATTAATGCAGATTTGGGCAAGGTGATATCTTGCCCAGGTACCTCCCAGGAGTGGGGCAAGTTGGACTCTGTCTCTTGCTACTTTCAAACAATATAAAATCTTTAGCACCCGTATATTCTTTGAGTCTGCCATGAGTTGAGTTCTGGATTTTCAGATTTGTTGTGTTACTTTGCATGCCCTGCAGTCGTCTGGTGCGAGGCCTCAGGAATGGGTCTGGAGGCACTGTGGAGGTCTTTCCTGGGAGGTTTGTGTGCAAACCTGGCCTCAGCAGAAGAGTCTGTGGCTATGACTTCCCCAGCCTGAACCCAGACAGAGCTGATTTTCAGGAGAGCTGCTGGGTTTGGCTTTGTTGTGGATAGGTTTTTCTCCTCAGCCTTGTTTACTTCTCCCCAGACCTGAGCTAATGGGACAATAGTGTCACCTTGATCTTGTCTCAAGTTCCCTTAGGCAGCTTAACTCACAGTGCCAAGTTCCAGTCAGGAGGCATTTTCAGGGAAGGGTGGGCTTGGGTGGTCGCAGCTTCTTTATACAGTTTTGTCACAATGGGCAGAAAGTCCTTTAGAATGATATTTAAGCCATTAGCCATAACATTCCAGTCTCTCACTAGTCTCTCAGCTGTGAGGAGCAGCTGAGAGAGCAAGGGTGCTCTAGCCTAAAGAAGAGGAGGCCCACTCTAGCTAGTTTTGAGTAATATTTAAGCTACAGCTTTGTCTGTTCAAACTGTTACTAATGTTCAGATTTTTAGCTCCAGGTTTCAGTATGATCTAACTTTGAATTGCACAAGGTAGCCCTATAGTTCAAATAAAGTCCAACTAGAGGCCTAACTATACTAGCTACTTACACCAAACGAGCACTTAGCTACTTTCAAGTAATGTAACATTTTTAGCACCAGAATATGCCTTGAATCTGCCATGAATTGGGTTGTGGATTTTCAGAGTTCCATTGTTGCTCCTTCCAGTTTTACTGAGGCATTGTCGCTCACCTGCGACACCGTCCCTTCGAAATGGCATCTGGATTGTCAAAGAAGACACCAACACCTCGTCTTTTGTCCGGGGAAGGGCTGAAGCCTAATGCTGTGAGTACCCACGGGGCTGTGTTAGGGCTGGCACTGCCCTGGTGTCCCAGCTCTCCCTGCCCCTGTTGTCCAGCAGTGCTGTGAAGCTGCAGAGCCCCTCCCCAGCCCTTTGTGCTGTGCTGCTGTGGCTGGGGCTGTCCTGGTGCAATAGGGAACACTGTGGGATGCTTCAGCTGTGTCTTGCCTGGCTGTGCCAGCAGAGCCGAGTGAAACCAATGTACAGCTGAAGCCCTGAGCATGTGTTCTGTCCCTTTCCCTTTGCCACAGGAATTCCTTCTGTCAGGCTGGGCACTCACCTGTGCTGCTCTGACCATCCTGCCCTTGGGCACCTGGGCATGTGGGCGGGGGAAGCTCAAACTCTGCCCAAAGCCTCGAGAGCCACGGCTGGTCCCAGCTGGAAGAGCTCCCAAAGCAGCTGTTCTCTCCCAGCTCCTGTGTGGGCACAGATGTAGCCCTGCAGGCAGCGCTGGAGCCAGGGCCACAAAGGTCCCTTGCTGTCTGCAGCTCACTTGGCTGAAGATGCCCCACTGCTGAGGCTCTGTCAAGGAGATGCCTCTGATTCCTTCTGTGGAGGGCTCTGTCAGCCCAGACAGAGAAAACAATTAACAGGGAGAACTAAAACCTGGACACATTGCTGTGCACCTCACTCTTGGTACAGTGTTCCTTTCTTGCATCTCTTGGACTCATCCAGCAGCGATATCTCCTTGCTGTGAGTTCTGAGCGTTGTGCAGGGATGGAGTTCAGGCACTTCTGAGAGCTCCTCCCCATTCTCTGGAAAGGTCACTGCCTCAATCCAATGAAATGTGAGAGGAAACAAATGCCCAAAGAGCAGAAATCCCCAACCATGTCCCATCCAATCATGGAGAAGCCAATGGGACAGAGCCATATGGCTGGAGTGTGTGTGTTCCACTCTGTATTATTAATTCACTGATGCTAAGTATTTCAGCAGAAACTCCCAGGGCTTCCAGGACTGTCCTAGTGGCTGTGATCACAAGTTATTCACCAGTGCCACTTGTTCAAGAAAAGCCTTTCTGAACAAGCACAACTCTGAGGCTGTAGCTGGTTTACTTTTGCCTTTCAGCTGCTTCCCTCTAAGTTCCAGAGGGAGAAGTTTCTCAGCAGGAAGAAGGAGGCCAGCACTGGGGGGAGTATTCTGCCCAGAATTGGCCCATTTCTAGACAGGAGTGAGACTCGCCCAAAGGTAGCCTTTTCCTGCTCTTTTCCTTTTTGTTTCACATGAAGTTTGAAGAGGGTATGTGTTTGTGACAGGCTTGCCTCCAGCAAAATACCTCAGTGTCCAGGTCCTGCTGTCATTGCAAGGTGCTGGTAGTGGTGGACTGGGAGTCCTGATGTGCACTAAGCCAACACAAATACCCTCTGCTGAAGCTGCTGGGGTGTGCTGGAGTGCAGCTGCCATTGCTAAAACAATGGGAGGAAGGCTGGGGACACAGAGACCCAAAATTACCCTTTGCCATTCTCCTGCTGAAGGAGCCACCTCTTGCTTTGGTGTGGTCAACATCAAATGCTCGGGGCCACAGGATTCCCTGCAGAGTGGCAGCGTTGGCCTTTGAAGGCCAAGGGTCTGCAGGAATTACTTCAGATTGAACAAAACAAATTGCATTACTGCTTTGGGCTGGAACAATGAGTTGGACCCTGAGGGGGTGCTGGATTTTGCAGGCTGCCAGATTACAGGAGACTGGCCCTGGGCAGAGGGGAATGGATGTCCTTTATCTGGATCAGTGCCTACTCAGAGGTGTGTTTAAAGCTGCTTTTCTGGCAGGACTAGCTCGGTATAAAGCACAGTCCAAAGGGGTAGGTGACTGAGGTGGGCTGTTGAGCAGGAAATTGGCAGCAAGAGACATGGAACACAATCCAGGTAAAGGATTGTCCTGGAGAGGAGCCTTGGGAACACCTCAGGGAAGGGCACAGCTAAGGGACAGTGTGCTGCAGCCACTCCCTTCAGCAGAATGTGTCTGCTGTGAAGTCACAGAGGAGACCTGCCTGCGTCTCTGCAGTGACAGCAGTGTGGCTGGAGAAGGCAGACAAAGCAGGGCAGAGTTTTCTCCAAGCAATGTCTCTGCTGCAGAAGCATTTGCTGTTGTTGTGTCATTCCAGATGTGCCTCTACAATGGCATGAAATAAGATCGCGGTAATGACAAGAAAGCACCCATTTAAAGGCCATTGAAAAAGGAGATACCAAGTCTACTTTTACCCAAGTTGCTGAGAAAATAACTGAAACTTATCCTCATTCAGCATTCACCTTACTTGTCTTTTTATTTTCCACTCATTTGTCTTTTTATTTTTCCCTTTTCCTCTCTTTGGAACACACTAACTTTTAAGTACAATGAAAAGGAACAAAATCATCAAAGCAAAAGAAAAGTGTTTCTTAGTAAGGATTCAGCTGAGCTGGGGATGTCTCCCTCGCTGAGAGTCAAGCACACACACACACCCTCTGAGAAAATGGCAATCTGTGTATCCCCTTGGTGCCCGGCCGGGGCGGTCCCTGTGCCGTTTGCCATTGGATGGGTACTCAGGAGCTTCCATTCTCTACTGAGCACCAACTTTTCTGTGCCTTCCCTTCTCATCCTCCTTCCTTTTGGTCAGGTCTTCAACCCTGTCCCTCTCACTGTGACACTCAACAAACCAGCCTGAACAAATCCAAACCACAAACAACACAGAGAACAACAAATTCCATTCTTTTGCTTCATAACCTTTTGGCTGCAGCCAAATGTCACCTCATCTCTCACACCTCCTCTGGTCCTGCTCTCTTCTTACTGATGTCTAAGTTCTAGAGCAAAAAAGATATTTGCAGTTGTGTGGGCCTCGGTTTCCCTGTGTCAGAGTAAAAGACATCCCACATCCTTTCCCATGGAGTCTCCTGTAAATTCATGGGTTTTACTTACTCCATGAGTGCTCAGTCAGTGCCCCAGAGCTCTGTGACCACATGGGCACAGGGCTGTGTTTTAGGAAAGTGCTGCCTGGCATTCTGGAGAAAGAAACCTGGAGAAATCCATGCCAAAAGAGCAGCTTGGCTTGAGCCTGCTCTGTGTGGCCCAGCAGCTGTGGATCAGCCCAGAGCAGAGGTGGGGGAGCCACTGTTTGCCCAGTGTGGGCTGGGCAGACGTGCTCCCTCAGAGTCTGTACTTCACTGGGGATCAGTGGAAGATTCTCCTGCATGAATCTTCCTCCCAGCAGCTGAAGCTCTCCCTGCTCTCTCTCCTCTCCAGCTGCCGTCAGCTGCCCCAAAACAGAGCTGGTTTGGGGTTTCCCCACCAGAGCTGGTATTGCAGAACTTCGTCGCTCGGGAGGTCTCTGAAATGGTGCTGTCTCTCATGAATAAGGACAAGGTAAGTGCTGGCACCCAGAGCTTTAATGCTGTGCTGGAAGAGGAGAGTGCTGTCATTCCCTCAGTGTACAGCAAAGCAAGTTATCTGCTGCAGCACATGCAGAAGAAAATGTCTCAGCACCTTTTTCTGCAAGATGGTGGAAATCTTCCTGTGCTGGGAACTGTCCCCTGGTTTTGGCCAGGCATTGATGGTGTCTATTCCCAAAGGAGTTTCCTTCTCTTGAAAACTCTGGATTGACAGGAATTTTGAGGGCTGTACAGTTCTTACCTGCTCTCATGCTTTGCCTTGGGTCTATAGCACACCCTGTGTGTCCTTGGTTAATCTTGGCTCCTGGTAGGAATCTCTGCCTCTCTCAGCCAGTTTGGCTCCCTTTGTGCAGCTCACAGGCAAAGCTCAGGGGCTGAGCCTTCTGCACTTTATGCTGGAATCACTTCTCATTAATGGCATTGGCCCTGCAGGAACCGTGTTCTGCAGGAGCCCTGCAATCAGAGTGATGGAGCAGAAGCAGTGAGAGGCCTTTAGGTGCCACTTGAGGCTCCTGCTCAGCTTCATCCAGCTCTGCTCAGCTTTTCCAAAAGCAACACAGTGCTCTGCTTTCCCTTTGCAGAAGCACAGCACATCCAAAACCATGTGCTCCTGGAGGTTTCCACCTTCACCTGAAGAAATTGGGATTGTTTTGCAGTTTCCCAAGAGAGCTGAGAGGGAAAAAGTTGAAAAATGTCAGTTGTGTTCCACTGTAAAGAGGAAAACTTGAGACCATTTGAATTTCAGTCAGGGAAACATTTTCTCAAGTGAGGCTTGTGCCAAGAGTGGGCTGGTGGAAGGAGATTGGAGGGAGTCCAAATCATGTGGTTTAGACTTTTGGAGAGCATTTTGGTGCTCAGGGGTTGATGCTATCAGTGTGCTAGAAAATGCATGTGTGCTGTGCATGTGTACCCCAGAGGGCAGAACCTGGCCTGCTGGCTGCAGGCAGGAATGCCCAGCAGCCCAGCTTGCCTGCACGGGCAGCAGGAAGCCCTGGAGAGCCAAGATTGGCTTTGCATACTGGAACCACACTGTCAGTCAGTGCTGGTCCTGTTTCTCCAGGCAGAAAATGCCTCTGAAGCCCCATGGTCAATAGACACCGCCTGTCTGTGTTTCTGTTACTTTTGGCAAGCTGGTTGCTCTCATGGTCTTATGATTCTTCCTTGCTGCTTTACTGCCCATTTAAATTCTCTTTGCCATCTCCTTGTTTTAGGGATTGTCTTGCTGTATTCATTCCTTATTTGCTTTTCAGGTTTGCTTTTATTCCCAGTAAGACCACAGTGTTTGGTCTCCTGTTTTGCTGCTCTGTCTGCCTGACTGTATCCCCAGAAGGTCCCTACCCAAACCTGATCTGCTAGAAGGGAATTTCTTCCTTCCCCCACAGTAGTGGGCTGGTTTGCTTTTAGGTAGCACATTCCCCCTCTGGGACATGACAACTTCATGGCTGTGTGCAGGCAGAAGCCAGCAGGTTTTTTGGCCTTGTTGAATATGCAGGTGACTTGGTTCAGGTGCTCTGTCTCCATCCTGCTGGTGCTGACCTGCTCGGCCCTTCCTTCCCAGCAGGCGCTGCCCTACTGCCCCTGGCCAAAACGCTGGAGCCAGAGAGAAGGGATTCAAGTTCAGCCTTGTGAATGATGTGCCTTTGCCTGCACAGCTGAAAGTGCTTTGGAAAAGGGGCAAGGGAGGGATGTTAGCAGGGCATGGACAGGTCTCCTCTCGTCCTGTTTCCACAAGTGGCAAAATCATAATTTCATGTCTTTGCTGCAGATTGTTCACGTGGTGAAGATCTCCATGGAGAGCTCACCTTACTTCCAGCTGGTGAGCTCCAGCGATGCGTACCGTGCCGTGCCGCCAGGCGCCTCTGCCCCCGTGCGCATCCGCTTCACCCCCAGCAAGAACAAGGTGAGGGTGGAGGGGCCAAAGCACACAAGGATCTCCACAGCCATTGTTTGCCCTGCACTCTGGCTCCAGCCCATTGCATGCTGTGAGCTGGGCTCCAGGCGTGGGCAGGCAGCCTGCAGCCAGTCACACCTTGGCACTGCTGGCAGGCACTGCAGCCAGGCCTGACAGGCTCTGCTTCCCCTCCCTGCACATTCCTGAGCATTGCCAAAGGAAGATGCACAGGAAACAGGATGAAAATGACAGAGGGGTGTTGATAGATGTTGGGCCATCTCTAGGTCCAGTGGAAGGGGTTTCATTCTGATGGAAAACACCAGAGGAACAAAGAGGTCAGAGAGCTTTCCTCCTTCCTGGACTGCCAACAGCTTCCCTGCCTGCCCCTGGGCTGGAGCAAAGCCGGTGTTTTTTCACCCCCTGTGTTGTGCAGCCTTGCAGCTGTGCTGTCCCAGAGCACAAGTGAGCATGGCACAGCTGCAGGGCCAGGGCAGAGGATGTGCTGTGCCCGTGAGCCCGGCCTGGCACAGGCACACTGGGCTCTGGGTGCCCTCGGTCAGCAGGAGGTTGCTGAGCTGCAGGGCACTTGGACACCTGCCTGCAGGAGCTGGTGCAGGGCAGGTACAAGCTGCAGGCGGAGCTGTGAGCCCAGAGCCCATGGCAGTGACACTGCTGGGGATCTGTCTTCATGCCTGTCCCTGGGCTTGCTCTGTCAGCTGGCACCCATTCCGTGCCAAAGGTGCTTTTGTGGGGAGGTTTGCACAGCAGTGCTTAGGCCCTGGCAAGTCTGATCTCAGTGCTGGGATCTGGAGGGTACATGTTCTGATCTGGAGGCTTGTTCATACAGAAGGGTTGAGAGCATGGCATGGAAGGGAGGAAGCCTTGCAGGGAAACAAAGAGAGGCCCTTTCCAACAGCATCCTGCTACCTCTTAGCACTGTTCTTATCCTGACTTGGTTGGACAGGCAAAGTTAGAGGGGAGTTGTGAGCCAACTGATGTTTCTGCACCAGGCCAAAGGTGTAGGATGTCTTTGGGTGCAGCTGTTTTCTCCTCTTCCTTTTGCTGCTTAGAGTCAGTTGAACACTTTGTCCTATTGTCAGACAGTGGGAATATAGAAGCCTAAAGAGCAATGTCCTGTGTTCCCCAGCTCCATGTTGCTTAGAAGAGGCTTAGGAATTCTTTAACATCATTAAAGTTTAGAGTAAAAATGATGGTGGCCTAGGGCTGTTATCTGTATGACCCAAGTGACACAAGAGCTGAATGCCACTGAGACAGATTTTGCAAAGTGCACTGGTGCCTTTAAAATGTGACATAGTAGTAGAACTTAGTGTTCATTTGAGGGTGCAATAGGTAAATTGATGCCCTTGAAGGGGTATAGGAAATGGTTTTTCTTCTGCCATGGGGATGGCACCAAATGTCCTGTGCTGAGCCAGTTTCTTTTCCTGCAGGATTATTGCCACGAGCTGGTGTGCCTCACTGCCAGGGAAAGAATCGTTGTGCCAATTCGGGCCATTGGTGCCCGAGCTGTGCTGGACTTCCCTGCCCAGCTGGACTTCTCCAAGTGTCCAGGCAAGGTCAGCACCCAGCAGACTCTGCTGGTGCGCAATGTCGGTGCCCGGGCAGCTCGGTACCAGCTGAGCACCCAGAGGTGAGGCAGCTCATCTGTCCCTGTGCAAACACCTTTGGGTGAGAGTGGAGTTGGGAAAGAGCTACAGGAGGAACCAAGCATCAGATCTGCTGCCCTGCAGCCTGGCTGGGAGTGAGCAGGATGGAAGGCATCTGCTCTTGCTTTCAGTGGCCTTGGAGCTTTCTCTGTCCCAGATTTCCTGGAGGCTGCTGGAACATGTTGGGAGCTGGCTTGCACCCTGCTGAGCACAAGCAGCTTCTGAAATACTTCCTCAGCACTGTCAGCCAAGCAGAGCCATTCTCTGGGAGGCCACAGGCATGTGGCTTTGCAGTGGTCCTGGAGGGGACCTCTGGAAATCATCTGAGCAAACACACTGCTCAAAGCAAGAGCAGTGTCTGGGGATTGCAAGGTGCCATTGGGAGACATGGACCTGTCTTTAGATGCCATACAAGAAAACAAACATGTCAATGGACCTAGTTATAAAAGCAGAAGAAAACAACCTTTTAAAACCCCCTCCATACCTTAACTTTTCTGCCTGTCAGGTGCAGTAGTGATTCATTGAGAGGATGGATCTCAATCCCACCTGAACACCCAGCAAGGCCCCCAGGGCTTTGCAGATGGGCCAGCCTGGCTGATTCTGCAGTACTAGCAGTGTTTGTAAAACCTTGTGTGAATAATCCATGCCAGATGGGCAGCAGCAGCCTCAGCTCACCTCTCATGGCCATGCTGTGGGGCACAAGCTGTGCCCCCAGCTCCTGTGCACAGAGGGCTCTGGTGCCTCCTTTGCACAGCCAGCAAAGGGCTGATGTGGGAGTCAGGAACTGTGCAGCAGGAGCTGTGCCAAGGACTGGGGCACCATCCCGTGGGCTGGTGCCATGGCAAGAGACAATCCTGGCCCAGCCAAAGGGAGAAGGGCTGATCATAGAGGAGGTAGAGCTCAGTGCTCAGCACCACAGCAGCGTGAGGCCTTGTCCCTGCCAGCCTGAGCCATGTGCTGAAGGATAATGGAGTGGAAGCAGGAGAGCTGGTGCTGGCTGCTCTGCAGCTTTGGAGCTGGGCTGCTGCTCTTGGGAGGCACTGGCTCAAGGCAGTGAAGAAATGAAAGCAATCTGCACTGGATGATACCAATGAGATAAGGGAGATGGGTAAAGAAGAACAAGGAAGTCATTCCTTAGCAAGAGAAAAGTGGTGTGCAGGTGTGCCCATAGTGGAGAAACAATGACGCTGCCTTTGTTTTTGGAGAAAAAGTGCTGCTTTTTTCATTTGGAAATCAAGAGGGAACCTTTCACCATCAAATAATTGATTCTCCTCTGTCCCTCCCCCAAAGTGGCCATGGGCTGTTTCTGCATCCGCAGCTTTCTCCTTGAGCAGGGGCAGGTGTCTCTTGTTGAGATGTGCAGAGCAGGGCCAGGGTCAGTCCTGTGAATACAATAGAGGACACAGTTCACTGGTTCTTGATTTTGAACCAAAAGGCAGAGTGGGCACTGATTGGCATCAACCATGAAATCAACTGGTGAATGTTGTGCAGCTTCAAGTGCTGATTTCAGTGGATGTTGGTGGCTTTTGGAGTGTGTCTGCTGAGTTCAAGGACAGGTGAGGTGCTGTGCTTGATTCAGGACAGCCAAGTTTGGTTGTTGAAGCTCTTGCTCTTGGCTGTGCCAGCTGGTGCACTGCTGACAAGCTGGTCCTTTCCTTTAGGATTCATCTGTGCCCTGGGTAGAACTGTTGCTGCTCTTTTCAGAGGATGTTTGGGAATGCCCTGGATTCATGTCTCAGAAAAGTGTCTGTAATGATTGTGTGGGTCAAACTGTCTTGAGAAAGCTCCTCCATGGGAACAGCAGTTGCAGCTCAGAGGGAGCAAAGCAGGGAAACTGTGGCTGGAAGGGCTGCTTACAGAAGCTTGTGGGGACACCTTATGTCCATGCCATTGCAGATGGGGAAATTGAGGCACGGAGCCATGTCTGGGTGTGTGTTCAGGGTCCTTCATGGGACCCCCAGCAACCCAGGGGCTTCTCCTGCCTTCCCTGTGCCCAGAGCCCATCAGGGGTTGTTGGCTGCTGCCCCTTGGCTTGAGTTGCCTCCTGTGCCCAGGGCCCTGTGCTGAGCACACGGGGCTGTGTTGGTTGGAAACCCAGGGTGCCCTGAGCCCGGGTTTTGTGCCCCCGAGCCATGACAGCCGGACCTTTGCAATGCCTTTAACTGAGCCATTGCCTGCTCTGTCCTCGGCCTGCAGGGGCAGCGTCACTGCACCGAGTTTACACTTCGACCTTGCTGAGCTCGACTTCGGGGACATCTCCTTTGGTGAGTGTTCCCTGGGCTGGGACACAGCCTCAGGGATCTGTGCCTTCCAACAGAAAAGCATCCCTCACTCCTGCCCTGCCCCAGCAGCCTCTTCAGGCTGTGAACTGCAGGGCTGCTGCTGCCTCAGGGGGCATTTTGCCATTGTGAGATCCCATGGAAGCAAGGAATAGAAAGGCAGTATTTTCTGGTGTCTCTGTGCTGTTTTAAAAGACAGATGTCTGCCAAGGAAGGTGGGAATCTTCCTGCAATGGAAAGATGAGCCCCTCCCTCCAAATGATTATCCCTTTAAAGTGACAGGGGTCCCAGGCAAAACTGTGGGAAAAGAAATAACAGTTCTTTGCTAGACTATCTCAGGAGAGCACAGACATGAAGGCAAGAACAGACATTTCCCAAATGCCAAGTCCTGTTTTTCCCCTTTGGTGGAGTTCTGGTGACAGCAGAGGGAGCTGTGGGCTCTGGCAGGGCAGGGATCCCCCCCAGCCGGTGCGGGAAGGGAAGGGAAGGAGGAAATGCTCCTTTTGCAAAGCCCCAGAGGGCAGGGGAGTGTGGGCAGTGCCCAGCAGCAACAGCAGCGGGGCAGGCAGGCAGGGTCGGTGCCAGCGCTGAGCTGCAGCCAGGGCAGCCCCGGCCGAGCACAAACCTCCCGCGGCAGCAGCGGCCGAGCTGCGATCCCCGAGCGGGAGGAAGGGAAGCTCCGCTCCCTGCCCAGCCTCAGCTCCCACTGCACAGCCGCCCACGGCATCACGCCACAACTCCCAAAAACCCCCAAGGGAAAAGCCCAGCCCAGGGCCAAAACCCCCCAGAACCCCTATCCCCCTTCCCAGACCAAGGGCAACACTCACGGCCAAGCCTAAGGCCAGAGCAATGAAGTTCATGAACTTCTGAAGGAAAGTCATTGCCTTTTTTGAGCTGCTTCTTCCCCAGCCTGCATCACCACGGAGATGCTTGTCAAGTTGCCTTTGGAAGGAATGAAACAAGAAAGGCAAGAGATGGAAATATGGTTCTGAAGCAGGAGATTGATCCTGCTGAATCCAATTTCATTCCTAAGGGCTCTTAGGCTGAAGGCAGCTGTTGTATCTTTGCTTCTTTATACCTGTTGATTCTTGTCTGCATGTGCTGGCCTCAGTCTCGTTGGAGGTTTTGACATCTGGGTTTGTCCTTTTTGTGCCTCTCTTGCCTCCCTGCTGGAGTCCCTGCTGGAGCTGGCAGTGGTCACTTGGATGGGCACAGAGAAGCTCTGGGCTGCAGCTGCAGTTGTTTTTTCTCCCCATCTGTGTCCCAGATGCTCTTGGTGAGCAGGCCTGGGGAGAAGTCTCCTCCCCACAGAGCTGGCCAGCCCAGCCAGATGTGCAGTGCAGAGCAGGCTGTGGCTGCTCTGTGCGCTCTGCAGGACATCCCCACCATGAGTGGCTGTATCTCTGGCTTTGCAGGATGGAAAGCAAATCTCAGAGCCAAAGTGGGGTGAGCCCTTGCAGACAGCACTCTCAGTGAGCAGCAAGGCTGTGATGTCCCTGTTTGTCGGGTGAGGTGGGACCTGGTTCCTAATTGCTAATCTCAAAGCAAGGCTTGGCTGTGCCCCAGTTGAGTGGGCTCTGAGCTGTCATGTGCTCAGCAGTTTGGCCCAAAGCAAGAGATGCCTTAAGGATCCTGCAGAGAGAAGCTGCATTAGGGTGCTTTGCCTCACGTTCTAGTTCCTGATTCCATCCTCACTTTCTTTTGCTGTAGCTTCTTCTCACTGACAACTCACTCTTTATATGTCTTGAAAAAGGTGGGAGTGTTGGCAGGCTGAGCAGGGAATTGGACAGCTTGAATTCTCAGAGTAAATGCTGGGTCTGGGTGCACACTCATCACTGAGAGAGACCTGGTGCTGGTTTGGGGCAGGTGAGGGAACTCGTCCCCATCACGAATAGAGAATCTAGCAGCGTTCAGCAGGGTTAGGAGTGGGCATTTTCAAGGCTGCAGTCAATCTGTGTCAAAGGGAACTAAGTGATGAATAATTCCTCACGCAGCTTCTGGGTGAGCTGTAGTTCAGATAATAAAGAGCTCAACTCCAATCCCACTTTGATCCTGCCAGGATCTTGCCCCCAGGATCGTGCCCTGCTGGGTGCCTGAATGGATATTTGTGTCCTTGCCCAGGCTTTCCCTACACGCAGCGCTGCCGCCTCACCAACAGCTCCGCGGTGCCCCTGACGTTCCAGCTCCGCATGTCGGACGATGGCACGCAGCCGGCTGTGGACAGCGTGGATCAGATCCGCAGGGACACCGACCCGGCCTGGAGCAAGGGAATCCATTTCTATGTGGAGCCCAGGGAGTTCACCGTCAATCCCAGCCAAGGCACCATCCTCCCCCAGGGACACCAGGACATCGAGGTACGGCAAGAGCCCGGCCACAGCCGCTGCAGCACCAGGGCAGGAGCTGCACTGCAGGGTGGGAGGGCTTTAGCTCTGGTGCCAGCTTGGAGCATCCTGGCACTGAGAGATCTGCACTGCTGGGAGGCCTCTGCTAGCTGGCTTACTCGAGATGTTCCTCAAGGAGCACTGTTTGCTTTCCAAAATCATATGCTGAGCTCACAGACCTTATGGTCAAGGCCTGAAGCCATTCTTGTGTTTTTGAGAGCGATTGATTTGATTGCAATGGGGCAGAGCAAGGATGAGGGCAGAAGGTGGCTGTTAGAGAGATGTCATTGTATCAAGCAGTGAGCTTTTCTTCTTGGTCTCATTTCCCCCCTCCTGGGGAGCAGAATGATTTGTGTTCACTGCAGGAAGCTCCAGTGGAGACAAAACATCTGCAGCCATGTGTAGCGGTTCAAATTTATTGTATTGATTCCTTTTTAAGTGGTTTGTTCTCTGGTACCCCGTGTTCTCCCTGAGTTGGTTTACCCCTTGTGCAGGGTTTATCTCGGCTGTTTGAGGGGCCTGGGAAGGCCTGAGGGTGGCCTTGGGGCACCACGCGTGTTTAAGGACGAGAAGAGGCTTCAGTTCTTCTTTCTGGTTTTATGTTTATTAATTGTTTATCTAAAAGATGTTCTTTCAGCCTAACAAAGATCCGCTCAGCAGTCAGCCATGGGCACACACTGTCTGTCCTCCGGGCAGCCACGTATCTTTATACCCTTTGCTACGTATACAATATTTATCATTTTTCCCCAATACCATCTATTGTTATAACTCGGTGTACTCTTAGTAATAACCAATAGAAAGGTGCCACCGTGGCCAAAGAAGATGGAGGAGAGGAGGAAGAAGAAGGAGGGCAGGACACACCCCAATTCCTCCATCTTACTCCTCTAAACCCCCCTGTACATAAATCCTAAACCTTGTGTCTCACCCTCTAATTAACTAATCCCTTCACCACTCACCCGGTGAAGCCCTCATCCTTGTCGTCTCCTGTGTAGGGATAAAGTCCAGCTACCAGACACTTCTGGCAACATTCCAGGACTCCCGAGACCCCCAAGCTGGTCTCGGAGGCTCAGCATCTCAGGACTGAGATCTTGAGATCCGACAACCCCTGGGTTTTACCCTCCCTCAAAGCTGTCCCTCATGCCATTCCCTGCCCCTTGTTCCAGCTCTTTCCCTGCTGTCAAACCCAGCCCCTTTTGTTCCCCAAACTTTTTTGCCAATTTAACCTGGAGCCAATTCCTGTCTGCAACACCCCTTTGGAATTCCCCTATTCCTGGAGGCCCCATTAACCCATGTGAGCCATCCTCCCCACCTTCTTACCCAAAGTGGCTCCAGACACTTGATGTAATCCCCTCAGTGCTCCCCTGAGGATTCCCTTTCGGTTTGCTGTTTGTATCTACCCCCTGCTTTGTGTCTGTACAAAAGCCCTTGCACAGGAGTGTGCAGGGCTCTTTTGGCTCTGATCCTTTTGCTTGGAATAAACCCTTTCTTGTGGAACTTCAAGACAGAGATCCTTCTCCTTTCTCCTCTGCCTGGTCCCTGTGGTGGCTTGTCTCTTGTGGTGTAGAGCAAGAGGCTCTGAGGGTTCTGCCTGTGGTCAATGCCCACCCTGGGGCAGTTCTGAGGGTTCTGCCTGTGGTCAATGCCCACCCTGGGGCAGTCCCCACTCCTGGTGTGGGGCTGGAGTTCTCAGGGCCAGCCCGGGCTCAGGCTCCCAGGGCAGCCATGAACTGCCCAGCACCTGCTGGGCCACACTTTGCCCTCAGCCTCCTGCTGTAAAGCTGAACTCATTGTGGTCAAGTCAGATTTCCTCTGCATGGATGTCTTTGTAGTCAGATGAGAAATTGGCCCCTTAATTTGAATGCAGTGGTGCATGGAGCTGTAGTCTAATGTTTTAATGTAGCTGACCTGTGCCCTGATAGCAAGGTGTGTTTAACAAATCTGGTATTGGCAGAAGGCTTTTGTTACTCTGAGACTGTGCTCTACACATGGAGCAGCAGAAGAATTAAGGGCAAATCCTCCCTCAGGAACTGGAGGGTATCACCCGTGGGTAATGAGCTTTTGTAAGGAAGAATTGACTGTTCTTCTCTTCCACCAGGTGACCCTGTGCTCCAACACAGTGATGGATTTCTACCGGAGATTGCTGGTGGACCTGGAGGGTATTGGCAAGGGAGTGGCAGCCCTGATCATCACAGCCAGGTAGCAGCCCTTGCCTGGCCTCCCCCAGGCACTGCCTTGCCCAGGCTGTGCTGGCTGCAGCTGCCAAGGAGAAGTGCTGCTGAATGCCCTCGTGTTGTGCCAGCTGGACACGAGAACAGCAGTGCTTGGGCAGCAGCCTGTGGTGAAAAGCACGTTTACTCACAGCCCAGCACGGTCCTGGGCCCTCTTCTAAAGGCACCAGGAAAGATATCATTGATTGGCCTTGTTTTTGGTGCTTGAGGTGGAACAAATTTCCCGAGGGCCTCCTCTCCTTCTGGCTGCAAGAGGTGGAGTTGTGCTGGTTGTGAGCACTATGCACTGGTTTGGGCCACACCACGCAGTTGCTGAGAGTCAGGCTCTGGCTCTGTCCATGAGGGCACATGGCAGGGGGGAAGTGGCTCCCAGCAAGAGTTGGGAGGGCAAGGTCTGAGAAGGGGAAAGCAGCCCTTGATGTGGCAGGTCAGCTCCAGTTTTTGTCTTTCCCTGTGCTTCCCATTTTGAGCTTTAATGTTGTCAGAGTTGAGAGCAAAAGTGGTTGTTGCTGCAGCAGAATTCCATGGTGCTGTGCTGCTGTGGGTGTCAGTGTGATGCCCAGAGGGATGCAGCTCCCTGGTGCTGTTCCCTGTGGCAGGCAGAGCCATCCAGGCAGTGCCTGGGCTGCCATTGTGTACAGCAGGTGGAGCTGGGGCCAGGCAGTGCCTGGAGCTGTGCAGTGAAGGAGCCAGGGAGCTGCAGGGCCTGGCAGGGGCTGATCAGCCCCTCTGTGGGGCAGCTGCTGTCTCGTGCCCTCCAGGGCTGGGGCAAAGAGCTGAGTTCTCAGGCAGGGCAACAGCACCATGGCAGAGAAGGGAGTCATTTTTACTGAGACACGGGAGCTGTGTGTTCCTTGAGCCTTAGGGAGCACTGATCCTTGTTGAGTCAGTTTTACTGAGACACTGGAGCTGTGTGTTCCTTGAGCCTTAGGGAGAACTGATCCTTGTTGAGTCATTTTTACTGAGACCCTGGAGCTGTGTGTTCCTTGAGCCTTAGGGAGAACTGATCCTTGTTGAGTCAGTTTTACTGAGACGCTGGAGCTGTGTGTTCCTTGAGCCTTAGCGAGCACTGATCCTTGTTGGGAAGGCTCCCCCAGAGCTCGTGGGTCACTGGCACTGTTCCAGGAGTCCTTGCAAGCCTTCTTGGGCAAAGGAGGGGCTGAGGCAGCTGTGGGGCAAAGTGCTCTGCCTGGGGCACTTGGCAGCCTCTGGGTGCTGCCTCTCAGGGTTTGCCCCTCCTTGACAAGACATGTTGGAGTGGGAAAAGGTAGAAGGCAATTTATCCCTGTAGGGCTCTTCAATGTGCATTTGACAGTGACCAATGTGTTCTGCTCCATTACACAATCTTTGGGGGTAGGCATTCTCCATTCTCTCAGTATCTCTGATTGTTCTGGGGTCATCTCTTTGCCCAGATGTCTTGTTCCTGAGCTCCAAGTGTCCTCCCCAGTGCTTCTGTGTGATGAGTGCCACCTGAAGGTGCCCTATGAGAGGAAGATCCTCATTAGGAATCCCAGCCACCTTCCTGGCTGCTACGGGCTTATTCCCCAGGTTTGGCATCACATCCACCTCCTCCTGTCAAATATTCCTGAGAAGATTATTAGGGGAAAAAAGGGTTTGGATAAGACCTTGCTGGTTTCTATTTAGTCTTAAAGATCTGCTGAGAACAGGATCCTACCCAGCTGTAAACTTTAGGAGGCAGTTGAAGCTCCTGAGGAAACAGCTGATGTTCTAGTCCTCAGGGTGTTTTCCTGTGGGAGATCTTAGAGGGTTGTGAAAAGCTGCTGCACCCACAGACACCAGTGCCTGTGCTGGCAGCCTCCTTGCAGGATGCCCTGGGAGTGCTAAACCTACAATTCTTGCATCTTGTTTGTGCCTTTGACCTTTGTCCTGGGGAGTTTTAAAGGTGTGTATAAGTTGCTGTTGTGGTGGATGTTAAGGAGCCTAAAGTTTCTTGAGAGGTCCCTCTGAAGCTGCATTTCATTGTATCCCTTCCAGAAACGCAAGGAGGACTCTGCTGTGCTCTACTCCAGCCCCAAGCCCTGTGGGATTGTGCAGCCCCAGAGCACAGCAGAGATCCCAGTTGTGGTGGCAGTGCAGGCCCTGGGCACTCATCGCACCAACATTCTCATCGGCGTGTTCGGGGATGAGAGAAACCCCCTGGTGAGGGCAAGGGGAGATGTGAGCCTGTGTGCAGCTGCTCCTGGCAGGGTGCACAGGGACAGGGATTCTGCCGGGGACAACAGGCACAGGCTGCTGGGGAGAAGGACAGGAGGGATGGGGGGCACAAACAGCTCCTGCCTCAGAGGTGGGAATCTCAGTGTCTGACACAGAATGGAGCTGGGCTAAGCTGGAATCCAGGAGCATTTGAGTTCATTATTCTTTCAAATGCTGTTAACTTTGGAAACATCTGTTTGAAAATGTCATCTCTCTGAGCACAAAAGAGGATGTCAGAAGTCTTCTAGGAACCTTGAGCTTTCTGTAAAAGAAAGGAAAGCTGGCATTTGAAGACTGGTTGAAAGGATTGAAACTTCGATTAAAACATATGGAAATGGCAATGCCAAATTCCTTGGATGGCACCAAACATCTGAACCCGGGCCATCGTGGCACTGCCTGTAAATCAGTGAACAGGAAGGACAGGCAGTGCAGGCTGTGCCAGGGAGCCTGAAGTTTGACCAAACAGTTGCTTTTAACTACCAGGCTGCTTCCCTTAAAGAGGAGGGTTTCTCCCCGCCAGAAGAACCAGTTGTTTAACTGTCAGGCTGGTCTTAACTAGAGATTTCCTGCAAAAATAAAAGCTTTGGGCCAATAATTTTTAGTTTGAAAGGTTCTCTTACCTTAATCCTTTTAAATTTGGAGGTGAACATGTAATTTTCTTTTTCCCCAAAAGCCCAGCATTTCAGCTGGAGAGTGGTAGCTGTCCCTAAAGAAATAACTTGAGCAGGGTTGAGCTGTTGAAGGTTTTTAGGTTTGTCTGTTGTGGTTTGTTTTGGGGATTTTAAAATCTTTCTTGCTTGCTTCCTGGAACAGAGAGCACAATTACGGAGCTCAGGACGGCTGGCAGAAATCTCCCCAAGCCCAAGGCTGGCAGAGCTTGGCAGGATCCCAGCACCACAGCCAGTGTATGTATGGATGGAAGGATGGATGGATGGGGAATGTGACCTGAGTCACCTGGGAGTGTTGGAAAATGTCAACCAAGCCCCCAGCGGTGTCAGGGGAACATTCCTGATAAATCCCAGGTGGAGCTGCAGAGTTTCTGGCCTTGGGCACTGGGTGGGCTGTGCTGGCTGGGCACTGACTGTGTCTGCCCCTCGGTGTCTCGAATGTCACCTTTTTGCTGCCTTCTCTGTCTTTTCCTCTCCCACTGTGCTTTTTGCATCCCCACTGGGTGTTAATGCCTGTCCTCTGTAGTTGCTCAATGCAAGCAGTTGCAGCTGCTGCAGCACCTCAGTGCCATCCCTGAGCTGCCTTTAGAACAGACCTGCCCCAGCCTGGATTGGGAAGGGCTGGATCAAACCATTTCTCAGTTCAACGTGCCAGCACTCAGCCAGGGGCTGCATCCTGGCCAGAAGCTGCTCGTGCAGGTGTCCCTCCCTCCCTCCCACTGCAGGTCCCTGTTCATAGTTATTTATTTTCCAGAGATGAGCTCCACCCACCTAAATTCAAACCCCAGCCACCGCAGGAGAGGAGAACCAGTCTGGATTGCCCGGCAACTCGATGGAGGCACTTCAGGACTGGAAAGGTGGAGGCAGCCAGAGCCCTGAAAGAAGTGCAGGATTTTACCCACTCTTCAGGAGCAGAGATAGATTTTCTTGTACACCTACTGCTTGCTTTGCCTCCCCAGCCTGCCAGCACCATGTCCTGCTCATGCTGAGCTCCCTTTTTGCTGCCCTGCTGTGCTGTGCCCTGACAGTGGGCTGGGCAGCAGGGCCAGTGGCTGGACATGGGCTGAGGGGGAGGGAGAAATAGGAGAGTTTTCCTGGGAGAAGCTGACTCAGATCCTACAGGCCTGTGCTGAGTGTGGGATTTTTTGCCTTGTTTCCTTCCCCATGTAAGATGAGGCTTTTCTCTGCATCATCATGGTAACACCTCCAGCTTCCCTCCCAGAGCAAGCTGGGATGATCCTGATCTCCATGGAGCCTCTTCCCAAGGCAGCCAGACTCCCTGTTTGCAGGGCTCTGCTTTCACCCAGAGCTGCTATTGCACTGCTGGCCCTGGAGCTGTCTGACAAAGGGAGACTTTGCAGGGGGCTGTCTCTTCTTCCCAGCATAGAAAATGGCTTGTTTTTTGGGTGCCAGCACCAACTGCTGAGCACTCTCACCTCCCTCGAGGCTTGGAGGGATTCAGGTGCTCCCTGGACGTGGCTCACACTCCCCTGGGAGCGGAGAAGGAGAGAGGGAATCTGTCTCCCTTGCCCATTGTCAGTGTGGCAAGCAGGGCTGGAGCTGCCAGTGCCACTGGGGGCCCTCAGCATTGGCCACAGAGGGACCTCCCATCCCTGCAGGCCCATCACAAAGTGCTGCTGGAGCAGCTGCTTGTTGGAGAGGCCGTGCAGGACACGTTGTGGGGCTGCCCAAGGACGCTGTGCGGCACCTGTGGAGGGCACTGCTCCCCCTGGAACTCCTCAGGTGCTCCACAGGAAATTTTTGCAGGAGCTTTTGCTGTAGCACCTTGAGAAAGAAGCATTTAAATCACAGAGAGAGGGGAAGAGCCTCAGGAGTCAGATGAGCTGGGCTGGACTCCTTCCCTCAGCTCCAAGAGCTCTCACTCTGAGTCTCCTCCTTTTCTAAAAGCAGGAAGTTTTGAAACTTTTTAAAGGCAAGTTGTGCATCAGAGAGAATTTCTACTGCCAGGAGCCATCCCAGTTCACTTTCATGTCATGTACTAATTAATGCATTGACCCGTGAGTATGGGAGAAGATTTTCCCCATGGTCCCTGCACTGGTCAGTGGCATGGATGCAGGATGAGGTGAGGGTGATTCTGGCAGTGTTTGGGGAATAGGCCCCCTGGCTACAGCTGCACTTTGCTCCAAGATGCTCTTCTGCCTCCATTTCCATGCTCAACACCTCAATCTCTCCTGTCTTCCATCCAGGCTTTCAATATCCTGCCACTGCCAGGTGTGCTGCAGCCAGGAGAGAGCCAGCAGGTCTCCTCCACCTTCTCTGGCCACCTCACCACCACCTGCAATGTCCCGGAGCTGTGCCACATGGAGGGAGGCTCCACCTCCGAGGTGCTGGTGCCCAGGGTGGCCTCACGTGTCAGCTCCTCCCAGAGCCCCCAGGAGATCAACTGTGGTTCTCAGGCCCCTCTCAGGGACAGGTGAGTCAGCCTTCCGTGGGTTCCTGCTCTGCCATGGGTTATTGTCCCTGCAGGGCTTCCCTGCTCCAAGGCCTCTGAGCTCAGAGGAGCTGCAGAGCAAAGGCCAGCAGCAACACAGGGATGGCCACTCTGAGCTCCCTGGCTGCCAAGAGAGGAAGGACCTTCTTCTGTTGAGACAGAACATCTTCTTCTCTATTTGAGTGCTGAGCCCTGCTGGCTTAGCTGCTGTCTGCAGGGAGCTGGGCTCCGGGCTTGCCTTGGCACCACCTCTAGAGGTGTCTTGAAGTCCATGGTGTTGAGTGGCATCTTCTTCATCATCTGCCTTCTTCACCAGAACAGTGGGATTGTGGTATGGGCAGGCGTGGGGCACAGAGCAAACCTTGCTTTGGGTCCTGCTCCTGCCACAGATGAAGTCCTTGCACTGCTGATCTGCCAGGGTTCTCCTTATGGTGGGACAGCAGCCAGAAAAGCTCCTGTCCTTTAGGCTTCCCTGCAGCTGCAGCTGTAGGCAAGCACAGGAGAAGCTCAGCTCCAGCAAGGCAGCCCAGCTCAGGACACACAGGCCAAGTGTGGAGCTGGGAGTGGAGGCTGCTTAAAGGAAGCCTGTGCAGCAGGACTTCTTCAGGCCAGGCTGAAATTGGTTTCATGGGGAGGAGATGGACAGGGCTGCTTCCAATGGTTTCCATGGCAGCCAGCACTGGTTTGCTTGGTCCCAGCTGGGTTCCAGCAGGAAATCTGGCTGGCAAGAGCCTGTCTTGCAGGAGAGGAGTTCCTGCAGCCTTTGCTTTCTGACTGATAGGATTGTTCTCATGAAGGAGCAGGCTAGGAGTCGTTAAAACTGAAGATCACGGACAGAGACTCTCTAACTAATTAAAGTTAGATTGTGGGATGTTCATTAACACCGGCGGGCGGCACCAGAGCCATCCCTAACAGGCGTGACCGCGCTGTCCAAGGTTCTTTGCCCTCTCTTTATTTCCCAAGATCTTACATAAAATACATCTGCACAACCCCAGCACCTCCCATCCCTGCTCTGTATTCAAATGAGGCCATTGGTCCTTCACCCCTGTGCAATTCTTCCCTTGAATTGGGTTGGTAGTCTCGAATTGGGTCAGTGGTCTTAGGGGATGAAGTCAGGAATGTCTTCATCAGGTCTCTGTGACCCGCTGGCACCATCCAAGGTCCCCAGCTTAGTGATTGATTGACATCAGACCCAGGTGCTAACCATTGTTCTACTGGCTTCAAGATGTTCTTATAACAGTTCACTTCCTCCACTTCCCTCTAGAAAGATGCTCCTAATGGTAAACAATAGCACAATCAGCTCCAGCTTAAGCATCTCATAATCATTAACCTATGGTCTGCCTATCTAACCTACATCCTGATCAATGGGAATTGCTTCTAACCCTCAGCTGAAATCTGAACTCTTTAAAATCATGCCTCAGCTATGCCCAGGGAGAAGGGGGCTGAATGAGCTGAGTAAGAACTGTAGGAGAGCTAAGCAGATGTCAGCAATCTGTTCTCTGCTTTTAACTGGGAAGCCAAGAGACAAAGGGCGTTTCCAGGCACCAGCGCAGAGAGCTGCTGGATCAGCCTTTGGCAGGGGCTGGAGGGGTCTGGCTGTGCCTTCAGAGGGAGTTTGCACAGTCAACACCTTATGATGGCAAAGCTCAGGTTTGGCTGGTCCTGGAGGTCCCCTTGAACCAATGCCCTCACTTGGGATGTTCCCAACCTCTGTGGGTTGAGGAGAATTCACGGAAATGGCCTCAGGGTCAAGGAATGAAGTGCAGGGCCAGCCAGGACTAGGGAGCCCAAGGTTCTGGTGGGACTCTCAGCCATGTTTCCTATTTTGTCTGCAGAAGGGAGCTGAAGGAGCCAACTCAAAAGGTCGCGGAGGAGGCAAAAGCCTTAGAGGAGGAAGAGAGGCAGAAGAAGGAAAAGAAGGGTGTCTCTGCAGGGAAGCAACCTCCAAAACCAGCGAATGGGAAAACCAAGACCCAAGAGAAGAAAGAAACCAAAATCCCAGAGAAGAAGGAAACCAAAGCATCAGAGAGGAAGGAAAACAAACTCCCAGAGAAGAAGAAAACCAAAATCCCAGAGAAGAAGGAAACCAGAATCCCAGAGAAGAAAGAAATCAAGGCTCCAGAGAAGAAGGAAACCAAAGCACCAGAGAGGAAGGAAACAAAGCCCCAAAGAAGAGGGAACTCAAAATCCCAGAGAAGAAGGAACCCAAAGCCCCAAAGAAGAGGGAAGCCAAAGCCTCAAAGAAGGGGGGAACTGAAATCCCAGAGGAACCACCTGAGCTGGAGAACTCTTTAGTTTTTATTTACACAGCTAATTTTACACAGTTTGACAGACCTTGTATGCAACTTTAGTTAGTTCATTGATTTCTTGCCAGTTATTCTATTATTGGTTAATAAAATAGATTTTACTTGAGCATCAAATCTCTCTATTGTATTGTTTACCTCTTCACTGATTCTCATGGGACAAATCCCTTGTTGTTGCAGGTGCATGTGGAGAGTTTTATTAATAGTTGGTTAGCTGAGAAAGGCCATGCTGACATAATGCCGCTGGTTAAGCTAAGAGAGGGAAATCAGCAGTCAGCAAGCTGAAAGGAGATGTCAGCAGTTAGCAATCAGTGGCCTTGCTGCAACATGAGGATAGGGAGTAGAGATTAGTCCTGAATATCTCCTAAGAATATGTAGAAAGTATCAAAAGTAGGACCATAGGAATGTAAAAGTAGGTGTAACTGCTGATATGTAACTAACCAATCCTGAGCTCAACTTTTGCAATATGCATGAAGTTCATTACGAACTGTATTTAACCCGCCGTACTGATCAATAAAATTGGGCCTGTGATGATCAACTGATGTCCTGGTCTCTTTCCTTCGACAAATGGTGGAGAATGCGGGCAACAACGCTGTGAGCACCGCTGCGGGCAACGATGCGGCAACGTTGAACCTCTGTCCTTTTTTCTCGGATTACAAAGAAAAAGGGAACTTGCCACAGTCGAGGAAGTGGGGTGAGAGTCTTCGCAGCCGAGACGGTGCCAGATTATTTAAAAAGCACCCTTGGGGATCACAACGGTGACCCAAGTCTCTACGTGCCGCAGGAGCCTGGAAGGGCTGCAAGCAAGCGCATGCTGATTAATAGGTATGGATAGGCAAGCGGCATATGAACTTTTCTCCTCATATTTAGAAAGGCGAGGGGTAAAAGAGATAGATTTAAAAAAGGAATTACCGGGGTTATTAGCTTACGGCCATTCTGTAGGTATGTTTAGTAACCCGCACACAGTTCATGAGCTGTCAGAGTGGAAAAAATTTGGGGAAATGTTAATGGATTCGATGTTACATGGGGACAAATCAGCTAAAAAATTTGGGAAATTATGGCGGGTGGTGTATAATACGTTGCTTCAGCAGGTCTCTGAGAGAAAGGCAGCAGAAAGGGCGACAGAAGCTCATAAGAGGAATATAGGATATGGTCGTGAGGATGACCCTTTAGCACCTTCTGTAACTAAAATACTTATGCCTAAAAATCCCCAGCATAGTGGTGTTGAGGATGTGCCTATAGATATTGTGGAACCATCTGCGCCTCCCTTGTCTGAGGGGGAAGGCGAGTCGGATGGGGGAGGTAAGAGCAAACCAGCTTTGCCTCCGCCACCGGCTTCAGGCGGGTCGGATGGTGGGGGTGGGAGCAAGCCAGCTTCGCCTCGGCCGCCAGCTTTGCCTCCGCTGCTACCCCCGAGCAGGCCGGCTCCGGTTACAGCTCCAGCGGGGGGGGGGACCCCTTCCTATTGGAATATGAATCCCAATATAACCAGTTAGATGGTGCCTGGGCCAGTTCTGACTCTCGCTGCTGGGCCAAAGGCAGCACTGTGTTGTTTTACCCCAGAGATACCTTGGCTGCTGGAGAGTGCAGCGGGGCACAGACGCAAGTCCAGGTTTGTCAGTGACTCCGTTTACCTCAGGAGAGAGAGCTTCTGGCGATGGTGAAGAGATGAAGGAGAGGATTCTGCTGGAGGGTTGCCAGATGTTTATTCTATGGGTACAGAGGTCTGAACCGGGGCAACTGCTGCTACCAGAATTCCGGCCGCATGGTCTCATTAACCTTTTAAGCTCGGGGACAGGGGAAAGGGAGGGGACAGGTGAGTTACCAACCAGGTGAAGGGGGCAGGGTCTTAAGGGAGGATGACACTTAGACAGGCCAATGACCTCTGGGCATAGGGGCATCTTTTGAATCTGACTAATCACACGACGCCTTGCTGGAATCTTAAGCCTGATTGACAGGGCACACTCAGCAAGGGGGCGAGGGGGAAGGGAGAGGGTATAGGCACACCTGGGAAGGGACTCGGAAGTTTAAAACAGGACATTGCAACACACCGCAACACCTTCCCCCGCGCGCGCTGGCTCTGCCTGAGCAAGCTCCGGTTACAGCTCCGGCGGGGGGGTGGCCCTTCCCCCGCGTGAGCCAGCTCCTCCCGAGCCAGCTCCGGCTTCACTGATAGCTCCAGCGGGGGGGTCGCTTCCCCCGCGCGAGTCAGCCTCTGCTTTACTGCCTTCCCCATGCGAAAACTCGGTGTCTGCACCGAAATGCCAGCAGCAAAGCACCTCCAAAGAGCCAGCTCCCATCCCAGAGGCACACCGTGATCTATGGGGGGAAATGGCTAAACAAAGGAGGGAGGCTTGGTCTGCTATGGCAAAAGAGGCAATGCAAATGGGGGATGGCGAGGCCGTAGAAGTAGCTTCTAGTCTTGCATGTCCGGTTACATATACACCACAATATGATGCACAGGGGAACTTAATGCATAATGTAGCAGCATATTCTGCCTTAGATTGGAAGTTGTTAGCTCAGCTACATTCTACAGTTAGTCAGTTTGGTGTAAAAAGTGAACCTGTTAAGCAAATGTTAGATTATCTCTTTAACACTCAGATTTTATGCCCAAATGATTTAAGAGGAATAGTGCGTTTAATATTCACTCAGCATCAACAATTATTGTTTAATGCACATTGGCAAGCGTTAGTAAATGATTCAGTTGCTGTACAACGGGCTCAGGGAGACCCATTGCATGGGGTAACAGTGGATGAGCTCATGGGCTTAGGGGCATATTGGCGTACAGAGGCACAGATGATATCGGGACCAGATAAGCTTAGAGAGGCTATGCGATTGGTGCGTACAGCGATAGATATGGTTAAAGAGCCAGGGGGGTTACCAACTTATATGGGTATTAAGCAAGGTAGAGAAGAATCATTTGGAAATTTTATCGATAGGGTAGCTACTGCTATAGATCGGGCCGGTGTGGCAGATTATCTTAAGGGGGCGCTATTGAAGCAGTGTGCTTTGCAAAATAGTAATCCAGCAATCCTAAGAGTGTTAGCTACTTTGGGAGCAAATTGGGCCATTGAGGAAGCATTAGAGCGAATGGCATTAGTACCAACTGCTTCGCAGGCATTCATAGTAGACGCTATAAAGGAATTAGGATTGGGGTTACAAAAGCAGGCAGAGTCTACTCAGAATCAGGTGTTAGCTGCTCTTGCTCCTCTCCGAAGCGGCTCATTCACGCAAGGAGGTTCAAAGCCATTTATCAAGTGTTACCGGTGCGGCAATGAGGGACACACACGCCGAGCCTGCAGAGCAACTGGTATTTGGTGTCAACACTGCCGATCCAGCTCCCACAACACTACAGCTTGTAGGTGCCGGTCGGGAAACCATCAGCAGAGCGCGCTTCACGGGGGCCGCGCCCAGATACAAGTTGCCGCCATGACACCGGAGACACCAGCTGCCGCAACATTGCTGCCACCTCCTGCCTGCAACTCGCAACAACAGGGAGCCTCGGTTTGGACTTATCAGATGCAGTAGACGTCACACTAATGACGAATCGGCCTGAGAAAATACCAACTGGAGTAAAGGGCCCTCTTATATTAAATGGACAAACATGTGGAGCATTATTATTAGGACGCTCTTCTACAACTATGTTGGGATTATTTGCTTTGCCTGGAGTTATTGATGCAGACTTTACAGGGGAAATACAAATCATGGCTTACACCCTTTATCCTCCAATTAAAATAACAAAGGGACAACGTATTGCACAATTGGTACCACTATCACAAATGACATCGGGAATACAACCATTTACTGGACAAGCACAGGATGAAAAAGGTTTTGGCTCTACTGGTGTTACACTTTTAACTGTGGATTTACAAAATAGACCAAAGCAAAAGGTTAAAATTACTTATGGGCATCAAAGCATAACCCTTTATGGATTATTGGATACAGGAGCAGATACCAGAATTATTTCTCCAGAAGCATGGCCACAACATTGGCCTCTATTCCCATCAGCAAACATGCTCACAGGAGTAGGAGGATTTACATTGGCAAGCAGGTCACCTTCTTTGTCTGTGTGCATTGAGGATCAACAAATATCTGCTGTGTTTTCAGTTGTACAACTGCCTCCTACA
Source organism: Zonotrichia albicollis (assembly GCF_047830755.1). Lineage (NCBI taxonomy): Eukaryota > Metazoa > Chordata > Aves > Passeriformes > Passerellidae > Zonotrichia > Zonotrichia albicollis. Next base: position 12,803,027 of record NC_133827.1, read on the forward strand.
GTCTCATGTTTAATTGGAAGGGACATTTTAACACAGTTGGGAGTGGTGTTAACTAATCAGCACCCTTTGGGGTAATTGCCATTGCTTGGACTTTCCCCATTCCACTCACCTGGAAAACAGATACACCGGTGATGGTTAAGCAATGGCCACTAAAAGGGGAAAGCCTTATGCATGCTCATGAATTAGTGGAGGAACAATATTCAAAGGGACATTTACAACTTTCCACGAGCCCTTGGAATACACCTATTTTTGTGATCAAAAAGAAATCAGGGAAATATCATTTAATACATGATTTGCGGCCTGTAAATGACCAAATGGAACCTATGGGGGCCTTACAGCCTGGTCTTCCAAATCCAGCTATGATTCCAGAACACTGGCCACTCTTAATCATTGACCTAAAGGATTGTTTCTTCACCATTGCCCTGCATCCTAATGATACGAAGAGATTTGCCTTTACTTTACCAGCAATAAATCGTGGAGAACCAGATAAAAGATTTGAATGGATATCTCTTCCACAGGGCATGCGGAATTCCCCCACTTTATGTCAGCTTTATGTTGATGCAGCATTACAGCCATTACCTCGCAGATGGCCGGCAACTATAATATATCATTATATGGATATATCTTGTTTGCACAGCAACAACCATTTTCCTCTTTGCAGATTGACATTATTAGAAATACTCTTGCTGCATATTCACTTGTTATTGCTTCAGAGAAAAATCAAACTACAAAGCCCTGGAAATATTTGGGATGGACTTTGATGGATCAAATAGTGATACCTCAAAAATTGGAATTACAATTGGACATTAAGACTCTACATGATGCACAGAAGTTTCTGGGGGACTTACAGTGGCTAAAACCTATTGTGGGAATACCGAATCATTTGTTAGAAGCCCTACGGCCTTTGTTAAAGGGTGTTGACCCTACTACTCCTGTATGCCTGACAAAGGAGCATCGTCTTGCCTTGCAGCAAATCAGTAACTGTGTACAACAGGGGTACGTGTCTCGTCGACAACTCGACCACCCTATTGACCTTACTATCTGGAATAGCCCTTGCCACCTGCTTGGTGCTCTCTCTCAACAACAAAAGAAAACGGGGGAGATACGGGTGTTGGAATGGTTGTCTCCACCATTACAGCATAAGAAAACAATATGTTCAAAAATTGAACAATTGGCTGCATTAATCAAAAAGGGGCGTCTCAGAATTCTTGAAGTGGATGGTAGAGAACTTGCTACCATTAGACTGCCTATGGAAAAAGAAACCTTGGACTGGTACCTGATTAATTCAAAGGATTTACAGGAGGCATTATTGACATCGTCTGCTAAAGTAGATACCAGCAAATTAGTGCCTAGAGTTTTGCAATGGATGACAGAATGGAACTGGATTACTCGACCCTTGAGAGAAGAACGCCCTATAGAAGGAGCTATTACAGCCTTTACCGATGCAGGAAAGAAATCAAGGCGTGCTGCTGTCATTTGGCAAGAAAAAGGACAATGGAAACATCAAATCATCACAGCAGACCCTGCGGATAGTTTACAAACTTTGGAATTGCTGGCAGTAGTATGGGCAGTATCCAACTTACAGGAGCCTTTAAATGTGGTTACAGACTCTATGTATGTTGCAGGAGTAGCCAAACGAATAGAGGAAGCAGCAATTAAGGAAGTGAATAATAAACGATTGTATGAGTTGTTGGTACAATTAAGGAAAGCTCTACGGGAAAGAAATGCAGCGTATTCTGTGATTCATATCAGGAGCCATAAATGGTCTGAAGGTTTAGGAGAAGGAAATGAACGTGCAGATAAATTGGTTACTCTACCCATTGATAACTCTTGTCCTATTGATAAGCATACATTGGCCAGAGAAGCACATAGTAGATATCATCAAAATGCAAAAGGATTAGCAAAACAATTTGAATTGAGTTTGTCAAAAGCTAAAGCTATTGTTAGAGCATGTCCAACATGTAGTTATCACAATAGTGGAATAGGTTTAGGCATTGGAGTCAATCCTCGGGGTTTAGAAATAAATGAGAAATGGCAAATGGATGTTACACATATAGCTAGATTTGGTAAAGTCAAATGTGTGCACGTCACTATAGACACGTATTGTCATTATATATGGGCTACAGCTCAAGCAGGAGAGAAAGCTATACATGTTATCAGACACCTGTTAAGTTGCTTTGCTGTCACGGGAGTTCCAAAAAGTATTAAAACAGATAATGCTCCGGCTTATGTGAGTGCTAGGGTTCAAAAATTTCTGAATCAGTGGTCGGTTAAGCATGTGACAGGTATTCCACACTCCCCTACCGGACAGGCAATAGTGGAAAGAGCAAACGGTACCCTTAAGCAATATATTGAAAAACATCAGGATTTGAGAGATCCACAAGCATGTCTGGCTAAGGTGTTGTATGTAATTAATAATTTATGTATTTTTGGGGAAGATAATATCCCTCCTGCAATTAAACATCATCCAAGGTCAGGTCAGGAAAGTACTAAGGAAACAGAGGTCTGGGTTAGGTATAAGAACCCCAGTACAGGATTATGGGAAAAACCTGCAAAAGTGTTATATTGGGGTCGGGGATATCTTTGTGTTTCTTCACCTACAGGGCCTCTGTGGGTGCCTGCTAAGTGGACTAAACCTGTTTCTGATGCAGCACTTAGTGGACCATCTCACGGAGGAGGACAGGGAACGACTGAAGAAGAAACTGCTTTTGATCCTACAACCGCTACTGATACAGCTGAAGGGATACTCGAGAGTGGAGCATATAGCACTATCACACTACTGTTGGACAATCCAGGAACTGATTGATTTTGCTGAACCATTATCAACTTTTCGTTTAACAAATCCAGCAAAAGAACATTGCTATGCTTGTCGCGATCCACATTGTGCTGCTTGGATAGCTCTGCTTTGTGGGGGTTGTGATAGAATTTTTTGGTTAGAACAATCATTAGTGTGTGATTTATGGTGTCACCCTTGTCATTTTGAGTACCGGAGGAGTGAGAATTGGCAACATGAATTAAGGAGACAAACAGGGTTAAATGCGTATGAAGCCCTACGTCTTTATGAGTCTCCTGAACAAAAAATTCTCGCTTATTATCGATGGGAAATACAATGTTTTGAGAAGAGAATTAAGATTCAAAGTAAATCGCGCATAATCTCTGTAAGGTGTAGAAAAGTAGTACCTTTAACACAGTGCTCAGTTGTAGGACCCTTCACAGGGAATCCTGAAAGTGCATTAGACTACTGCATCAAAGAATTGCAGAAATTAAGTTTTCAAGTAGCAGGACCAGTAAAAATAGGAGCAGCAAGTTTGAAGATAGATAAGAAAAAGAAGGCAAAAAAGGGAAAAGCTGATTTGCCTTCAAGCTTATCTCACAAAAAATGAGGTTTGCTCTTGTTATATTGCTCAATGCTGTAATAGGTGAAGCAGTAGAAATAACACGTTTTAGTCAGCCAAGAAAAAATTTATGGGTAACACTTGCTAACCAAATTAACCAATCATCACTTTGTCTTAGTCTTGGAGGAGTCACTAACCCATTTCGAACGTGCCTGGTGGGACTTCCAGTATGGTCTCCTGGAGAATTTTGCAGTTTGATAAAAAATCAGACCTTATGTATGCTTAGCATGTCAAACATCAAATTGCCAGAGCAACAAGGATATACTGCAGGTCAGAGTGATGGCTATCGTCAATGTTTACTGATCCAATCACTCAACACCTCTTTGCATTCTCCTCCTGAGGAATTGGACCTTTTTGGCAGTACAAACACCAGTTTGTCTAACACTACAGCTGGTGGATGGTTTAGCTTTAAGTCTTCAAACCGACCAAAAGAAACATGGGCCACCCTAGATTCATTCCTGAATGTGAGTGAAATCTCTCCGCAGCATTACAGTAAATGTAACAGCACAAAAATCACTGCACCAATGAAATTACCCACGGGAATATTTTTAATTTGCGGAGACAGGGCGTGGAATGGCATACCAGCTAGACCACAGGGTGGACCCTGTTATTTGGGTAAACTGTCATTGTTTCATCCTAATGTGTCCTTGCTAATGCAGCTGAGTCAAAATTCAAACAGAAAGAGACGTAGCATACATGACTTAGACTGCAGCTCGATAGGAGATCCACAATTTTGGGGCACATTCAAACAAGTGGTTGTTTCAACTATCTTGCCGGGAGGATCTGCCAATAAGGCTATGAATTTAGCAAAGCAATTAGGGTGCTGGGCAAAGAGTGAACTGAACAAGACATCAGAAATCCTAGACATGCTAACCACAGATGTGCAGAGTGTTAACCATGCTGTTTTGCAAAATAGAGCTGCCATAGATTTTTTGCTTTTAGCACAAGGACATGGATGTGAAGAATTTGAGGGAATGTGTTGCATGAATCTGTCTGACCATTCGGTGTCCATTCACAGTAAGATAAAAGAACTACAACAGGGACTTCACAATCTGAAGGAAGAAGAAGGTTTAGGAATCGACGAATGGCTTAAAAGCTTAGGACTTGGACCGTGGCTAAGAAACCTTGTGATCTATGCTATAGGACTGCTGGGTGTAATTTGACTGTTTTTGCTGATTTTGCCTTGTGTTTTTAATTGCATTCAAAATATGGTCAGCCGTACAATAGCAAAAACCTGGCAAGCTAATTTCCTTGCACAAGAAGAAAACGGGGGAAATGTGGAGAGCTTTAATGTGGAGAGCTTTATTAATAGTTGGTTAGCTGAGAAAGGCCATGCTGACATATTGCCACTGGTCAAGCTGAGAAATCAGCAGTCAGCAAGCTGAAAGGAGATGTCAGCAGCTTGCAATCAGTGGCCTTACTGCAACATGGAGAAAGGGAGTAGAGATTAGTCCTGAATATCTCCTAAGAATATGTAGAAAGTATCAAAAGTAGGACCATAGGAATGTAAAAGTAGGTGTAACTGCTGATATGTAACTAACCAATCCTGAGCTCAACTTTTGCAATATGCATGAAGTTAATTACGAACTGTATTTAACTCGCTGTGCTGATCAATAAAATTGGGCCTGTGATGATCAACTGGATGTCCTGGTCTCCTTCCGTCGACACCACACCATTCCTGATCCAGGCCAGAAGCCACTGGTCTTCTTGGCCACCTGGGCACACTGGTGGCTCATGTCCAGCCTGCTGTCCATCAGTCCCTGCAGGTCCCTTTCTGCCTGGCTGCTCTCCAGCCACTCTGTGCCCAGCCTGTAGAGCTGCAGGGGTTGTTGTGGCCAAAGTGCAAGACCTGGCACTTGGACTTGTTAAAACTCACCTTGTTGGATTTGGGCCCTTGATCCAGCCTGTCCAGGGCCCTGTGCAGAGCCCTCCTACCCTCCTGCAGATCCACACTCACAGCCAGCTTGGTGTCATCTGCAAAGTTTGTGATTTTCTATTCTTTTTCACACATGTGATATTCATTTCCCCAAAACCATTAACATATTTCCCCTCCCCTTTACCGATGCATTCTTCTTTCCTGGAGTCTCTCTGCTGGTCCCTGGTGCTCGTGGACCCCAATGTTCCAGTGGGCCTGGCTGAGCTGGCAGGACACTGAGGCTGCTGAACTTCGAGTTCCCCTTCTCACACAACGGGCACTGTGTGGTTTCCACAGGCCTGGGGTTGTGGAGAACAAGCTCCAGGCGTAAGTTCAGCTGGTGGAGACAATTTATCATCTGGTAACATGATGTCACAGAGTGGGCTGTGACATCACTGAGTGGGTTATGTGAGGTCATTGAGTAGCTATGACATCATAGGTCATCTCTGTGACTTCAGAGATCCAGCTGTGACATCACAGTGCAGACTATGTCATCACAGACTGATGTGACATCAGAGAGCAGCTCTGTGACATCACAGAGAAGGCTGTGACATCACAGAGCAGGCTGTAATGTCTGAGAGGGGCTTTGTGACATCCCAGCAGGGCTGTGTCAGGTCACTGGGTTGGTCACTCTGCCCCAGCTCCCCCTCACAGTTTGTCCCAACAAGTCCAAAGCTGTTCATGCCCAGCAGGGTCCCTGTCCCCTGGGATCCCCCCGGCCCACCTGGAGCCACAGCCTCCACCCAAGGATGTTCCACAGGATCCACCCCAGAGCCTGACAGGGGACAAGGGGCCAGGGCTGTGTGACCAGGACATCAAGGACGGGGATTATCCAGGTCACTGTGCCCTAGTTTGGGTTGCCCAGGGCAGGAAAGATGTCTGGCAGCTGGAGCAGGGTCTGGGAAGGGCCTCCAAGGTGGGGCTGGAGCCCTTGGGCTGTGAGCAGAGGCTGAGGGAGCTGGGCTGGTCCTGCCCGGAGCAGGGAAGGCTGAGGGGCTCCTCATGTCAGCCTGGCAGTGCCTGCCAGGAGGGGATGGAGAACACAGAGTCAGGCTCTTCACAAGGGGCTGGTGGGAGACAAAAGCCAATGGGTGGAAGGGGAAAGAGGGGAGATCAGCCAGGAAAGGAGATGAAATTAATCAGGCTGGTTTCAGCATTTCCTCAGCAACAAACGCAGCCTGACCTCCCTTCTCCATCCACCACTGACAGCTGTGCAAATGAGGAACTATTGGAGCTGTTTTGCCCCCACTCCAGGATGAGAATCCTGATACAAGAACTTAATTGTGTTTATATCTATCACAGAACCACGTTGTGAGCCCTGGGCAAGACCTGGCCCTTGGTCTTGGTTATCTTCATCCAATTGTCCTGGGCCCATGGATGGCTCCAGCCTGGCCAGATCCCTCTGCAGAGCTTCCTTCCCTCCAGCACAGTCACACTGCCACCCAGCTTGGTGTCACCTGGGAACTGACTGAGGCTGCCCTCTATCCCTCTATCCCTCTATCCCTCTATCCCTCTATCCCGTTGTCCAGACCAGCAATAAAGAGATTTAACTGACCTAGCCCCAGTCTTGAGCCCTGGGGACATCCCTGGATGTGACTCCATTCCTCAGCTGCTCTGAGTCCCAGGGCTTGGATGGGAGAAATATTGGGGTGGCGGCAGGGACAACATCTGAGTGGTTTTCAGCCATGAAGGGTCTTGATTTTCATATCTGTTCAAACTGCATTAGGAGGTGCTGGGGGTCAATATCAATTGGACATTGCTGATCTCAATCTATGAACAGGAAAACAAAACTGAACAGGACAAAACAATTCTCTCTTAATTGTTTTCAATACAGTAGATTCACATTGAATAGAGTTGTGAAGGCTGTGTAATTAACCACAGAAGTATTGAAGACTTGAATTATTCCCAAGGGCTTGTCTTGTTTGGGTGTTTAGAACAAATGTTTATGAGCTTTTCTCACCGAATTCCTGAAATGAAGAGCCCAAGAAAGAAGTGGCCTGTGGAGTAATAAAAATCATCAGCAACCTCCAAGTGGCTGAGGATCCATCCCCATCAGAGCAGGAATGAATAGAAATGGGCACAGCTTTGTGGCTCTGTCATGGGCCCTGAGCCTGGAGCAGGAGCAGCTCTTGAGGGCCCAAGGCCGCGGCTCTTGTGCTGCCCTGGGCAGATGGGATGGCAGCAGGGGCTGTAGAGCTCTCAGCACCTCAGGCAGAGGGGAGCAGGGCAGCCAGGGAGCCTCCTTTGGCCTTGGCCAAGCACCTTCCCCCATGGCTGGGGCTGAGTCCTGTGGCAGCTGCAGCTGCTGCTGTGCCCCTGCCAGGGGCTGAGGCCATGGGGCAGTGGCCAGAGCAGCCTGGCCTGAGCAGAGCTGTGGGGCCAGAGCCGGCTGGGCTGGGGAGAGGCCCTTGGTGCTGCCCAGAGCTCAGGGCAGCTGGCAGAGCTTGCAGGGAACTGGGCTGGGCTCAGAGAGCCTGGCCCAGAAACCATCAGTTTCCAACTCAGCCTGGCTGAGCGTGCAGGGGCAGGACTCAGGCCAGGCCTTGTGGGGCAGAGCCAAGCCTGTGCAAGGCATTGAAAACAGGCAAGTGGCCCAGAGAGGAGGCTGCTCTGTGCTCTTGGTGGCATGGACAGAGCAGGGAGGGGGCCCAAGATATTTGTCAGTGCCAGCCTCTGTTTTCAGTTCTTGGCAGCCCTGTCTGCTGAGCCCAGCTTTGGCCTGGGCTGAGTTTGGCTAAGGCCCAGCTCCATCCTCCTGCGGGGCTCAGGGCCTGTTCCTGGCCATGGCCAGCCCTGGCTGGCGTCTCTGCTGGCCCAGAGGCTGGCAGAGCCCGGGGCAGGGCTGTCTGTGCAGCCCAACAGGTGCCACGGGCTCTGCAGGAGCTAGCAAGACGCTGCCCAGCAGGGAGGGCATGGGCACAGAGCCCCAAGGCTGCTGTGGGCACCACGGCACAGGGGCCGTTCCCAGCCGCAATGCTCCTGGCCTGGGCTGGGCCTGCACAGGGGCTGGGCTACGGCGAGGGTGTATCTGGCCTGAGTGGTCAGGGTCCAGCTAGCAGAAGGCAGGCCAGCACCCTTCTGCAATCCAAAGCGAGCACCCCTCTGCGTCTGAGGGCCTCGGGCTGTGCTCGCCTACGGACCGATCTCACCGCCAATGTGACTGTGAATAAGGAGCTGGACTCTCGTTGGGGTTAAGTCCGGTTTAATGAACAACCCAAGACAGCATCCAGGAAGAAACCCCAGGGAGAGACTCAGAAATGGGGGTGAAACAAGGTTATAAAGGGGGTGGGTGTACAAAGGAGGAGTTTACACAGAACCAATCAGAAAGGGTGGAGGGATGAACTTAACATAACTGACATAAAGGGGAATCCAATGAATACAAAGTAAAGGAGGGGCCCCGGGACCACAGCCAACCTCAACCCCCAGCGAGAAGAAGATACTGGAAAGTTGGGAGGAGTGGGGGGTGATTGACTGGGCCCAGGGAGGAGAGAAAGTTTACTTATAAGGGGGTAAGGGGGAGGAGAAATTATATAACTTGGGTAACAGACACAACTAAGGAAAGGGGTAACCATAGTAACACAACTGACATAGGAGCTAATGGCAGAAAAACTGGGAAGGGCGGAACCATTTACATTGGACTGGGGGGACAATACGTAAAATGGGGGAATAATACAAGAAACTTAACAAACACACTACAACACTGGGCCACCATGGCTGGGCCAGCACAGGGCCACAAAGGGGCCATGGAGCCACTGCCGGAGCTGACAGCAAGGCCAGGCACACAAAGGGAATTGCTGAGCATGGCCTGCGCTGGCCAGGCCTGACTGTGCCAAAGGCAGAGCTCAGCTGCCCTTGGGGGCTGCAGGAACAGTCCAGAGCCCAAAGAGCCTCCATGGCTGTGCTGGAGACCAAGGCTGCAGGAGGGAAATTCAGGGATGCTGAGGGATGGGACAGGATGGAATTCCAGCTGAATCATCAGCTTGCAAGGGGCCCATCTTAGCTTGGCACCTCAGGTTACTGCGGCCCTACAAGTAGAACTGCCTGGATGAAGAGAACATCAGAACAACTGATGTCTGCCTGGAAATGAGCACAGCTTTTATTACCTGTTGTGTCCTCTGAGTTGGATGTACTGCAGAAATACCAACAAGACATACTCAGGAGCTCAAAACAACCAAACAGCCTTTACTGGGAATTTTAGAAAATCTGAGAATGTTTGGCAAATGGTTTAAAAGGACAGTCAATCAACAAAACACACTTCTCAAAGCATTGACTTGGCCCATTCAACTTCAGAAAGTCTAAGCCCATTCAATTTTAAGTTAATAAAAATTTGCAAGGGGAAAGAAATAGAAGTAGACACAGAAAGAGAGAAAGAAAAATAAGATATAGAGAAACACCTACGCCCAGATTCCAGTGTTGTTCAGATGGAAATTCCATGAGGAGGTAGGGTCAAAATGTGTGCTTGCCTTGTGGTCAGCCATAAATACTCCTTGGTCTTCCTGGGCCCTTCCCCCAGGTGGGCCTTGGGCTCATTTGGTCCCTCAGGAGCTGGGCTGGGGCTGCAGAGGTGGCTGTGGTGCATTGCCTGTGCTGTGCCAGGGACTGGCAGCCGCTGCTGGGCTGGGATAGAGGCTCTGGAGAGATTGGTGTTCCAGGGCAGGGCAAGGCTGGGGTTCCAGGGCAGGGCAAGGCTGGACCTGCCCCTTCTCTCCCTACACATGAAATTATTCAAGCCAACAATTTCCTCCAGTTTGTCACAATAGGCAGTGTTGGAGATGGAACCCAAATTTGGCCATGGGCACCTGGCCGAGAAGGACAGTTCCTTTCCATAGGAAGGAAAGCACGGAGCCTTCCCCAGGGTTTTGGGGCCAGATGAAAGGTGACCCTTGTGAAACCACTGCCAGACAGATTTGTCCAGGCAATATTGTTTGGGAACAATGCCTGGATATAAGGAAATTTGGAGGTGAAATCCCAGTTCTGGCCATGGGCGTCTGGAGCAGAAGGAGAGTTCTTTCCCATAGGAAGGAAAGTACAGAGCCCCAGTGTTTCAGCAGCAGATGAGAAGAGACCCTCAACATGCCTAGGTCAGCTGGACCAGTCAGGTGGCCCACAGGAGGCCAAACCAGCCCGACCTGTTCTGTGTTCCCTTGGTTTTGTGGTGCCCTGATGGGTCACAAGGGTGTCTTGGTTCCATGGGGTCCCACAGTGTCACAATGGCCCCCAGGTTCCTGAAGGTCCCACAGTGTCACAATGGTCCCAACGATTCCATGAGGCCTTGCAGTGTCACAATGGTCTCTGTGGTTCCCCAGGCCCCACAATGTCACGTCACTCCTCTGTTCCGTGAGCCCTGCACTGTCACAATGGACCTTTGGACCATGGCGGTTTGTGGTGTCACAATGGTCTCCTTTGGCGCCACAGTGTCAACAATGGACCATTGATGACAGGAAACAACTCTGTGTCACCCTGGAGCTTTGGTTCCATGCAGCCCTGCAGTGTCACAATGGTCCTGCTTTGTTTCTTAGTGTCACAATGGACCACTGAGGACAGAAGGCCTCGCAATGTCACAATGGTCTCCTTGGTTCCATGAGGCCCCACAGTGTCACAATGGTCCCCATGATTCCATGAGTCCCCTCAGTGTCACAATGGCTCCCTGGTTCCATGAGTGTCTGAAGTGAATTAATGGTCTTTCCATGGTTCCATGAGGCCTTGCAATGGCACACTGGACCTTTGGTTCCATGGAATCTCACAGTGTCGCAATGGCCCCTTGGTTCCATGACACCCCAAAGTGCCATAATGGTCTCCAGGGCTCCATGAGGCCCAGCAATGTCACAAGGGCCCCTTGGTTTGATGAGGCCTTTCAGTGTCACAATGACCCCTACACTCCATGGAGCCACACAGCATCAGTACAGTCCCCTTGGTTCCATGAGGCCCAGCAATGTCACAGTGCTCTCCATGTTTCCATGAGGCCCAACAGTATCACAATTTTCCCATGGTGTCACAGGGGCCCACAGGGTCACAATGGTCCCTTGGTCTCACAGGGCCCCACAGTGTCACAATGCTCCCTTGGTTCCATGGGCCCTGTGCTGCTCCATTCCCCCCTCCCCTTCTCAGGCCGCCCTGCCAGCTGAGAAATGCTCCTTGGGCCTCGGCCTTGGCCAACAGTCCCTGGGCTCAGCTTCTCTGCAGCTCATCACAAACACTGTCTGCTCCAGCCACTGCTTCTGCCCAACCAGCTCCTGGTTTCTCTAGGAGCAGCCCTGGGAACTGTTTTTGTTCCCTCAGTGGCACAACATCCCTGTTCTCACACTGCCAAAGAAAGCTGTTGATGCCAGGTGTGGCCAGGATGAACCATTGCTGTGACTGAAGCCCCTCTCTTGGGGCCCTGCAAACAGCGCTCCAAAAGGAGCCCTTGGAGCTCTCCTGGGCCAGCGACTCCCTCTGAGTGGGGCCTCTCCCAGCCGGGAACTCTCCCGTTTGCTGCACTCGGGGATCCTGAACAACCACAGAGCCTGGGCCGATCCCCCCACTCCTCCAGGCTCGGCCCTTTGCCCTTTGCTGGGGAGATGCCAAATGTAGGAGTGACGGGGGTCACGCACGGTAGGGACGGACGGAGATGAGATCTCTTTGAAGCCAAGTCATGTAACTCGTAGTTTATTACAAAGGGCGTGGGTGCAGGGCCCTGTTGCGAGCTGCCAGCCGCAGCTCGGAGCAGGGCCAAGAGAAGAGAGGCCTAAAGTGTAAGAGAGTCAACGGCAAAGGTTTAAGAGTGGACAGCATGTAGAAAGGAGGGGGTGAAGAAGTGCAGAGGGAAGACAAAGAGACAAAGAAAGAAAAGGGAGCCAAGAGGAGCGCGAGAGTGAGCAAAGAGATAAGGGAGAAGAGAGATAAGAAAGCGCCAAAAGAGAGCGAAAAGAGAGCGAAGCTCCCGTTACAATACAATAAATCATCTTCAGTGTTGAATATGCAGATTCTCATTAACCAATCTACTACAGCATGCATATCTTATAACGTTTCCACACAACCTATAAGAATCACTACATTACCATACTATGTTTACGTGTTAAACCCTAAATCTTATTCTTTGGGTCCCATCTGCCAAGCTGCAAGGCCTGCTCTGACTCTTAGGCATGCTGCTTGCAGGGGGAATTGTTTCCTCCAGGGGGGATTACATTCAACTGGTCACAACTAAGGTATCTCAAAGGTTGCTTTCATTTCAATCTCACTTCTAGTTTCTATATTCTCAAAATCTTTTGCCAGGCTGTCATATTTAAAAGGCTTTCTTGTTTCATCCTCCCCAACAGCCAAAGGATCCACAGGGAGCATTTCCTGCCCTCAGAGAAATTTCTCACAGGTGCCTTGCACTGACTCTTGGTGTCTGTGTGCACACAGGAGTGCCTGTGCTGGGGAAATGTGGCAGAAATGCTGCTCTCCGAGGGGTTGGAGTGCCTTGGATAGCTGAGTTAGTCAGGCCTGTAAGTGAGGTTCAATCATGAAGTCTAAGTGAAGTGAAATTCTGCTAAGAGTTTTTCTTTGGCTAAATTGTTATGTTTAATAGAAGTTATAAGCTAATTTAAAATTTTGAAGGGTTATTTTTCTATTAAATTGCAAAGTCATAGGTTATAAGTTCTGTTAAATTCAGCTGCACTCTGTTCTTTTGCTAAATTGTGAAGTTAAAGGTATCAGTTAAGGTTCAGTCCTGTCAGGTTTGAGCTCTGTTAAGCTTTTAGGCCATATTCCTTTTATCCTTGCCCTCTCTGTCCTTGAGTCACACACACACAGAGGAATAGTTCTCAGTTCATTTCTGATTTGATTGTCTGGATTTTGTTTGGTGTTGTTGTTGCTTTGTTTCCTTGGTTTGCCTGAACTGTCCAGTCAGGAGCAGAGTGACTCTTGCCAAGGAACTTTGTGCTGCTGTCCCTTAATATTAAATCTGGTTTTTGCTGATCCCTTGCTGGGGATTTTTTCAGCTCTCTCAAGGCCGCGTTCATAACAGGGTGAAGGAGCCCTGGCCCAGGCTCTGACCCTGGGGGACACAGGGACGCGGCCAAGGAGTCCCCGTCCCCTTGTGCCACCCCCAGGGCCCCTGGCCCTATCCCCGTGTCAGGCTCTGGGGTCGATCTCGTGGAACATCCTCTGGGGGAGGCTGCGGGGCCAGGGGCGTGGGGACCCGGGGGGACAGGGGACCCCGCTGTGCACAAGCAGGGTTGGACTGCTCTGGGGGGAGCTGTGAGGGGGGCCGGGGCAGAGTGACCTCTCCAGTGACCTCACACAGCCCCTGTGATGTCACACAGCTCCTGAGATGTCACACAGCCACCTCTGATGTCACACAGCCACCTCTAATGTTACATAGCAACTTCTGATGTCACACAGCCCCTGTGATGTCACAGGGTATCTGTGATGCCACAGGCTACCTGTGATGTCACAATGCCTCCTATGATGTCACACAACCACTCTGTTATGTCACACAGCCTCCATATGATGTCATTCAGCTGCTGTGTGATGTCACAGAGCAGCTTTGTGATGTCAGTCACCTTGTGATGCCACAGCCATGTCTGTGATGTGACAGCCTTCTCTGTGACGTCACACAGCTGTTCTGTGATATCATACTCTATGACACAATCCACATTGTGATGTCACAGAGCCGCCTTCTATGATGTCACAGCTAGCTCTGTGATGTCACACAGTCCCCTCTATGATGCTCTATCTGCTCAGTGATCTCACACAACAAACTCTGTGATGTCATAGCCCAATCTGTGACCTCACACAGCCCACTCTGTGCTGTCACACAGCCCCTTGCTGACATCCCAGCTGCTCTGTGCCTCTATGACACAGCCACAGAGGAGCTGCTGTGACACAGCCCCCACTGGGACATCCCACAGCCCCTGCCAGTGCTGAGCCCCTGTGAGCTCTGTCTGTGCCCTGCTGGTGCCCCTGAGGGGCCCTGGCAGTGCCCCAGCCCTGCTGGGCTGTGCACAGGAGCTGCTCCTGGCCAGAGCTGTCTCTCTGCTGCGCTGCCCTTGCCAGGAGCTGCCTCTGGGCCAGGAGCCCGGCCCAGCTCAGCAGCACAGACACAGCACAGGGACTTTAATGACCCTCTGGGGCTTTGTGCTCTTTGCATCAGACCCAGTCCCTCACAGTGTGCTTAAAGAACTTCTTAAGAGCTCAAAATGAGATTGAAATACTGAAGTTTCTTGTACTTTAAAGAGATCCCTGTGAGGGACAGGACTGAGAAAGTGTCCCCAGGTTCCAGGGAGAGCAGAACACTGCAGGCAGTGATGACAGGCAGGGACAAGCAAGTGAAACATGTCTGTGGTGCTGAGCACACCTGGATGTGTTTGAGGAATGCAAAGCCCCTGGCCAGGCAGATCCTGTCCCTCCCTCCTTGCTCAGGGCTCTTCCTGGGATGGGCACTGGCATGTGGGGATGTGCAATGCCAAGGGCAGGAGCATGGGGCGGTCCCTGCCAGGCTGCTGAGCAGGGACAAGGAGGCCATGAGGCCCCAGCCCTGCAAGGGTCACTTGTCCCCTCGTGGCCTCAGGCCCAGGCCCAGCAGCCATGGCCAAAGTGCTGCCCAAGGTGGCTCTGGCAGGGCTGTCTTGCAGCTGCTGCCCATCCCTGTGCCCTGAGCAGCCCAGGCTGTCCCACGGTGTCCCTGCCCTGTGCCTCTGTCCCTGCAGGCTGTCGACGTCCCCTGGCTGCCCCGCTTGGCTGGGCCCTTCCTTTGCTGACAGCTCTGCCTCCTGCCTGCCTTTGCTTGCCCACACAGAGCCTGGGGCTGCTCCAGGCTCCTGCTGGGGACATGCTGCACCACAGCCCTGCCCTAGCAAAGGAATTCCTTTCTCTTTGGGTCCTGTCTGGAGCTCCCTATCTGCCTTTTGCATTAATTCTTTCTTTCTCTGGCCGTTCTCTATTATGCCAAAAGGATCCACCATCTCTGAAACCACCCTTCAATCCTTCCCAGGTCTCCTCTGCTGTCCTCAATCTCCACTCCACTCAGCACACTGCTCTTGTGTTCCTGTATTGTGCTCAGGCCTCCAAATCCCACCTTGGGAGATCTCTGGACCCTCTCCAATGTGTTGGCAAATGAAAACATTCTGCTCATAGTCTAAGAAAAGCACCTCAGGATAAGACCAGTCAGACCTGTGTGTCCTGGCTGCTTTTGCTGTGGAGCAATCCTTGGATAGATAGAATTTTCTAGACTGAATTCCAATTTTGCCCATGGGCACTTTGATGTGAACAACGATTCTCTTCCATTGGAAAGAAAGAAAAGGCCCAATGTTTCAGATGAGCAGCAGCCGCCAAGTGCCAAGGCAAGCCAGACCTTTCTGGAATTGCAGCTTGTGCCTGAGAGAAAGCCTTGGATACACAGAATTTGGGAGGTAGAATACCAATTTTGGCCTCTAGTCCCTTGATCAAAAAGGCCATTTCTTTTCCATCTGAAGGAAAGCAGAGAGCTCCAGGTTTGATCATAGACAAGAAGCAGCCCCTGGGAGGCCAAGCCAGCCATACTCGTCTCTCTTTGCAGCTTTTGGCTGGGAGTTAATCTTGGATATAAGAAATTTAGAGGCCAAATCTCAAATTTGGCCAAGGCCCCTGTACGAGAAGACTGTTCTATTTCCATCACAAGGAAGGCAGAGAGCCCCAGTGTTTCAGGGGTAGATGACAGGTGGCCATCAGAGTCCACAACACCAGCCAGAGTTGGCAGCTTTTGTCTGGGAGAAACCCTTCAAATAGTGAACATTTTAGGAGGAGTAGCAATTTTGGCTGTGGAGGAATAAGAAAATTATTTTCCTCTTTTCTATAGGAAGGAAAGCACAGAGCCCCAGTGTTTCAGGGGCTGATGAACTACAGTCACTAGAGACCAGGGCCATCCAGACCTGTCTGTAATGGCAGCTTTTGTGTAGGAGCAATCTTTAGATATATGGCTTTGCCGGTGGAATCCCATTTTCAACCATGAGCACCTGGAGAAGAAGGATGGTTCTTTTTCCTTAGGTAGGAAAGCACCGAGCCCCAATGTTTCAGGGCAGAATAGAGGCAACCACCAGAGGTCAAGGCCAGCCAGAGCTGTCTGTCCTGGGAGCTCTTGTCTGGGAGAAAAAAACCCTTGCATGTAGGAATTTTGGAGGAAAAGTACCAGTTTTGGCCATGGGTGCCTGTGCAGGAGGGATAGTTCTTTTCTGTACAAAGGAAAGCACAGTGCCCCAGTGTTTGAAGGCAAGTGAGACCCAGCTTTCAGGAAGACAAGACCATCCAGACGCGTTGGCAATGGCAGCTTTTGTCTGGGAGCAATCCCTGGGTATTGGGAATTTTAGAGGGGGAATCCCATTTTCGCTATGGATGCTTGAATGAGACGGGCAGTTCTTTTCCATTTGAAGGAAAGCCCAGAGCCCCAGTGTTTCAGGGGTATAGGAGAAGAGACCCTCAACAAGCCAAGAGCAGTAGGACCAGTCAGGCCAGGCCAACCAGAGCTATTACCTGTTCCCTTGGATCCATGGGGCCCCACAGTTTCACATTGGCTTCTTGTTTCCATGGGGCCCTGCAGGGTCACAATGCTGGTATCATATTGGTTCCATGAAGCCCAGATATATCACACTGGCCTCTTGTTTCCAAGGGGCCCACAGTGTCACAATGGTCCCTTGCTTCCATGAGGCCTGACAGTGTCACAGGGGTCTCCTTGGTACCACAGTGTCACAACAAACCCTTGATTCCATGGGGTTACAGTGTCACAACAGACCCTTGATTCACAACGTCAGATGGGTCTCCTTGGTTCCATGAGGCCCTGCAGAGCCCCTTGATTCAACAAGGCCTCAAAGTGTCATAATGTCCTCCAGGATTCCATGAGGCTCTGCAATGTCACCATGAACCTTTGGTTCCATGGGGTCCCACCCCATGAATCTTTAGTTCCATGGGGCCCTGAAGTGTCACAATGGATTCCTTCGTTCCATGGTGCCACACAGAGTAACAACTGCCCCTTGGCCTGCCAAGACTCCAGAGTGTCCCAACTGTTCCTTGTTTCCATGAGGCCTTCTAGTGTCACAGTGGCCTCTTGGTTCAGTGAGGCCTTTGGAGTCACTATTGTCTCCATGATTCCATAGCGCCTTGCAGTGTCACAACAGGCTATTGGTTTCACTGAGCCCCATAGTGTCACTATGGTCCCCTTGGCTCCACAAGGCTCTCAAGTACCACAATGGCCCTTTGTTTCCACAAGGCCTCAAAGTGTAAAATGGCCTCCATGGTTCCATGAGACCCTGCTGTGTCACAATGAACCTTTGGTTCCATGAGGCCCCAGAGTGTCACAATGGTACCCTTGATTCCACTGGACCCTCCATCCCATGGAGACCCACAGTGTCCCCTGTAGGCCCCTTGCTTCCATGAGGCCCTGCCATGCTGTAATGTCCCAGCAGAGTTTTCTGCAGAGATGCCCTTTTGTTGCCTTCTCTGAAGCTGCAGCAGCAATGTCTGTGTGCAGAGCTGAGGCAGATCAGTGTTGGCACAGCAGCTGTGCCCAGCAGCAGCAGCACTTGGTGCTGCCAGTGCTGCTGCCGTGGCCCTGCCCTGCTGCCCTGGTGGCCCTGGTGTTGCTGCAGGGCCTGAGTGCTCTCAGGGCCGGGCACAGCCCTGGGGGTGGCAGTGCCGGGGCTGCAGCAGGGACAGCCCATGGGCACTGCTGGGGCAGCGCTGACGCCTCAGGCCAGGCCCTGGGGGCTCCAGGCTCCTTGCCCAGGCTCTCTCAAGAACACACCCAGGCCAATGCTCAGCACAGAAAAGCCCCGTGAGCAGCCCCAGGCTGGCCGTGGGCAGGCTGGGGGCAAACAGCAGGGCTGGTGCTCTTCAAGGGCCCTGGGGCAGACGGGAAGGAGCAGCAGAGCAGGGGCTGATCCATCCCCAGTGCGCTGCACAGCCCAGGGCAGCGTCCCAGAGTGTCCTCATGCAGCTGCCAACAACATCCCCCCTCTGCAGCCCTGGCCTCTCCACCAGCTCACACAGGTGCCCCATCCTTGCAGGCGCAGACACGGCAGCACTGGCTCAGGAGCCCCTGTTTGCATTGCACAGAGCAAGGGGAGCACCCCCATGCTGTTGGTGTGGGGACATGAACCTGAGGGAGCACAAATGCCATCAGCCCCTGGGGCCAGCAAGGGCTGGGGGACACCAGGGAAACCACTCAGTTTTGCCCTGGCCTCTGCAGTCAGCCAGAAAGTTTGTTCCTATCAGCTGGGAGTTTCCTGTCCCACTGCAGATGCTGTTGCTCAGAGCCAGGGCTGTCTGGCAGCCACCCCCAAACTGCCTTGAGCATTTCCTTGGCTCCACCTTTGCTTTCTTTCCTCTTCCTGATACAAATGTCTTCCCATTGCCCACCCCTGTTCCCTCCCCTGCAAACAGCCCGTCCCTGCTTGCCCTTTCCTCTCTGGCCCCACTCCCCATTGCAGTTCCTGACTTGGCCCCATGGGAACGTCCCTTGGGCAGCAGGATCATCCTACAAGTGCTGCAGGAATTGTCTGCAGGCTCCTGCAGTGCCTCCTGCTGCTCCCTTGCCAGAGGCACCCCAAACCAGGGGGGCACATCTGGGCTGCTGTTTCTGGCTCTGGGGCTCCCTGTTCTGGGCAGTGAGGAGGAGCTGCAGAGGCTCAGCAGGACTGACAGGATGGGCTTTGGGGCTGGCAGGAAAAGCTGAGGGATCTGGGCTGCTGAAGCTCCTGAAGAGGAGGCCCAGTGCTCATCCTGTGACTGCTTCAAGTGTTCTTTCCGAGAATCCCAGAATTCAGCAAGGTTGGAACAGGCCACGGAGATCATCAAGTCCAACCTGTGCCGTGACACTGCCCTGTCTCCCCTGGGCCTCCTCTAGGATAAACAACCTCAGGTCCCTCAGCTGCTCCTCCAAGCTCTTGTGCTCCCTCCCCAGCCTTGTTGCCCTTTTCTGGACACACTCCAGCCCCTCCATGTCCGTCCTAAATTTGCAGCCCCACAACTGCAAATAGCACTCGACATGCTGCCCAAGCAGTGCTGAGCACAGGGGAACAATCCCTGTCCTGCTCCTGCTGGCCACACCATTCCTGAGCCAGGCCAGGAGCCCTTGGCCTCCTTGGCCACCTGGGCACACTGGTGGCTCATGTCCAGCCTGCTGTCCATCAGTCCCTGCAGGTCCCTTTCTGCCTGGCTGCTCTCCAGCCCCTCTGTCCCCAGCCTGTAGCACTGCAAGAGTTATTGTGGCCAAAGTGCAGGATCCGGCACTTAGACTTCTTAAACCTCACCTTGTTGGATTTGGGCCCTGGATCCAGCCTGTCCAGGGCCCTCTGCAGAGCCCTCCTACCCTCCAGCAGATCAACATTCCCAGACAACTTGTTGTCCTCTGCAAATTTGATGATGGTGGACTAAATCTCCTTATCCAAATCATCAATGCAGACATTGAAATCCACGCTGGCTGGCTCTGATCGCTCGGCCATAATGTGGGTGCCCTGGGATAGCACTCAAGGTGATCTGTTCCATAACCTTGCCGGGCACCCAAGTCAGGCTGACAGGCCTGGAGTTCCCCAGCTCCTCCTTCCAGCCCTTCTTGGGGATGGGCTCACACTGGCACCTCCAGTCCTCTGGGACCTCCCTGCTGAGCCAGCACTGATGGTAAATGATGGAGAGCAGCTTGGGGAGCTCATCCACAGCTCCCTCATCCCCCTGGGATAGATCCCATCCAATCCCATACACTTGTGATCATCTGAGTAGCTCAGCAGGTCACCAACTGCTTCCTTCTGGATTACAGGGGCTGTTCTGCTCCCTATGCCCATCTACTAGCTCAGAACAAGCTGTCCTGAGAACAAGCTGTCTTCTTGTTGAAAACTGAGACAAACAAGGTGTAAAGTAGCTTAGCCTTTTCCTTATCTTTAGTTACTTTAGTTCTCTGTGTAGGAGCTGAGCTTGTGACTCCTTTATCTTTAGTTATATTCTCCACTGCATCCAATAAAGAATAGAGATTTGCCTTTTCTTTGCTTTTGCTATAATGTTTTCATAAAAATATTTTCTTTTTTCTTTTACAAAAGCAGACAGGTTAAGCTCTAATTGAGCTTTCACCTCTCTAATTTTCTTTCTGCATAGCCTAACAATATCCTTAAACACTTCCTTAGCTGCTGGTCCTTTTTCCCTCTGAGTTCCCACAAAAGCTCCATGGGCAGCCAGGACAGTTATTTTCCTCACCTGCTCATCTTTTGCCACACTGGGGCAAGCACCTCTTTCCCCCTTAAGATTACTTTCTTGAAATGTGTCCATCCTTCCCAGACCCCTTTGTTTTTAAGAGCTGTTTCCCTTAAAAAGTCAGTACCTGATTCAGTACTCCCCAGATCTGCATCCTAAATATGCCAAAGTCTGCCCTTCCTAATTCCAGTGCAGATATTTTGTTGCTGCCCCTCCTTCTTTCACAGAACATTGAAAACTTGATTATCTCATGGTCACTGTGCCCCAGGCAGCCTCCAAGCCCCACATATGCCACCAGCCCTTCTTTGTTTGTGAACAGCAGCAGACAGAGCTTTCCTTGGCAGTGGTAGTGTCACTAAAAATTTGGTTAAACAGAAAACTCCTTAACACCAATGTAGTATCAAGAAGCAGCATTCACTATTCAGCTGCATGCACGGGGGGAATATAGCTCCTCCCAAAGCTGTGCATGCTGAGTACAGGAAAGTTTCTGTTTATTTTCTGTATTTTCCACACGTATTCATTGATTGTCCTGGACTAAACACACATATAATAATCATTTCCCCAAAATCATTAACATATTTCCCCTCCCCTTTACCAATGCATTCTTCTGTCCTGGGGTCTCTCTGGTGGTCCCTGGTGCTCGTGGACCCCAATGTTCCAGTGGGCCTGGCTGAGCTGGCAGGACACTGAGGCTGCTGAACTTCGAGTTCCCCTTCTCACACAATGGGCACTGTGTGGTTTCCACAGGCCTGGGGTTTTGGAGAACAAGCTCCAGGTGTGAGCTCAGCTGGTGGAGGCAATTTATCATCTGGTAACATGAGGTCACAGTGTGAGCTATGGCATCACAGAGTGGGTTATGTGAGGTCATTGAGAAGCTATTACATCACAGACTGCCTCTGTGATATCACAGAGCCAGCTGTGACATCACAGAGCAGACTATGACATCTCAGACTAGGCTGTGACATCAGAGACCACCAGTGTGATGTTACAGAATGGGCTGTGCCATTACAGAGCAGACTGTGACATCACAGAGTGTGCTGGGACATCAGAGACCAGCTGTGTGACATTGGAGAATGGGCTGTGACATCACAGAGCAGGCTGTGGCATCCCAGAGGGGCTGTGTGACATCCCAGCAGGGCTGTGTCAGGTCACTGGGTTGGTCACTCTGCCCCAGCTCCCCCTCACATTTTCTCCCAACAAGTCCAAAGCTGTTCATTCCCAGCAGGGTCCCTGTCCCCCGGGTTCCCCTCTGGCCCACCTGGAGCCACAGCCTCCACCAAAGGATGTTCCACAGGATCCACCCCAGAGCCTGACAGGGGACAAGGGGCCAGGGCTGTGTGACCAGGACATCAAGGATGGGGATTATCCAGGTCACTGTGGCCTGGTTTGGGTTGCCCAGGGCAGGAAAGATGTCTGGCAGCTGGAGCAGGGTCTGGGAAGGGCCTCCAAGGTGGGGCTGGAGCCCTTGGGCTGTGAGCAGAGGCTGAGGGAGCTGGGCTGGTCCAGCCTGGAGCAGGGAAGGCTGAGGGGCTCCTCATCCCAGCCTGGCAGTGCCAGCGAGGAGGGGATGGAGAACACAGAGCCAGGCTCTTCACAGGGGACTGGGGGGAGACAAAAGCCAATGGGTGGAAGGGGAAAGAGGGGAGATCAGCCAGGAAAGGAGATGAAATTAATCAGGCTGGTTTCAGCATTTCCTCAGCACCAAACACAGCCTGACCTCCCTTCTCCATCCACCACTGACAGCTGTGCAAATGAGGAACTGTTGGAGCTGTTTTGTTCCCACTCCAGGACGAGAATCCTGATAGAAGAACTTAATTGTGTTTGTATCTATCATAGAACTACATTTTTGTGAAATTAATTTTAGTATGGAAATCACTTGTGAATAGTGGACTCATCAGACACTGCTGGGACATTGCACATAGCTCAGGGAAGAGTGTGATTGTTATTAAATTGTGTCCTGTTCAACTACGGTCTCTTGGCCATGAAGAGAAACTTTCGGAGCCTCTGAATCTCACCAGTTTCTGACCTTCAAAGGACATAAACCTGATGAGTTGTGGTTCCCACTTCAGTGGTGGCACCGGCACCTCCCTCCATCCCTAGAGCAGACCTCCCTTGTCCCAAAAAGTCCCTGGCAATGCAGGGATGAAGGAAACATGACAGGCTGTGGGGATCAGGGGCAGGGCAGACCCAGGGAAGAGAATAACTTTTGTATTTGATGGAGTTGTGTCTTCCCTTGGCTTTGCTGGCTGACAATCAATGAACATCCCTCTGTGTCTCGGGCAGCTCCTTCTCCAAGGAAAGCAGGTGGGAGTTGGAGCCAAGGAGCTGAAAGCTGCAGGTGCAGCCTGGGCTGGAGGGAGCTCAGATCTGCACAAGGCTGCTCTGAGTGCCAGGGCTTGGATGGGGAAAATGGTGGGTGGGGATAGAGACAGAGTCTGATTGATTGTCAGTGATAAAGGGTCTTGATTTTCATATTTATTCAAATTGCATGAGGAGGTTCTTGGATTCAGTGTCAATTGGAGACTGCACATATCAATAAATTAACAGGAAACTAAACTAAATTAAACTTGACCTAAAAACATTTTTTCTGGCTGTCTTTTTAAATATCATGTATTCACTTTGAATACACTACTGAGAGCTACTTAACTACAAAATTTTTTGTAACTTAAATCAAATTATAGCCAGAGCTTGGCTTGTTAAGGTGTTCTGAATGTTAATGAGGCCTGGGACACTGAATTCCTGCACTGAAGAGCTGAAGGCTGAACAAGTGATTTGGAAAATTAAATCAAATTATTCCCAGAGGCTTTGGTTGTTAAGGTGTTCTGAATGTTAATGAGCCCTGGGCCACTGAATTCCTGCACTGAAGAGCTGAAGGCTGAACAAGCCTCTGGAGCAGGAAAATTCAGCAGCAGCCTCCAAGGTGCTGAGGATGTCAGCAGCCCCCACTGAGGCCATCCCTGCCCAGAGACCGTGGGGGAATGGGCAGACAAGGAGAGTGTCCCTGGGGCTGGGGCAGCAAAACTCAGAGGCACTAGCGGCTCCAGCTGGGAAATGGAGTGTGGAATGTGGCTGGGAAAGCCCTGCCTGGGCTGGGCCAAGCAGAACACACAAGCCCTGACTGCCATCCCCCAAACAACTCTCCCAGTGAGACATTTCAATGGAATTACAATTGTTTGTGTCTTCTGAGTTGGACTCCCTGGAGAAATACTAACAAGAGATTCTCAGGAGCTCAAAAGAACCAAACAGCATTTACTGGTAGTTTTAGAAAATTAGAGAAGCTTGGCAAAAGGTTTAATGCCACATTCAATCAGCAGAAAACACTTCCCAAAGCATTACCTTGGCTCATTCATCTTCACAAACTCTTTTCTTATTCATTTTTAAGTTAATCAAAATTTGCAAAAGGAGAGTATTAGAAGAAGACACAGAGAGAGAGAAAGACAAAAAATATACAGAGAAGCACACACAGAGCTACAAACTCCTGGATTCCAGCACTGTTCAGGTGGAAATTCCAAGAGGAGGTAGGGTCAGGATGTGTGCTTGCCTTGTGGTCAGCCTTCAATACCCCTTGTTCTCCCAGGGCCCTTCCCCCAGGTGGGACTTGGGCTCATTTGGTCCCTCAGGAGCTGGGCTGGGGCTGCAGAGATGGCTGTGGAGCATTGCCTGTGCTGTGCCAGGGACTGGCAGACACTGCTGGGCTGAGATAGAGGCTCTGGGGGGATTGGGGTTCCAGGGCACGGCAGGTGTTCTAGGGCAGGACAGGGCTGGACCTTCCCTTTCATCTCCCACACGTGAAATGTTTCAACAATCTCCTCCAGTCTGTCACAACAGGCAATGTTGGAGGTGAAATCGCAATTCAGGCCATGGGCACCTGGAGGAGGAGGAGGACAGTTCTTTTCCATAGTAATGACAGCATGGAGCCCCAGTGTTTCAGTAGCAGATAAGAAGAGACCTTCAACATGCCGAGGTCAGCTGGAGCAGTAAGGAGGCCCAGGAGGCCAAAGCAGCCAGACCTGTTCTGTGTTCCCTTAGTTTTATGCTGCCCTAAAATGTCACAATGACACCTTGGTTCCATCAGGCCTTGCAGTGTCACAATGGTCTCCGTGGTTCACCAGGCCCCACAATGACATGTGATGCCTCTGTTCCATGAGCCCTGCAATGTCACCATGGACCTTTGGACCCTGGGTGTTTGCAATGTCACAATGGTCTCCTTTGGCTCCACAGTGTCACAATGAACCATGGATGACATCAGGCCCTGCAATGTCACAATGGAGCCTTAATTCCATGCAGCCCTGCAGTGTCAAAAAGGCCTTTTGGTTTCAGAAGCCCCCACAGTGTCACAATGCCCCTCTTGGATCTGTGGGGATCCCCAGAGTCACAAGGGTCTCACTGGTTCCATGAGGCCACACAGTGTCACAATGCTTTGCTTATTCTATGGGGCCTCATAGTGTCACAATGATCTCCATGTTTCCATGAGTCCCCTCAGTGTTACAATGGCTTCCTTGGTGCCAGGGTGCCCCAAGGCATTACAATGGTGCCTTGGTATCATGAGGCTGTGAAGTGTCCTAATGGTCTCTCCATGGTTCCATGAGGCCTTGCAATGTCACAATGGACCTCTGGCTCCATGGGGTCTTGCAGTGTGACAATGGTCCCTTGGTCCCATGAAACCTAAAGGTGTCACAATTGTCTCCATGGTTCCATGAGGCCCCGTGTTGCCAAAATGGACCCTTGGTTTGATGGAGCCTCTCAGTGTCACAATGATCCCTACATTCCATGGAGCCACACAGCATCAGTATGGTCCCCTTGGTTCCATGAGGCCCAGCAATGTCACAGTGCTCTCCATGATTCCATGAGTCACATTGGTCCCATGGTCTCACAGGGCCCACCATGGTCCCTTGGTTCCATGGGCCCTGTGCTGCTCCATTCCCCCCTCCCCTTCTCAGCCCGCCCTGCCAGTTGAGAAATGCTCCTCGGGCCTCAGCCTTGGCCAACAGCCTCTGGGCTCAGCTCCTCTGCAGCTCATCACAAACACTGTCTGCTCCAGCCACTGCTGCTGCCCAACCAGCTCCTGGTTTCTGTAGGAGCAGCACTGGGAACTGTTTTTGTTCCCTCCATGGCACAACATCCCTGTTCTCACCCTGCCAAAGAAAGCTGTTGGTGCCAAGTGCGGCCAGGATGGACCATTGCTGGGACTGAAGCCCTTCTCTTGGGGCCCTGCAAACAGCGCTCCAAAAGGAGCCCTTGGAGCTCTCCTGGGCCAGCAACTCCCTCTGAGTGGGGCCTCTCCCAGCTGGGAACTCTCCCGTTTGCTGCACTCGGGGATCCTGAACAATGACGGAGCCTGGACCGATCCCCCCACTCCTCCAGGCTCAACCCTTCACTGGCTGGGGAGATGCCAAAGGATCCACAGGGAGCATTCCCTGCCCTAGGGGGAATTGCTCCCACGTGCCTTGCACTGACTCTTTGTGTCATTGTGCACACAGGAGTGCCTGTGCTAGGGAAATGTGGCAGAAATGCTGCTCTCTGAGGGGTTGGAGTGCCTGGGATAGCTGAGTCAGTCAGGCCTGTAAGTGAGGTTAAATCATAAAGTCTAAGTGAAGTTAATTGCTGCTAAGAGTTGTTCTTTTGCAAAGTTGTTTAATATAAGTTATATGCATGGTTAAATATTGTTAAGTGTTATTCCTCTGGTAAATTGCAAAGTCATGGGTTATAGGTTAGGATAAGTACTATTAAGTGCTTTTCTTTGGCTAAATTGTCAAGTTGAAGCTATCAGCCAAGGTTAAGTCCTATTACGTTTGAGCTTTGTTAAGCTTTTAGGCCGTATTCCTTTTATCGTTACCCTCACTGTCCTTGTGTCACACACACACACACACACACACACACACACACACACACACTCACAGGGACAGTTCTCTGTTCATTTCTGGTTTGATTGCCTGGATTTGGTTTGGTGTTGTTGTTGCTTTGTTTCCTTGGTGTGCCTGAGGTGTCCAGTCAGGAGCAGAGTGACTCTTGCCAATGAACTTGTGGTGCTATCCCTTAATATTCAATGTGGTTTTTGCTGCTCCCTTGCTGGGGATTTTTTCAGCGCTTTCAAGGCCTCGTTGGTAGCAGGGTGAAGGAGCCCTGGTCCAGGCTCTGGCCCTGGGGGACACGGGGATGCTGCCGGGGGGTCCCTGTCCCCCTGTGCCACTCCCAGGGCCCCGGGCCCCCGTCCCCGTGTCAGGCTCTGGGGTCAATCTCGTGGAATATCCTCTGGGGGCAGGGGGACCCGGGGGGACAGGGGACCCCGCTGTGCACGAGCAAGGTTGGACTGCTCTGGGGGGAACTGTGAGGGGGGCCGGGGCAGAGTGACCTCCCCAGTGACCTCACACAAGCCCCTGTGATGTCACACAGCCCCCTGTGATGTCACACAGCCCCTGAGATGTCACACAGCCATCTCTGTGATGTGACACTGCCCCCTGTGATGTCACAGTGTCCCTGTTGTGCCACACAGCCCCCTATGATGTCACACCGCCACCTGTGATATCACAGCCCACTCTGGGATGTCACACAGCACCTTTGTGATGCCACAGAACCAAATCTGGGATGTCACCATGGAATGTCATGCAGCTGCACTGTGATGTCACAGAAGATGTTGTGATGTCACAAAGCCACAATGTGATGTCTCAGTCTTTTCTGTGATGTCAAAGCCTGCTTTGTGTTTTTACACAGCCACCCAGTGATGTCAAAACCCACTCTGTTGTCACACAGCCACCCTCTGTGATGGCAGTCAACTCTATAATGTCACAACCCCCTCAGTGATGTCACAAAACCCTCTCTGTGATGTCATACTGCCGCTCCGTAATGTCACAGCACACGCTTTCAACTCACATGCTGGTCTATGTTGTACTACAGCAATTCCATGATGTCACAGCCTGCTCTGTGATGTCACAGAATCCCCTCTATGATGCTGTAGCTGCTCAATGACCTTACACAAAAAACTCTGTGATGTCACAGCCCAATCTGTGACCTCACACAGCCCACTCTGTGCTGTCACACAGCCCCTTGCTGACATCACAGCTGCTCTGTGGCTCTGTGACACAGCCACAGAGGTGCTGCTGTGACACAGCCCCCTCTGGGCCATCCCACAGCCCCTGCCACTGCTGAGCCCCTGTGAGCTCTGTCTGTGCCCTGCTGGTGTCCCTGAGGGGCCCTGGCAGTGCCCCAGCCCTGCTGGGCTGTGCACAGGAGCTGCTCCTGGCCAGAGCTGTCTCTCTGCTGCGCTGCCCTTGCCAGGAGCTGCCTCTGGGCCAGGAGCCCGGCCCAGCTCAGCAGCACAGACACAGCACAGGGACTTTAATCACCCTCTGGGGCTTTGCTGCTCTTTGCATCAGACAGTCCCTCACAGTGTGCTCAAAAACTTCTCAAAAACTCAAAAATAAATTGAAACACAGAAGTTTTCTTGAAGGGTTAATGGGTCCCATTGAAGGACAGGACTAAGAAAGTGTCTGCAGGTTCCAGGTAGAGCAGAACACTGGTGGCAGTGATGACAGGTGGAGACAAGCGAGGGAAAGGTGTCTCTGCTGCTGAGCAAACCTGAGTCTCTGTCCCTGCAGGCTGTTGTCATCCCCCGGCTGCCCCACCTGGCTGGGCCCTTCCTTTGCTGACAGCTCTGCCTCCTGCCTGCCTCTGCCTGCCCACACAGAGCCTTGGGCTGCTCCAGGCTCCTGCTGGGGACGTGCTGCACCACAGCCCTGCCCTGCCAGAGAAATTCCTTTCTCCTGGTGTTGAGTGTGGGCCTCTCCAGCTGCCCTTGCTGCCATTATTTCCTCCTCATCCTCATATCCTCCAGGAAGAAAAGCTCCAGCCTGACATCACCATTCAATCCCTCCCAGGCTATTCCCTTTCAGTCCTCAGTCTCTACTCCACTGACCACAGAGGCCGCAGACTCTTCCTGCTGATTTTGTAATGAGGCCTCCAAACCCCATTCTGGGAGATTTTTGAGTCCTATCCAAGGTCTGTGAAAAGGGAAAAATAGCATTCGAAGTTATTTTAAAATAAATCCTACAGTGACAGAAAACAGGTCAGTATCTTTAAACTGAATGGGGACAAATTAACATTTGCTACAAAGAGGAAATATTTTACAATTAAGAAAGTGGATGGAAACTGCAGCTGTTTTTCCAGAGAAGTGGATTCCCCAGCCCTGGAATTGTCCAAGAGCAGGAGATTTGTATAGCCTTGCCCGTTGAAACCCTCTCATCCGCAGTGACAGAATTCCTGTAGTGTGGGTTCTCTGATGTGCTGGGTGCCCTCACAACGCTTCTGGCCAGAATGTCTGCTGAGGGCAGCCAGGCTGCTCCAGGGGCAATGACCTCACAGCCATCACCATGGCAGCCCTATCCCCTGTGCCTGGCTCTCCCCTTTCCTCTGCCCCTGCCTTGGCTCTGCTGGCATGAAGAGTTTTGTCATTAATATCTTGTCCCCGAGGTGCTGGGGCCAATGGCTTCCCAGTCAGGCTCCTGGAGCAGAAGTGGCTTTTCAGAGCCCAGCCAGGAATGAGCCCTGAGGCAGCAGCTCTGCAGTGGTGGCCACCAGGCCGGGCTGCCAAGGGAGGCTTCTGGCCATGGCCTGCAAGCAGCTGCTGCTGCCAAGGTGCCTTTGGTGCCTCAGGCTCTCCCTGGCCCAGCTCCCAGCATGGCACTCTGCCCTTGTGCCCAAGCCCTTCCCTGTGCTGGGGCTGGCCTGGGGCTTTTCCTGCAGCGGGACCATCCCTGCTGATGGCACAGGAAAGGCAATTCCTGCTGGACAGGAGGCTCTGCCTGCAATGGGCTCCAAAAAATCCAGCAAGGCCCTGTTTGTAAAGCCTCCAGTGGGAAATGAAGGAGGGGAGTCACACTGCTTTGGGGGTGAATAATGCTGAAACCAGCCTGACTCCTCCATCCCAAAGTTCAACAACCTCAGAGGGAGCTGATACTGTGGCAGAGCTGGAAAAATCTCCAGAGAAGGGAACAACCAAGTGACACCACTGAGAGCTTCTGCAGAGCTGCTGAGCTGGCTCAGCCTGGGCACATCTGACTGACAGGGCAGCACCTCAGATGAGAAAAGTCCCATCCCAAATTTTAATGGCAGCATCTCCTGACATTTCCTTTCTTGATGGGTGTGGGGATTCCTCCCAGCGGTGGGGACACCCTCAAGGTCACTGCTCCAGGCTGAGCCAAAGGGAATTGCCCATGGTCATTGGTCTGGGGGAGTGACATCAATCTCTGCTTAATTACAGGTTTTGCTTAACACAGTTGCTGTGAAATAATTTCCTAGTGCTCTATATAATATATATTACATCTCTTACATCCTGGCATAAATATTTCTGATTAAGGCAATTTTGTCTAATCATTATCATAATAGAGAATACATATTTATATAAATATACCTGCCCATGACAGGAACCCTTTTAATGTCTGAGACAAGCCGGCTCTTTGGCAGCCTGGGGACTCCTGAGATGTCAACGTGGAGCCCCCGTGAGTGCCTGTGACAGATGGGTGCCTTTTCAGCCCAAGGACCACTGGGATGTCACCATGGAATGGCTGTGACTGCCTCTGACCACAGGGCTCTTTACCATCCCCAGAAAGCCCTGGGAGGTCTCCATGGGGCCCCTGTCTCTGCCTGTGACATTCCAGCTCTGGAACAGCCTGGAGACTTCTGGAAAGTCCCCATGGATTCCCTCTGAGGGCCTGTGACAAATCTGGTCCTTAGCAGGCAGCCATCACCAGCCTCCTGTTGCTGTGGTCAGTTTCCATAGCAACAATCCCCAGGCCCCTGTTGCTATGGTCAATCACTTGGCAGCTCCATGGAGACTCCATGCCAGGGGTGGTTGCCATGGACACCAGCTCAGGCCTGCAGCCAGATCCCGTTGCCATGGCAACCATTGGCAGTCCCATCCCCAGGCTCATGGGATCCCAGAGCCACAGATTTGTCTGTGCTGGGAGGGACCCATCAGGATCCTCCAGTCCAATTGCTGGCCCTGCACAGGACACCCCAACAATGCCAGCCTGGGCCTGGCAGCACTGTCCAAACGCTGCTGCAGCTCAGAGAGCCCTGGAGCTGGGACCCTTCCCTGGGGAGCCTGGGCAGGGCCCCAGCAGCCTCTGGGCAAAAACCTTTTCCTGACATCCAACCTGAGCCTGCCCCGGCTCAGCCGCAGCCGTTCCCTCCATTCCTGTCCCTGGGCACCAGAGGGAAGAGGTTCCCACAGCCCCAGCCAGGGACCCGCTCCCAAGGCTGTTGCCATGGCCACCAGGGCTGGGACCAGCTGGGATGCTCGGTTTCCAGGGGCCGGGGTGGAGGAATGGGATTCCCCAATTTCTTGTTCCCCCTAAAACCGCACTGCCCTCGCTGCCCGCCTGCCTCCCATGGAAAGCACAAATGGCAAAGGTCCGGTCTGGGATAAGAACAATTTATTAGGAACAGGAATAAGATAAGGGACAAACAGAACTGAAAAAAAATTGATAATAGAAAGGATAAATGAAACAGTTCACTGGGAAAACTAAAACATAACTTCCTGGCTCTCCCCAGCAACATATTTCCCCAACCTGGAAAGGACACCCTTCTTCTCAGGGTGAGAGAGAGAGGGTGTCCCTTTTCTGCACCTGGAAATTCTCTGAGGTGGGAGTGAATGTAATGACACAGCCATGGCAAGACCCTCATGTTTTTCAATGCCACATGATAACACTGGTAGGGGCAGGAAAAGGGACAGGTGTCTTCCCAGCATGGATCATGGGGAATATAGATCACCAGGGCTCTTCCCAGTGTGGGTTCTCCCATTGGGGATGAAGCTGAAGTGGCGCATGAAGCTGTTCCTGCATTTGTGGCATTTGCAGGGATCCCTTACTGGTGGTTCCGTTGGTGTCTGGTCAAGTGAGAGCTGGTGGTGAAGCTTTTCCCACACTGGGGACACTCGTAGGGCCTCTCCCCAGTGTGGATGCGCTGGTGCTTGATGAGGTGGGAGTTTTGCTTGAAGCCCTTCCCGCACTCAGGGCAGCTGAAGGGCCTCTCCCCAGTGTGAATCCACTGGTGGCGGTGGAGATTGGAGCTGGTCTGAAACCTCTTCTGACACTGGGGACACTCATAGGACTTCTCTCCAGTGTGGATGCGTTGGTGACTGATGAGTTCTGACCTGTAGCTGAAGCCCTTCCCACACTCCCCACACTCGTAGGGCCATTCCCCTTTGTGGATCATCTGGTGGCTGATCAGGGTGCTGCTCTGCCTGAAGCTCTTCCCACACTGCAAGCACTTGTAGGGCTTCTCCCCATCATGAAGCTGCTCATGGACCACCAGCTCTGAACTCTGGTTGAAGCTCTGCCCACCTTCCTGGCTCAAGGTGGCTTTTTCTTCTTCAGAGCACCCTGGGATGGGTTTGGAGCCCCTCCTCATGGGGGATGTCGGAGGTTTTTCTCCCCTGTTGGATTCCTGGGCGCTAGAATCACTCAAAATGGCCTCTTTCACGAGGTTCTGCCATGCAGATTTTTCCTCCCTGGTCTCCATCCTCAGTTCCTTCCCTGGGGAAGGAAGGAAAAGGAGAGGATGGGATTTGCCTCCATGCCAGAGGGAAGGGGAAGGAGATCCCTCCAGTGCATCCCCGGCAGGATGGGGTTGGCAGCAGGGTTGTCCTGCAGCCGGGGGCTGTGCTGGGCTGGGAGACGGAGCAGGAGAGAGGGGGAAAGGGGCATTGACTTCCTCTTCACCCATCTGGGTGTCCCGGGGCTCCTTCCTCTTCCTCACAGCCTCGTTCTCCGTCCAATCAAGGTCTGCGAATGGGAAATCCTGTTCTGAGAAGAAAACAAAGGGTGTGCACATTGTCTTTTATACTGGTTTGAAGGCAAACCTGGGGAGGTCTAAACCAGAATCACAATTTAAAAGAAAACTAAAATCAAGGCAATGATACAAAAACACTGCCTTAAACTGACAGAGTCAGGATATAACCTGACACCCTGTTGCTCAGGATGGTGGCAGTAGTCCCAGTAAATGATGGCTGCAGTCCTGTTGGAGTGATGAAGGTAATTCTGTCGAAGCAGTGATCCTGCAGAAGGGTCTGGTCTTCTTCTGAAGGTCCAGAGGAGGTTATGGATCTCTTGTCCTCTGGGAATCCAGTAGGCAAGCTGCTCCTGGTGTAGCAAAGTGTCAGCTTATATCCAGGTAGGAATGCTTGGATCCTCCCCCTGGGCGGAGCATCCCACAATGGGATGATGGAATTTTATCAGTCCTGCAGTGACACTCAATGGCCCATTCACAGAAGATATCTCCCCTGCAGGGCGTTATCAGGGGTGAGTCATGGAAGAGATAAAGAACACTGCCCCACCTGTTTATAACAGTTGCTGAAGGTGGGGACTGAAAACATGCATTTGGTTACATCTTGCATGGCAGTCTGAAACAGTGGGGTAATCACTGCTCAGGGGGTGAACACCACCCCCCTTACCCAAACTGGCTCAGGTGTAAAACCCCCACCCTGGGAAGGGGCACACACACACACGAGACAATGTCACACTTACCCTGCCCTAGGCGAGGGCTCTTTTTCCTGGCAATCCCTTTCTGTCTCCCCTTTTCTATCCCATTTACTGTTCTATAAAATTCATTTTGGGTTTGGTCTCATTATCTCCTTAATTGGGGCAGAGGAATCTCTCTAACACTTTTCTTAACCAGACTCACCAGACTGTAAAATTATTTTGCCACAGTGAGTTTAGGCACTGTTCTCTGACCCCAAGTGCCTTTGACAACAGCATGGTTCCCTCCTCTGAGGAGGTTGTGGGCGTCTCTGGAGGAACTCTTTGAAACTGGGCTGCAGCTTCCTCTGAGTGACTTATGGGAGAACCGATGAAATAAATCGCCTTTTTGGGCCCAGAGTGTAAAGAAAATATTTTGTTGTCCTTCTATTACAGCGACCTGATGAGGTCTTCAGGGTGAGAGAAGTGGATGAGAATCTTGGTTCATGATCAGAAGGCTGGATTTACTGATATATGATATATAATACATTATAACTATACTAAAAGGAATAAAGAGAAAAGTTGCAGAGGCTTGCTAAGCTAAGAATAGAAAGAAAAGAATGAATAACAAAGTTCTGTGTCCAGGAGAAAGCAAGGACCAACTCTCCCGTGAGTGGTCAGCAAATCCAAACACTCACAGAATACCAGTCACAGATGCTCCTGTTACATTCCACATCAGCAGATAATTATTGTTTGCATTTTTCTTCTGCGGCCCCAGCTTCCCAGAAAGGACAAATCCTAAAAGAGAGGATTTTATGAAAAAATGTCTGCGACATCCTTTCTTGAAATGTTTTTTAAAATCACAGGAGGAAAGGGAGCAAATGATACCAGCGAGACTGACAAGGTTCATTCACACCATGGTGAGGAACACAAGGCTGCTAAAAGTCCTACAAGAAGCTCAGCTCAAGCAGCTAAATTCCCAAATAACTCCTGAATTCCCAGGCTTGAGTGCTTTGTGAAATGTGAGAATCATTTTTCTCTTCATCCCTGTCGCCTTTGTGACAGCTACAAAGAGTTTACTTTCCTTTTAATGATATCTGTATTGGGCTGAATTTACACTTTTATCAGAATGTGCTAGCAGCTGAGCTGGAGCTGTGCAGGAACCAGTGGAACTTGGAATTGCCACAAAATTGCTTGTACTGTCAGTTTATTAATGTTTGGGATTTGTTTGCATTTTCATCACATCTGACTTGTGGGAAAATCAAATATTCATCAAAGTGATTTATGCAGAGTCAAGTTTGATTTCTGCCAAATTATTTTGTCCATTTCCTATGGGATGCTCGAGGGGTCTCTGTGCCTCTCGCCCTGGGGGATGCTTGGCAGGGGTTTGGGGGCGTTGTCCCTGTCCCTGTCACCCCATACCATTCCCCAGGGGGTCTCCATCATTTTCACCCAGGGAATGCCTGGGGGTCTCCCTCCCTCTTGCCCCTGTGCCAGGGGGTGTCTGGGGCAGTCTCTGTCCCTCTCAGCCCAGGGGATGCTCGGGGGTCTCTGTCCCCTCACCCTGGGGGATGCTCAGGGGGTCTCCATCCCTCTGGCCTCAGGCAATGCCTGTGCAGGGCTGGGGGCTCTGTGTCCCTCTCACTGCTGAGGCTGCTCGGGGCTGGGGGGGCTCTCCCACCTTCTCATACCTGAGGAGGCTGGGGGGGTCTCTGTCCCTCTCAGCCCTGCTGTGACCCCACCCAAACATCATCGGGGTCAGAGGGACAAAGACACCCCCAAACCCCCAGAGGGGCTGAACTTGGGATTTGGTTTGGGGCTGAGGATTTAGGAAGGGGCTGGAATTGGGGCTGGGATTGGAGTTGGGGCTGAGATTTGGATTACAGCTGGGATTGAGGTTCAGGCTGGACATGGGATTGGCTTTAGGGCTGGGGTTGGGATTGGGTCTAGGGCTAGACAAGTCTGGCACTGGGATGGAATTAAATACAGAACTGTGAGTGTGTCTAAACATGGAGTGAGATTGAGACCAGGATCAGGGTCAGGTTTGGGACTGAGCTCACCCAGGGCAGGACAGGGGGGATGTCACTGCAGGATGTCCCTGGCATTATTCCAGCCCTCCTCAGGCACCTCCAAACATGGGGAGCAGCTGGGTGCCCCAAGATCCAGGTGCTCCCACGCTGCCCCTCCATACCAGGCGAGCATTCCCTGAGGGCAGCCCTGACTGTGACCACTGGGGCTCTGGGATCAGCCCTCACATCCCTGTGGGAGCAGCAGCAGACAGGATGAGGAATTTCCCCGCCCCGTTTTTCCTGTGGAAGGGTGAAGTCCAGCTGCCCTTTTCTTCTGGTGCCTCCTCCTTTCCTCAGCTGAGGATGTCAAACTCCCCAGGAGCAGGAAAATCCCCATTCCCTCTTTCCTTGTGGCTGCAGCCTGGAACATCCACCCAGAATGATGGACTTTCTGACAGCCTTGCTGAATGACACTGGCAAGAGGTTTGTGAGAAGGGGAAGAAATTGTATTTTGATAGTAAATAAAAGGTGCAAAATTATTCCTTTCTGTTATATTCCTTTTCAGTTAGTTCTGGTCTGTTTTCAGAGTGCCACCTTCTCAGCTGACTGTGTTTGTGCCCTCCTTTCTCTCCTGCCTCTCTTTGCCTGCTCTGTTTCTCTCTCAGGGTCTCCCTTGACCCAGGGCAGCTCACACCAAAGACCGTGCCCGGATTTAATTCCCAATTCAGGAGCTACAACAACCACGGGGGAAGTTATGAAGGCTCGCGGATAAATGCCACTGTAAGATCTTGCTCCGCTTGGCTTTTGGCTCCTTCTTGACAGCTTTGCCCTCAAGGGCAGGAACATCTTTTCATAGCTGAGAACTGGAATTCCAGACCCTGGCAGCGTGTGCCGTGGATCCCAGAGGGGCATTCCCGAGGCTCCCAGGGTGCTGCTCCTGCCATGCCTCCCAAGGAGTTTCTCTCCCAAGGGGAGAAGATCCAGCAGCTCTGTGGGCTCCCAGAGCACACAACAAAGGTGGCGTGGATGGACATTTTCCAGCACCTTCCCCTCTGGAAGCAGAGGGAGGGAGGAAATAGAAGCGAGTCCTGGAAGGACTGGGGTGGGAAGGGACCCTGTCCATGGATTACGACCCCGCGAGGGAGAGACGCCTCTGCCCCAGTGAAGGAGCGAATGAAAGCGTGGGAACGCAACCGACGATTATTGAACGTGGACTGAACGGAACAAGAAATAGGGAGGAGAAAGGGAGAGAAAGAAATCGGGAAGAGGTCTCAGAGAACAGAAAGAAACAGGAAAAGTCTCCCGCCTGGACTCCGCAGCTCCCAGGAACACCGCAGGGCGCAGCGCCTTTCACAATTCCAGCCAATCAGAAGAGGCGCTAGCCAATTTTCAGCCAACCAGAGCCTTTCTTGCTGATGACTCACCGGTTGCCAGGCGGGCCCGCAGAGCCCGGCGGCCCCGGAGCGGAAATTGGGGCTCGGGCCTGGGGACGAATCTGCCCCGGGGGGGGGGGTCCCCGAGCCCCCTGCCCAGCCCTGGGGCCGATCGGGGGCTCCCCCACCCAGCAGCCGGTGCTGCGGGGTCGCGGGGCAGAGCGGTGGGAAAGGGGGGCCCGGGCTGGGAGCGGAGGAAATGCGGGAGGAAGAGGAGGGAGAGGAGCAGCAGGAGCGGGAGAATCGCGGCGCTCGCAGCGCCCGCACGCCGAGCCTGCAGCACCCCCTGCCCCGGGAGCATCGCCCCCAGCCCCGAGCCGCAGGGGAGGGCGGAGGCCGAGCTCGCTCCGGCTCCAGCCAGCGGTCTCCGGGAGGATTTTTTGGAGAGTGTTCGGAGCCGGCAGATCCCGGACTCGAGCCCCGGATATCTCCGGGCTCTCCAAGAGGAGCTTTTTCGGGGGGAGAGGAGCCGCGATGGCCCCTCGGGAGGGTCCCGGGGGGTCCACGTGGGGATGGCTCGGTACCGACGGGGCGGGACATTGGTTTTGGGGATCCCTGTGAGAGCCGGGGCTGTGGAATGGGGGACCCCCGGGGCGGGGAGAGGGGAAGGGGCGATACCGGAGCTGGGGGACCCCCGGCAGCCCGGAGATGAGGCGGGGACGGGACCCCCTGACCCTGACAGGGGTGTCCTGGGGTGACTTCATGATGCTCGTACCGCATCGGTGTGTTTAGCCCAGAAATGAGTTCTGCACCTTTAAGGCTGGTTCTGAGAGCGAAGCGGAGGAGGAAGAATCTGCAGTTTGTTTTCAGAAACTGCACTCACTCCTCTACATTCCAGCTGCTGGATGGACAGACAGCAGGAAAGAGCTCTCCTTTGCTTTTAGTCAGTTTTTAGGTCTCTGAGGCAGAGAAGTTCCCTGGACTTTGATTTTTCTTTTTCTTTGGAGCTGTTTAAACCTGCTCTGCACTGAACAACCACAATACCACCAGCAGCTCTTCCCTGAGGCCCACCGGGACGGGCCTGGACTGAGGCATTTCCAGCGCTGGATGGACTGATAAGAGACTGATAATAGACTGATAAGTCACTGATAAGGCACTGATAAGACGCTGAGTGCCCGGAGCTACAACCAAAGGAGGCACTTTCGGAGTTTGTCATCTATTTTGTCATCTATTTTGGAGCAGCAGAAAGTTTTATTGCTTAATATTGTTCAATTTTTGTGCTGGTGAATGCTTTGCCTGTAGAATAAAGTTTATTTCCACTTTTCTCCCCGGAAATATTTTCCCGGACTGGCTGAGGGTGGGGCTGCTGAATCGGCATTCTAGAGGA
Source organism: Zonotrichia albicollis (assembly GCF_047830755.1). Lineage (NCBI taxonomy): Eukaryota > Metazoa > Chordata > Aves > Passeriformes > Passerellidae > Zonotrichia > Zonotrichia albicollis. Next base: position 12,840,735 of record NC_133827.1, read on the forward strand.
AACTCCTTTTGGAGGGTTTCAACCAAATTTGCCCTAAACCAGAACAGGGTGGTGGAAAGAAGGGGGAATCCCAAGTGGCTGGATTGAGGGGAGGCTGGGGAGGGGGACCTTGGGACCCCAGAACCTCCCAGAATCCAAAAGCAGGACCATGGAGAGGAGGGATCCCCAGGACCCATGGGATCCCCACCAGCCCTGAGATGGGGGACCAACCATAACCCAAGAGGGATGAGACTGGAAATGGGAAACTCCTGGTGGCTTTTTTTGATTCACTCTTGATTTTTGGACATCAGGTGACTTCTAGAAATGGACGTGGGTGGGAGGAATCCCCAACCCGAGGCATTCACACCTTGTTTTTCCCCCAAAAAGGATTTTCCCAAAACCTTCCCACCGTAACATCCCCCCTGTCCCAGTCTGGGTGAGCTCAGTCCCAAACCTGACCCTGATCCCGGTCTCAATCTCACTCCATGTTTAGACACACTCACAGTTCTGTATTTAATCTCATCCCAGTGCCAGACATGTCTAGCCCCAGACCCAATCCCAACCCCTGCCCTAAAGCCAATCCCATGTCTCGCCTTAACCCCAGTCCCAGCTCTAATCCAAACCTCAGCCCCAACTCCAATCCCAGCCCCAATTCCAGCCCCTTCCTAAATCCTCAGCCCCAAAACAAATCCCAGGTTCAGCCCTTCTGGGGGTTTGTGGTTGTCTCTGTCCCTGTGACCCCGATGATGTTTGGGTGGGGTCACAGCAGGGCTGAGAGGGACAGAGACCCCCCTGGCCTCCCCAGGTGTGAGAAGGTTGGAGAGCCCCCCAGCCCCGAGCAGCCTCAGCAGTGAGAGGGACACAGAGCCCCCAGCCCTGCACAGGCATTGCCTGAGGCCAGAGGGATGGAGACCCCCTGGAGCATCCCCCAGGGTGAGGGGTCAGAGACCCCCGAGCATCCCCTGGGCTGAGAGGGACAGAGACTGCCCCGAGCACCCCCTGGCACAGGGGTGAGAGGGAGGGAAATCCCCCAGGCATTCCCTGGGGTGGAAATGATGGAGAACCCCTGGGGAATGGCCTGGGGTGACAGGGACCAGGACAATCTCCTAGGGACTGGCCTGGGGTGACAGGGACAACGCCCCCAAACCCCTGCCAAGCATCCCCCAGGGCGAGAGGCACAGAGACCCCTCGAGCATCCCATAGGAAATGGACAAAATAATTTGGCAGAAATCAAACTTGACTCTGCATAAATCACTTTGATGAATATTTGATTTTCCCACAAGTCAGATGTGATGAAAATGCAAACAAATCCCAAACATTAATAAACTGACAGTACAAGCAATTTTGTGGCAATTCCAAGTTCCACTGGTTCCTGCACAGCTCCAGCTCAGCTGCTAGCACATTCTGATAAAAGTGTAAATTCAGCCCAATACAGATATCATTAAAAGGAAAGTAAACTCTTTGTAGCTGTCACAAAGGCGACAGGGATGAAGAGAAAAATGATTCTCACATTTCACAAAGCACTCAAGCCTGGGAATTCAGGAGTTATTTGGGAATTTAGCTGCTTGAGCTGAGCTTCTTGTAGGACTTTTAGCAGCCTTGTGTTCCTCACCATGGTGTGAATGAACCTTGTCAGTCTCGCTGGTATCATTTGCTCCCTTTCCTCCTGTGATTTTAAAAAACATTTCAAGAAAGGATGTCGCAGACATTTTTTCATAAAATCCTCTCTTTTAGGATTTGTCCTTTCTGGGAAGCTGGGGCCGCAGAAGAAAAATGCAAACAATAATTATCTGCTGATGTGGAATGTAACAGGAGCATCTGTGACTGGTATTCTGTGAGTGTTTGGATTTGCTGACCACTCACGGGAGAGTTGGTCCTTGCTTTCTCCTGGACACAGAACTTTGTTATTCATTCTTTTCTTTCTATTCTTAGCTTAGCAAGCCTCTGCAACTTTTCTCTTTATTCCTTTTAGTATAGTTATAATGTATTATATATCATATATCAGTAAATCCAGCCTTCTGATCATGAACCAAGATTCTCATCCACTTCTCTCACCCTGAAGACCTCATCAGGTCGCTGTAATAGAAGGACAACAAAATATTTTCTTTACACTCTGGGCCCAAAAAGGCGATTTATTTCATCGGTTCTCCCATAAGTCACTCAGAGGAAGCTGCAGCCCAGTTTCAAAGAGTTCCTCCAGAGACGCCCACAACCTCCTCAGAGGAGGGAACCATGCTGTTGTCAAAGGCACTTGGGGTCAGAGAACAGTGCCTAAACTCACTGTGGCAAAATAATTTTACAGTCTGGTGAGTCTGGTTAAGAAAAGTGTTAGAGAGATTCCTCTGCCCCAATTAAGGAGATAATGAGACCAAACCCAAAATGAATTTTATAGAACAGTAAATGGGATAGAAAAGGGGAGACAGAAAGGGATTGCCAGGAAAAAGAGCCCTCGCCTAGGGCAGGGTAAGTGTGACATTGTCTCGTGTGTGTGTGTGCCCCTTCCCAGGGTGGGGGTTTTACACCTGAGCCAGTTTGGGTAAGGGGGGTGGTGTTCACCCCCTGAGCAGTGATTACCCCACTGTTTCAGACTGCCATGCAAGATGTAACCAAATGCATGTTTTCAGTCCCCACCTTCAGCAACTGTTATAAACAGGTGGGGCAGTGTTCTTTATCTCTTCCATGACTCACCCCTGATAACGCCCTGCAGGGGAGATATCTTCTGTGAATGGGCCATTGAGTGTCACTGCAGGACTGATAAAATTCCATCATCCCATTGTGGGATGCTCCGCCCAGGGGGAGGATCCAAGCATTCCTACCTGGATATAAGCTGACACTTTGCTACACCAGGAGCAGCTTGCCTACTGGATTCCCAGAGGACAAGAGATCCATAACCTCCTCTGGACCTTCAGAAGAAGACCAGACCCTTCTGCAGGATCACTGCTTCGACAGAATTACCTTCATCACTCCAACAGGACTGCAGCCATCATTTACTGGGACTACTGCCACCATCCTGAGCAACAGGGTGTCAGGTTATATCCTGACTCTGTCAGTTTAAGGCAGTGTTTTTGTATCATTGCCTTGATTTTAGTTTTCTTTTAAATTGTGATTCTGGTTTAGACCTCCCCAGGTTTGCCTTCAAACCAGTATAAAAGACAATGTGCACACCCTTTGTTTTCTTCTCAGAACAGGATTTCCCATTCGCAGACCTTGATTGGACGGAGAACGAGGCTGTGAGGAAGAGGAAGGAGCCCCGGGACACCCAGATGGGTGAAGAGGAAGTCAATGCCCCTTTCCCCCTCTCTCCTGCTCCGTCTCCCAGCCCAGCACAGCCCCCGGCTGCAGGACAACCCTGCTGCCAACCCCATCCTGCCGGGGATGCACTGGAGGGATCTCCTTCCCCTTCCCTCTGGCATGGAGGCAAATCCCATCCTCTCCTTTTCCTTCCTTCCCCAGGGAAGGAACTGAGGATGGAGACCAGGGAGGAAAAATCTGCATGGCAGAACCTCGTGAAAGAGGCCATTTTGAGTGATTCTAGCGCCCAGGAATCCAACAGGGGAGAAAAACCTCCGACATCCCCCATGAGGAGGGGCTCCAAACCCATCCCAGGGTGCTCTGAAGAAGAAAAAGCCACCTTGAGCCAGGAAGGTGGGCAGAGCTTCAACCAGAGTTCAGAGCTGGTGGTCCATGAGCAGCTTCATGATGGGGAGAAGCCCTACAAGTGCTTGCAGTGTGGGAAGAGCTTCAGGCAGAGCAGCACCCTGATCAGCCACCAGATGATCCACAAAGGGGAATGGCCCTACGAGTGTGGGGAGTGTGGGAAGGGCTTCAGCTACAGGTCAGAACTCATCAGTCACCAACGCATCCACACTGGAGAGAAGTCCTATGAGTGTCCCCAGTGTCAGAAGAGGTTTCAGACCAGCTCCAATCTCCACCGCCACCAGTGGATTCACACTGGGGAGAGGCCCTTCAGCTGCCCTGAGTGCGGGAAGGGCTTCAAGCAAAACTCCCACCTCATCAAGCACCAGCGCATCCACACTGGGGAGAGGCCCTACGAGTGTCCCCAGTGTGGGAAAAGCTTCACCACCAGCTCTCACTTGACCAGACACCAACGGAACCACCAGTAAGGGATCCCTGCAAATGCCACAAATGCAGGAACAGCTTCATGCGCCACTTCAGCTTCATCCCCAATGGGAGAACCCACACTGGGAAGAGCCCTGGTGATCTATATTCCCCATGATCCATGCTGGGAAGACACCTGTCCCTTTTCCTGCCCCTACCAGTGTTATCATGTGGCATTGAAAAACATGAGGGTCTTGCCATGGCTGTGTCATTACATTCACTCCCACCTCAGAGAATTTCCAGGTGCAGAAAAGGGACACCCTCTCTCTCTCACCCTGAGAAGAAGGGTGTCCTTTCCAGGTTGGGGAAATATGTTGCTGGGGAGAGCCAGGAAGTTATGTTTTAGTTTTCCCAGTGAACTGTTTCATTTATCCTTTCTATTATCAATTTTTTTTCAGTTCTGTTTGTCCCTTATCTTATTCCTGTTCCTAATAAATTGTTCTTATCCCAGACCGGACCTTTGCCATTTGTGCTTTCCATGGGAGGCAGGCGGGCAGCGAGGGCAGTGCGGTTTTAGGGGGAACAAGAAATTGGGGAATCCCATTCCTCCACCCCGGCCCCTGGAAACCGAGCATCCCAGCTGGTCCCAGCCCTGGTGGCCATGGCAACAGCCTTGGGAGCGGGTCCCTGGCTGGGGCTGTGGGAACCTCTTCCCTCTGGTGCCCAGGGACAGGAATGGAGGGAACGGCTGCGGCTGAGCCGGGGCAGGCTCAGGTTGGATGTCAGGAAAAGGTTTTTGCCCAGAGGCTGCTGGGGCCCTGCCCAGGCTCCCCAGGGAAGGGTCCCAGCTCCAGGGCTCTCTGAGCTGCAGCAGCGTTTGGACAGTGCTGCCAGGCCCAGGCTGGCATTGTTGGGGTGTCCTGTGCAGGGCCAGCAATTGGACTGGAGGATCCTGATGGGTCCCTCCCAGCACAGACAAATCTGTGGCTCTGGGATCCCATGAGCCTGGGGATGGGACTGCCAATGGTTGCCATGGCAACGGGATCTGGCTGCAGGCCTGAGCTGGTGTCCATGGCAACCACCCCTGGCATGGAGTCTCCATGGAGCTGCCAAGTGATTGACCATAGCAACAGGGGCCTGGGGATTGTTGCTATGGAAACTGACCACAGCAACAGGAGGCTGGTGATGGCTGCCTGCTAAGGACCAGATTTGTCACAGGCCCTCAGAGGGAATCCATGGGGACTTTCCAGAAGTCTCCAGGCTGTTCCAGAGCTGGAATGTCACAGGCAGAGACAGGGGCCCCATGGAGACCTCCCAGGGCTTTCTGGGGATGGTAAAGAGCCCTGTGGTCAGAGGCAGTCACAGCCATTCCATGGTGACATCCCAGTGGTCCTTGGGCTGAAAAGGCACCCATCTGTCACAGGCACTCACGGGGGCTCCACGTTGACATCTCAGGAGTCCCCAGGCTGCCAAAGAGCCGGCTTGTCTCAGACATTAAAAGGGTTCCTGTCATGGGCAGGTATATTTATATAAATATGTATTCTCTATTATGATAATGATTAGACAAAATTGCCTTAATCAGAAATATTTATGCCAGGATGTAAGAGATGTAATATATATTATATAGAGCACTAGGAAATTATTTCACAGCAACTGTGTTAAGCAAAACCTGTAATTAAGCAGAGATTGATGTCACTCCCCCAGACCAATGACCATGGGCAATTCCCTTTGGCTCAGCCTGGAGCAGTGACCTTGAGGGTGTCCCCACCGCTGGGAGGAATCCCCACACCCCTCAAGAAAGGAAATGTCAGGAGATGCTGCCATTAAAATTTGGGATGGGACTTTTCTCATCTGAGGTGCTGCCCTGTCAGTCAGATGTGCCTAGGCTGGGCCAGCTCAGCAGCTCTGCAGAAGCTCTCAGTGGTGTCCCCTAGTTGTTCTTTCTCTGGGGATTTTTCCATCTCTGCCACAGTATCAGCTCCCTCTGAGGATGTTGAACTTTGGGATGGAGGAGTCAGGCTGGTTTCAGCATTATTCACCCCTAAAGCAGTGTGACTCCCCTCCTTCATTTCCCACTGGAGGCTTTACAAACAGGGCCTTGCCAGAGATGTTGGAGCCCATTGCAGGCAGAGCCTCCTGCTCCAGCAGGAACTGCCTTTCCTGTGCCATGAGCAGGACAGGTCCCGCTGCAGAAAAAGCCCCAGGCCAGCCCCAGCACAGGGAAGGGCTCGGGCACAAGGGCTGAGTGCCGTGCTGGGAGCTGTGCCAGGGAGAGCCTGAGGCACCAAAGGCACCTTGGCAGCAGCAGCTGCTTGCAGGCCGTGGCCAGAAGCCTCCCTTGGCAGCCCGGCCTGGTGGCCACCACTGCAGAGCTGCCGTGTCAGGGCCCATTCCTGGCTGGCCTCTGAAAAGCCACTTCTGCTCCAGGAGCCTGACTGGGAAGCCATTGGTCCCAGCACCTCGGGGACAAGATATTAATGACAAAACTCTTCATGCCAGCAGAGCCAAGGCAGGGGCAGAGGAAAGGGGAGAGCCAGGCACAGGGGATAGGGCTGCCATGGTGATGGCTGTGAGGTCATTGCCCCTGGAGCAGCCTGGCTGCCCTCAGCAGACATTCTGGCCAGAAGCGTTGTGAGGGCACCCAGCACATCAGAGAACCCACACTACAGGAATTCTGTCACTGCGGATGAGAGGGTTTCAACGGGCAAGGCTACACAAATCTCCTGCTCTTGGACAATTCCAGGGCTGGGGAATCCACTTCTCTGGAAAAACAGCTGCAGTTTCCATCCACTTTCTTAATTGTAAAATATTTCCTCTTTGTAGCAAATGTTAATTTGTCCCCATTCAGTTTAAAGATACTGACCTGTTTTCTGTCACTGTAGGATTTATTTTAAAATAACTTCGAATGCTATTTTTCCCTTTTCACAGACCTTGGATAGGACTCAAAAATCTCCCAGAATGGGGTTTGGAGGCCTCATCACAAAACCAGCAGGGAGAGTCTGCAGCCTCTGTGGTCAGTGGAGTAGAGACTGAGGACTGAAAGGGAATAGCCTGGGAGGGAATGAATGGTGATGTCAGGCTGTAGCTTTCCTTCTTGGAGGATATAAGCATGAGAAGGAAATAATGGCCACAAGGGCAGCTGGAGAGGCCCACACTCAACACCAGCAGGAAGGAATTTCCCTGGCAGGGCAGGGCTGTGGTGCAGCACGTCCCCAGCAGGAGCCTGGAGCAGCCCAAGGCTCTGTGTGGGCAGGCAGAGGCAGGCAGGAGGCAGAGCTGTCAGCAAAGGAAGGGCCCAGCCAAGTGGGGCAGCCGGGGGATGACAACAGCCTGCAGAGACAGAGGCGCAGGTTTGCTCAGCAGCAGAGACACCTTTCCCTCGCTTGTCTCCACCTGTCATCACTGCCACCAGTGTTCTGCTCTAACTGGAACCTGCAGACACTTTCTCGGTCCTGTCCTTCAATGGGACCCATTAACCCTTCAAGAAAACTTCTGTGTTTCAATTTATTTTTGAGTTTTTGAGAAGTTTTTGAGCACACTGTGAGGGACTGAGTCTGATGCAAAGAGCAGCAAAGCCCCAGAGGGTGATTAAAGTCCCTGTGCTGTGTCTGTGCTGCTGAGCTGGGCCGGGCTCCTGGCCCAGAGGCAGCTCCTGGCAAGGGCAGCGCTGCAGAGAGACAGCTCTGGCCAGGAGCAGCTCCTGTGCACAGCCCAGCAGGGCTGGGGCACTGCCAGGGCCCCTCAGGGACACCAGCAGGGCACAGACAGAGCTCACAGGGGCTCCGCAACTGGCAGGGGCTGTGGGATGTCCCAGTAGGGGCTGTGTCACAAGCAGCACCTCTGTGGCTGTGTCATAGAGGCACAGAGCAGGTGTGATGTCAGCAAGGGGCTGTGGGACAGCCCTGAGGGGGCTGTGTGAGGTCACAGATTGGGCTGTGACATCACAGTTTGTTGTGTGAGGTCACTGAGCAGCTTCAGCGTCATAGAGGGAACTGTGTGACATCACAGACCAGGCTGTGAGATCATGGCATGGCTGCATGACATCATAGAGCTGGCAGTGTGGTCAAAGTATGTGCTGTGACCTTACAGAGTGTCAGTATGACATCACAGAGAGGGTTTTGTGACATCACTGAGGGGGTTGTTGCATCACAGAGCTGGCTGTGACATCATAGAGTAGGGTGTGAGGCCATAGAGCAGATCCTGCCATCATAGAAGGTGGCTCTGTGACATCAGGGAGTGGGATGTGAAAACACTGGGTGGCTGTGTAACATCATAGAGCAGGCTGTGACATCATGACATCACAGTAGAGATTGTGAAATCATAGAGTGATTTTCCGACATCACAGAGACTTCAGTGACATCACAGAGCAGCTGTATCACATCATAGCGTGGCGTCTCAGAGTTGGCTCTGGGACATCACAGGGGCAGTGTGATATCACTGGGGCTGGGTGACATCACAGGGGCTGTGTGACATCACAGGGGCAGTGTGACATCACAGGGGTTGTGTGAGGTCTCTGGGGAGGTCACTCTGCCCCGGCCCCCCTCACAGCTCCCCCCAGAGCAGTCCAACCCTGCTCGTGCACAGCGGGGTCCCCTGTCCCCCCGGGTCCCCCCGCCCCTGGGGCCCTACAGCCTCCCCCAGAGGATGTTCCACGAGATCGACCCCAGAGCCTGACACGGGGACGGGGGGCCGGGGTCCTGGTCTCTGTGATGTCATAGCCCACTCTGTGACCACATGGTACCAGATGATAAATTGTCTTCACCAGGTGAGCTCACACGTGGAGCTTGTTCTCCACAACCCCAGTGTGGAGAGCCTGGTTCAAGCCTGGTTCAAGCATAGCTTAAAGAAAGTGGCCATGAAGGTACTCAGGTAAGGGAAAAATAAAAGGCAGCTGTAAAGCAGCACTTCCCAGGCTTGATTCTGTAAATAATTAAGGTTCTCAGCCACCTTTTATATAAACAACAAGTTTCTCAGACCGTTTCCTCAAAAACAGGCAATATTCTGTCCTTGGCTGCTGTGGGAACAGATATAAAGGTTTTGAGAACTTTTCATATCATGGTGAGAACACTGATCTTGGTTTCAATAAACAAACTTCAGCTATTGTAAACAGAAGGAGGAGCTGAAGTTTTCTCTACAGCCTATCGGGAGCTCAGATTTTGCAATATGCATGAAGTGAATTAACACTGTTATAAAAGGTGCCCGGTTGATCAATAAATCGGAGTCGATGCTCATCAATCGGATGGTCGTCTCCCTTCACTTCGAAACCCCAGGCCTGTGGAAACCACACAGTGCCCATTGTGTGAGAAGGGAACTGGAAGTTCAGCAGCCTCAGTGTCCTGCCAGCTCAGCCAGGCCCACGGGAACATTGGGGTCCACGAGCACCAGGGACCACCAGGGAGACCCCCAGGACAGGAGAATGCATGGGTAAAGGAGAGGGGAAATATATTAATGATTTTGGGGAAATGATTATCATATGTATTTTTAGTCCAGGACAATCAATGAATATGTATGCAAAATACAGAATATAAACAGAAACTTTCCTGTACTCAGCATGCACAGCTTTGGGAGGAGCTCTCCCCCATGCATCCAGCTGAATAAAGAATGCTGCTTCTTAATGCTACATTGGGGTTAAGGAGTTTTCTGTTTGACTAAATTTTTGGTAACACTCCCACTGCCAAGGAAAGCTCTGTCTGCTGCTGTTCACAAACAGAGAAGGGCTGGGGGCAGATGTGGGGCTCAGAGGCTGCCTGGGGCACAGTGACCATGAAATAATGAAGTTTTCAATGTTCTGTGAAAGAGAGAGGGGCAGCAACAAAGCTTCTGCCCTGGAAATAGGAAGGGCAGACTTTGGCCTGGTTAGGCTGCAGATTTGGGGAATACCTAATAAGGTACTGATTGCTTTAGGGGAAACAGCCCTTAAAAACAAAGGGGTCCTGGAAGGACGGACACATTTCAAGAAAATAATCATAAGGGGGAAGAAGCAGCCTGTCCCAGTGCGGCAAAAGATGAGCTAGTGAGGAAAATGACTGGCCTGGCTGCCCATGGAGCTTTTCTGGAGACTCAGGGATGGAAAAAGGACCAGCAACTCAGGAAGTCTTTAAGGATGTTGCTGGGTCATACAGAAAGAGAAGCTGAGAGTTGAAAACGCTATTAAAACTTAACCTGGAGGGTTCTGCAAAAAGAATGAAAATGTTTTTATAGAAAAAATAATAGCAAAAAGGAGGAGTAGGAGAACCTCTACTCTTTATTGGATGCAATGGAGAATATAGTAACAAAAGATAAGGAAAAGGCTGAGCTACTTTACCCCTAGTTTGTTTCAATTTTCAATATTAGGAGAGGATATCCTCAGGACAAGAGTTCTCCTGAGCTGGTAGATGGGCACAGGGAGCAGAACAGTCCCTGGAATCCAGGAGGAAGCAGTGGGTGACCTGCTGAGCCACTCAGATGCTCACAGGTGTATGGGATCAGACAAGATCCATCCTAGGGCAATGAGGGAGCTGTAGATGAGCTCCCCAGGCTGCGCTCCATCATTTACCATCAGTGCTGGCTCAGCAGGGAGCTTCCAGAGGACTGGAGGTGCCAGTGTGAGCCCATCCCCAAGAAGGGCTGGAAGGAGGATCTGGAGACCTCCAGGCCTGTCAGCCTGAGCTGGGTGCCCAGCAAGGTTATGGAACAGATCACCTTGAGTGCCATCACAGGGCACCCACAGGATGGCACTCACAGGGCACTTCCAGCTGATGGGAACAAACTTTCTGGCTGAGTGCAGAGGCCAGGACAAACCTGGGTGGTTTCCCTGCCATCCCCCAGCCCCTGCTGGCCCCAGGGCTGATGGCATTTGTGCTCCCTCAGGTTCATGTCCCCACACCAACAGCATGGGGGTTCTCCCCCTGCTGTGTGCAATGCAAACAGGGGCTGCTGAGCCAGTGCTGCCATGTCTGTGCCTGCAAGGATGGGGCACCTGTGTGAGCTGGGGGAGAGGCCAGGGCTGCAGAGGGGGGATGTTGTTGGCAGCTCCATGAGGACACTCTGGGACGCTGCCCTGGGCTGTGCAGCGCACTGGGGATGGATCAGCCCCTGCTCTGCTGTTCCTTCCTGTCTGCCCCAGGGCCCTTGCAGAGCACCAACTGCTGCTGTCCTCAGCTCCATGGCAACCCTGGGACAAAGTAGTGCCAGGGCTGTTCCAGGTACAATTGCAGTGACACTCATTGGAGCCACCAGGTGCCATGGCAACGGCCATGGAGGACCCATTCCTTGGTTTGGTGCCATGGCAACCAATGCCCGGCCCCATTGTGATGGTTGGTGGCCATGGAAAGCTGCCCTGGCCCCTTGCTCAGGGCTGGTGACAGTGCCCAGAGCCAGAGGGGATCCCTTGCTGGGGGCTGTGCCATGGCCACCTGCCCTGTGCCGCGCTGGCCGCTCAGGCACCAGGAACCAGCAGCCAACGGCACTGCCAGGGCCAAAGGCCAGGTCAGCCAGACAGAAAGGGGCAGGGCTGGGCACTGTTTCCATGGCAACTGGCACTGGGGGGACACCTGGGTCACCTGGCCTGGCAGTTGCCATGGAAACCCCTGGCAGGGACTGAGGGCACAGCCCCTGGCACTGAGACACTGCTGGGCCGGGTGCTGAGCACAGGGCTGAGCACGCAGAGATGGTTTTGTTCTTGCTGAGCTGCAGCACAGCCAAGGCCTGTCCTGCCCCTCGTCAGCCACGCTGGGGAGGGGCTGGGGCTGCGGGGGAGCTGGGCAGGGGACACAGCCAGGACAGGGGACCCCAGCTGACCCCGGTCATAGCCCAGACCAGAGCACATCATGCTCAGGGTGTAAAGGGGGGAACAGGGAGGAAGGGGGGAATTTTGGAGTGAGGGCTTTTGCCTTCCCAGGGAACACTTAGGCAAAAGGGGGCCCTGTTTCACCAGTGGGCAGGGTCACTACCAAAGACACAGACACCAACTTAAGGAATTGTGTCATTTATATCATGCACACCTGCCAAGAATTACAAAAGGATAATCTCAGCAAAGCACATCATCATTAGCAAAGAATTACAAAGGAAGATCAGCAATTCATCATAACTCATCATTACATTTTGATGACCAATCCCTTGGTGAAACACTAGAGGTGTTTGTGGCAGACAAAGATTCTGGCTGACTATCAAGGTACACCTTACAGACACCAGTAGTACTTTAGTGACACCATTCTTCATTCTTTTTTCTCAATCTCATTCAAATTAGGAACAAGAATTCTGTTGTCCATGGAGCTAGCACCTTTTTAATTCCAGAATAATGCCCCCAGGCCCTTTGCTGTTCAGCTTTACCATGCTGTCTGTTGCTAACAAGGCTTGGGGGGCCCTTTCCCCTCTGGCTGGAAGGGGCCGGGTCCCAGTCCCTGAGGGGCACCCAGGCTCCTGGATGGAATTCCTGTGCAAGTCCCTCAGTGTCACAGCAGACTTCACATGGAGCCCCGTGGATCAGAGCATTTCCCAAAGGGGCCCCTGGGGCAAACAGGGAGATCTGGTCTGGCAGGATGTGTTAAACAATATAAACAATATATACATATTGTTTTACACATATGTGTATACACATATATACCCACTTATATATGTGAATATATTAACATATATATGAATTATATATATATGTATATATAGATATATTATATGTATGTCTTATTATACTATAAATATGTATATAGATATTTATTATATCAATATTTCACTTGTACAAATGCATATCAGGTCAAGATTAAAACCTTCTTCTGTTGCTCCATGTGGGAGCATTCCAACAATAATTGTTCCTTCTGAAGGTGCTGTTTCCTATGTACTCTCAACAAATTCATCTTTGTCTGCCCAAACCCACAAGGTCTTTTCCTTTTCCTCGTGCAATTTTTGGATGCATTTGAAGCCATCCAGGGGTGCAGCTTCTTTTACCGGACTGCCCCACTGCTCACACAGGGCTCCGACCTCAGCCCACTCCAGAGCCAGGGAACTCCAGGGAAGGACTTCCCAGCTGGGAATTTCTGTTGGGACTGATTCCTCACATTTACATTGAACAAGTGACATTTTGTTGTCATCTGGCCAGACTGTGCCAGTTTTGTTTAACCAGTGGGCAGGGTCAGTACCAAATTCCTTCAAACTCCAGCTGAAGGAATCAGTGTAATTTCCTGCAGTTCAGAGCAGCAAAGAATCACAAAAGGAGCAGCTCAGCAATGCACCCAACCATCCCCACCAAAGATTGCAGCAGTGATTAACAAAGATCCAGCAGCATTTACCCTCAGCCTTTACCATCCCCCAGACCCACAGAGCAGCTGGGGAAGCTGTCACAGCCAAGGGCTGCAGAGCCACTCCTGGGCACTGGCAATTCCTGCAGGTGCCTCCAGCCCCAGGTGAGGCTCCAACCCCGCTGGGAGAGGGCCCAGCTCTGACAGTGCTGAATGAACAAACTGACAGCACTGCTAGTGTGGCCACATCTGCTTTCATCCTCCTCTTGCATCCCTCCCAAAGCCTGGCCAGGGCTCAAGGAGGAACCAAGGGAGGTGACTTTGACCATACAGCCCCAAACAAGGCCAGATGTCAGATTTCATGGCCTTGTCTGGCTTCTAAATACACAAAGGTCAACACATGTTTCACTAATGAGTGGCTACATCTATCACAGTGCTAATGACCATGCATATTTCATCAGGGAGCAGATACAAAGATAACCTTTGCTGGGAAGGTTCATCCAGAGGCCACCTTTGGCTCAGGGCCTGCTGTCCAGGCCTCACTCAGGGCTGGTGTCCAGGCCTTGGCACTTCAGGGATGTGGTTTAGTGCTGGGCTTGGCACTGCTGGGTGAGCAGCTGCACTGGGTGAACTCAGAGGGCATTTCCAACAGAAAGGATTCTGTGATTCCATGATTCTATCCACTGCATTCAGCTGGGTCTATTTTAGCAGCATTCCTTTGCTCCAAAAGTTCCCTCTTGCCCAGCTCCTGTGGCCTGAGGCTTCAGCTCCTTCAGCTCCTGGTGCTGAACTGCTCATGCTGAACAAAACGACTCGGAGAGAAGAACACAGTCCATGCAATTCCTTCTGGGACACGGAGAGGGGAGGCTGTGCAAGCAGGAGCATTGTTTGCTGTGGCCTCCTCTCTGCCCTTCACGCCTTTCAGCGCTTTGAACCAACCAAGAGCTTTCTCCAAGAGTGCAATGGAGCAGCTGTTCCTGCTCCCAGGCCTGGCTCTTCCCAGTCTCTGCCCTTGCCTAGTGCTGTCCCTCTTGCTGTGCCCTCTGTTCCCCCAGGGCTCACTGGTTGCTGCTGCCCAGGACTGTGGCACTGGCACAGATCCAGTGCTCCAGAGCCTCCTTTCTGTGCCCTTGGAGCTGCCTGGGCACAGCAGCCTTTTCCATCTGGAAGCTCCCCATGGACAGGGAGTGCCCAGCTCTGCTCCTTGCACAGCCTCCAGGAGCCCAGGGCTGCCATCTCCAGTCCCTGCTGGCACTGGGGGCTCCCAGGTGCCTCAGGCTGCTGTGACACCGTTGCACACGGGAGGGAAGAGGGGCAGGGGCTGTGCTCAAAATCAGCTCCATCTGCTGCTGCTGCGGCTGCTGCTGCTGCTGCTGCTGCTGCTGTGGGGTCATTTGTGCAGCCCTGGCCCAGAGTCAGGGATCAGAGCCTGCCAGTCTCTTCCAGCCCTGGCTGCTCAGAGTTTGGGCCTTGGAGCCTCAGGTGGCCAAAGGCAGCTGCTGCTGGTCCCTCTGTGTGCCCGTGTTCAGCAGTGCTGCTCCATCAGTCTGTGCCCAGCAACGGGGAAAAGCCTCAGCTCTGCAGGGCCAGGAGGTGCCAGGCCCTGCCTGAGCAGCTCAGCCTGCAGGAAGGGAGCTGCTCCACACGGGAACCAGGAGCAAAGGACATTGCTTTGATAGGACATGTTTTCTATTGAAAGGAAAAAAAAGGAAAAAGGGAAAAATAGGTAAATTGTAAAAGATAGGAGTAAAATCCAAGTGTTAGAGAAAAAACATAACATACAGTTAATGAAAAAAACAAAACATAAAGGCAAATTTACATTTTTGCATTAAGAGGTAAATGATCTTTTTCAAAAGAGAACTCAGTTATTTACACTGTAAATAAATCACTGTGCTGATGGCATGGATCCATCTTTGTGACCTCAAAAGCCTCTTAAAAGATTTTGGGCTTTGTTTCCAACATTGGTATTTGAAATTGTAGTCAAAGCAAGAGGAAATTGCTTAGTGCCCTTCCAGCTCCAAGCAGGACTGGGAATGGAAACTCTGTCAAAGCCCAAATCCTTTAGAAGATGACCTTTCTTCTCATCCTGCGAATGAGCTGCACATTCCCATTGAAACTTACAGGGATTTCTTAGAGTCACAAAGTCCCTCTTACAGCTTTTTGCACTGGTTTGGCAGTGCAGAAGGGCAATTCTCCATCCACCAGCTCCAGACTGCACTGCCTCAGGAGCACAGCCCACTCGCCAGCTTAGGCCCACTCGTGGCACTGCTAGAGGAGGAAGAAAGTGCAATTGCACAATTCCAGCCACTCAAGAAGAAAACACCCTGTACAGATCCAGGTGTTCAGACGGGACTGTGGAGAGTTTGGGTCCTTGCCAATTGGATGTGTGTCCCCAGCTGCAATCTCTGGGCCTGCAGCAGAGTCTCACTCACCTGCCAAAGCAGAAAGCTCAGGCGCTGTGCTCACAACGGGCTCGTCTGAAGCAGAGCTGTCAGAGCAATGTGAGGGCAGAGCCAGCCCAGCTGGGCCCAGGGCTGAGCCCAGCAGAGCCCTGGCAGAGCCCAGAGCAGCCTCAGCACCCGCAGAGCCCGGCTGCAAGGAGAGAAAGCAGAAACCGCCCGTCAGCTGAGGGCTCCTGTGCCCTTGTGCCAAGGCCTGCGGTGCCCAGGCCATGCTGGCTGTGCCCAGAGCTGTGCCCAGAGCTGCCCATCCCTGCTGCCTTTGACACAGAGCAGGAGGGCAGGACATGTGCCCAGCCTGCAGCCTGCCACGGCACATCCAGCCCTCAGCAGCTGCCCAGTGCAGGATGCTCCTGTGCTCGCTGCCAGCTCCCAAAATCTCTGATCCCACCCTGCCAAGCACACAGGGACCCACCTCACACCAGCCACGGCTGGAAGAAAAGCTGCTCCCAAACCATGGCCTCAGCCTTCTCCAAGGGCACGGCCCATCCACGCCACAGCTGCTCCCAAGCACTTCCCCGTCCACACTGGACCACCTCGAATGCTTCCTCTGGAATAACAAACAACACATTATTGACAAGAGTTTAGAGACAAAAAGGGAAAACAAGAAGAACAGTAAAATCTCTTATCTCTGTCAGGGCCTTGAGGAAGGCCCCACCCCTACATGCTAGGGAAAAACCCAGCCATGGGTGAGGGAAGCCCACACTTTCTCTCTTCCCCCCTGCACTGTCCCCCAAAATCACGGTGACCCCAAAGCAAACAAGGGCAGTGGAACAGCCCAAGCCCTTCCTTGCCTGCACAGCAAAGCAGCTGTGCACAGGTTCTGGAGCCCCACCTCTGCTCCCACCACGGGGCTTTGTTTGTGTCGGGCTGGCTGCCCCAGCCCCAGCCCCAGCCTGGGGCACGGTGGGTGCTGGGGGCTGTTGGCAGAGCCAGGAGCCCACTCCCATTTCGTACCCGCCCCAGCCCATCCTCCCAGCCCTGCCAAAAGCAGCTGGGCAGCGACTGAAGAATGAGTTGCATCTGCCCCAGCAAAGGGGGAGCCTTTGGTTCCCCGCCATGCTGGGTCATGCCCAAATCTGGCAGAATTTCCCCAGATGGGGACTCATCTGCAAATTCCCCGTGGAGTTTGGCTTTGAAGAAGGTGCCAGAATCAAAGTGCATCACCTTCAGCCTCCAGTGGCCAGGCTGAGGAAGAGCTTGTCATCCTTGATGTCACCCTCGCTGTCTCCAGCAGCAGCAGCAGCATCATCATCCCCACCCGGTACAGCTTCTCCAGGGGCTCCTTCTCCTTCCCTGCGGGCAGACCAGGCTCTCAGGGCTCTGCCCAGGCCCCAGCTGTCAGGGAACCAGGACAAGCAAAACCAGCTGGGGTGGCGGCCACCAGTGCTGGGCAGAGCAGCTCAGCTCCAGCACAAGGGCTGCGTGTTCCCATCCCATGACCCCGGTCCAGTGACACTGGCAGCACAAAAAGGGTTGGGTTCCTTTGCTTCTCATTGCCAAGGCATATGTGGAGCAGGAACTTACCAGGGCCCTGGATCAAAGTGTGCCTGTGGCTCTCTCCCTTCTTCTATGGCAGAGGAATATTCTGCATCCAAGGAACACAGAACAGGTCTTCCAGTGTGGGTCTGTCCAAGGAGTTCACGGATAAACACCACCAGATCAGGTCTTTGCACTCTGGGGAGAGAAAGCAGAAACTGATGGTCAGCCAGAGAAGGCTCCTGTCTGCTTTACCCCACTGTTCCCATGCCCAGGCCATGCTGGATGCGCTCTGAGCTGGGCCTAAACTTTCCCACCAATTCCCTGTTTTGGAGGAGAGCAGGACATGTGCCACCTCCTCAGCAGCTGCCAGAGCAGGATGCCCATGAGCCCGCTGCTGGCTCCCAGCACTGGGATTCCCCCCGTGCCCAGAGAAGAGGATCCACCTTGAGAGAGCCTTTGTGGCAGCGGGAGCTGGCCCTAGCTGAGGTTCCGGCCCCTCCTGAAAGGGTGCTCCCCGCAGACCATCTGGTGCAGCAGGATGCCCAGGGACCAGATTGTTGCTGCCTCGCCATGGTACCAGCCAAAGTCGTTCCATTCCGGGGGGCTGTAGGACAGTGTTCCTATGGAATACAGATGGAGATCATCAGGGGCATGCTGCTGCTCCCAGAGCCTGGCCCCAGCATCCCTGGGCCCGCGGGGGCTGCATCAGGGGCACACAAGGTGACCACTGCCCTCTCGCCAGCATCTGGGACTTGTGCACAAAGTTAGGGTTGGAAAAGAAGCCTCTGGTGCTGGAAGAGGGCAGCCCTGGCTAGGCCCGACCATGACATGCAAAGGAAAAACCCACTCCATGCTGGGGAAAAAACATGCCCTTATCCTCCCTGCCTGCATTGCCCCAAAAATATTATGAAGCCAAGGGAAACAGGGTGAGTGTGGTAGTGCAAGCCCTTCCTCTCATTTGCACACCAAACTGGCTGGGGCACAGGTTCTGCCCTCTCTCTCTGCTACCCCCACCCACGGGGGTTTTGGTCGGGCTGGCTGCCTCAGCCCAGCCCCAGTCCTGGGCAGAGTGGCTGGCAAAGGCTGCCAGCAGGGCTGGAAGATGGCTGCCCACCCAGCCCTGCTCTAAAGCAACTCAGCTGAGGACTCAGTGCCCTGACTGGCAGCAAAAGGGAGAACTCCCGCTGCCACAGCCAGCTTGCCTGGGAGATGTTGGGCCATGAGATGTCAGCAGTGGGAGCACAGCCCTGGGTAGGCTCACCTGCAAAGTGTGTGTAGACTGTGTCCTGCAGGTAGGTGCCACAGCCAAAGTCAATCAGCTTGGCCTGCCCGGTGTCCAGGTCAACCAGGATGTTCTCTGGCTTGATGTCCCTGTGCAGGACCCCGCAGCTGGTGCAGTGCCGCACGGCCTCCAGCACCTGGCGGAACAGCTCCCGCGCCTCCTCCTCGGGCAGAAACCGCCGTGCCCCAATGAAACGCTGCAGGTCCTGACACTGCTCTGGCCGCTCCAGCACCATCACGATGCAGTTGGGGAGCTCGAGCCACTCCAGCAGCTGGACCACACCGGGGAAGCCAGTGGACACCTTGGCCAGCAGCATGATCTCCAGGGGTGCGCTGGTGCCGTCGGGCTGCGGGAGGAGCACGATGCCGTCAGTGGGGCCGATGCCGTGCCAGGCCTGGGGAAGCCCTCAGCCAGCCCGGGATGCTCTGCGCCCTGCGCTGGCCCCACGCCCGCTCTCCCTCGGGGCGTCGTGGCGGCTCCCACCGTGCCGGGCCCCGGCTCATTCCTGGCCGGCAGCCCCGGCTGCTGGCCCCACTCACTCACCAGCTCGCCCCAGTGCCGGACGCGGTTCCGTGGCACCCTTTTGATGGCCACCTGCAAGCCAAGGCCAGCAGCGGGGTGAGCTCGCCGCCCGCACTGCGAGCCCCATCCTCCGCCCTCTGCCCTCCTCCTCCTCCATCCCCTCCTCCTGCGCCCGCCGCCGGTCCCGCTGCTCACCGGGGCGCCGTCCGAGAGCCGCGTGGCCGCGAAGACTCTGCCGAAGCCGCCGCGCCCCAGCAGCGATCCCAGCCGGTACCGCTCCTGCAGGGCCTCCTGCGCCTTCCCTGCGGGCGGGAAGCGGCGGTCAGCGCTCGGCCCGGGGCCAGCAACGGCCCCCGAGCGCCCCTCACCCGCCCCGGGCCGGCCATGCCCAGGCGTTCGCTCCCGGGAACGCGGCACGGGAGGCTCGGGGCCGGCGGCCGCGCTGCCGAGCGGCGGAGTTCGGGCCGGGGAAGCCGCAGCGGAGGCGGCGGGAGCGGCCGCGCCGCTTGTGTGCTCCGCGGGCCCCGGGAGGAGAAGGGGCAAGGGCCGGGGCCGGGGCCGGGGCTGGGGCTGGGGTCGGGGCTGGGGCTGTGGCCGGGGCCGGGACTGGAGCCTGCCTCGGGGCCGGGGCCGGGCTCGGGCCAGGCGGAGGAAAAGGGCGGCGATGCCGCCCCCGCCCCAGGCACTGATGCCCGCCCAGCAGCGCCACCGCCAGTACAGCCAGAGCCGGGCGGAGGCGAGACCGCGGCGGGACGGCCGGGGCCGGGCACGGGGCAGCCCCGCCCGGGGCCGGGGGCGGGCCGGGGGCATGGCCCGGCCCGGCAGGGGAGAGGGAGGCGGGGAGAGGAGGGGGACGCCGGGCAAGGGGCCGCGAGAGAAGTGTGTCCGACAGCGGGAAAGGGAGAAGGAGAGAAAGGAAAAGCGAAAGAAAGAGAGAAAGAGAGTGTTCTAGGGTATCTGCTTTTGCTGCTGCTGTCGCCGCTGCTGCTGCCGCTGCTGCTGCCGCCGCCGCCGCTGCTGCCGCCGCTGCCGCCGCTGCAACTGAAGCACCGGGGCCGTTCTTCCCCGTGTCCGTTCCCCGCTCCCCCCACGAGCCCCACGTTCGAGCCCCGCGTGCCCCGGGGACAGCCCCTCCGTCTGTCCAAACACGGGAACTTTGCAGCCTTGAGCCCACATGCAGAGCCCCGACTCCTGCACACTGGCACAGCGACCTTGCTGAGGGTCAAACACTGTCGGGCCACCTTCCCTTGGGTTGGGATTCCTACCTCAGCCCAGCACTGCACTTACACCTCCAGTGTTGCTTTCCTGTAAAAACAGGGGAAGGAAAACTCATGGTATTTTAGAGTGTCTAAAAATCACTAAGTCACTGATCTTAGAGGTGCAGTGCATCTGGAATTACTGGGATAGAGAAGTAGTGCAACATGGAAAAGGGGAAGAGAAGTAGTGCAACATGGAAAAGGGGAGCATAGAAATAAATAGAGGAAAGCATCTTGGATTGTTTCTTTCATTTTCATTTCACTTCTGGAAAGCTGTTTCAGTTTTCCAGGAATCTTCTCCTGTCTGCTCTTTCCAAGAATCTCTCATGGAGAATGAGGTCAATTTCCTGTCACGAGATTTGCCACCAGGAAATTATGCCACTGGTGAAATTTTCATTATGACTGTTTGTGCTGGCTTAGGGCAGATTTTGTGAGGAAACCTCCTAAAGTGGTCTGTCTAGAAAGCAAGTTCAAGCAGGCCCCTCCCCCTACTAGTTCAGGAAAAGATTTCCCTCAAGAAAAGTGAAAAAAACCCCCGTTTATTTAACAGGTAAAGTATTCACAAGCATGAAAAATGAATAATATTAAATCAAACCTCTGACAGTGCTGAAGAGATGGCAAATTCAGAAAGTCCTTTTTGTGGGTTGTAGTTGGCTCACTCGGTCTCTTCTAAGTCCCTCTGGTGCTGGAATGCAGCGTCCCAGAGCTCGGTGGGCCACAGGGGTGAGCTGCCGGTGTTTTTCTGGGTTTTCAGTCCAGAGTGGGTTTAAACAGTTCCAAGAAAAAGGAAAGTCACAGTCCGAGGAACTTCTCTGCCCCAGCTAGCTAAAAAAAAATTGCTGGACCTGGGCTGTGAAGGCATCAGGAAATTTCCAAATCTGGGCACTGGCCGTCCCAGCAAACACCAGATCTGGATGGTGCTGGAGCCAGAACCTACAATTTTCCAAATGTTGTCATCCTCTGTCAGCAAATCACTGGACTTGGGCTGTGCCAGCACCAGGAAGTTTTCAGATCTGGGCACTGGCACCGCCATCAAACACCAGATCTGGGTGGTCTCATTGCCAGCGACAGAAATCTGCCAGATTTGGGCTCTGCTGGCACTGGGAAATTTCCAAATCTGGGTTCTGGTGCAGGAAACACAAGTTGTGGGGGCGGTGCCAGAGCCAGTAGCAGGAAGCTGCCACAGGTTTTGGATTTCTGTGCCAGCAAATTGCTGCACTTGGGCTGTGCCAGAATAGGGAAATTTCCAGATCTGGGCACTGGCAGTGCCAGCAAACAGCCCATTTCAGGTTCCAGACTCCAGGAAGGACTGGATCTGGACGCCTTCTTCTTTTCTTTCCTTCTTTCCTTCCTTCTTTCTTTGGATCCTACTGCCAGCAAACTCCAGATTGGGTGGTGCTGGCAAGGGGAAATTGCCAGATGTGGGCACTGGCAGTGCCAGCGCACACAGATCTGGGTGGGGAATGTGCCAGCACCAGGAAATTGCCAAATGTTAACTTTCAGTGCCAGCATATTGCTGGAATTATGCTGTGTAGGAACCTGAAAAATTCTGGATCTGGGCACTTGTGGTGTCAGCAAACACAAGATTGGGTTGCTGTAGGTACCAGGTATTTGCAAGGTTTTGGTTTTCTTTGTCAGAAAGTACTGGACTTGGGCTGTGCTGGCACGGGGAAATTCCCGCATCTGGGCACTGGTGGTGCCAGCAAACACCAGATCTTGGCATTGCCAATGACGGTAGCAGGGAATTGCCAGATTGTGGCTTTCTTTACCAGAAAATTGCTGGACTTGGCTCTGCCAGAAGAGGGAAATATCCAGATGTGAGCACTGGCAGTGGCAGCAAACACCAGGTCTGGGTACCTCTATTGGCATCAGGAAATTGACGGATTTTGGCTTTCTGTGCCAGCAAATTGCTGGACTTGGGCTGTGCCAGAATAGGGAAATATCAAGATCTGGGAACTGGCAGTGCCAGCAAACACCGTATTTCAGGAAGGATTGGATCTGGACCCATTCCCTCCCTGCCTCCCTCCCTCCACAAGGTGCCAGAGGGGCTGGAGAGCAGCCAGGCAGAAAGGGACCTGCAGGGACTGATGGACAGCAGGCTGGACATGAGCCAGCAGTGTGCCCAGGTGGCCAAGAAGGCCAATGGCTCCTGGCCTGGATCAGGAATGGTGTGGCCAGCAGGAGCAGGACAGGGATTCTTCCCCTGTGCTCAGCACTGCTTGGGCAGCACCTCGAGTGCTGTTTGCAGTTCTGGGGCCCCCAATTTAGGAAGAATATGGAGGAGCTGGAGCGTGTCCAGAGAAGGGCAACAAGGATGGGGAGGGGTCTGGAACACAAGTCCTGTGAGGAGTGGCTGAGGGAGCTGGGGTTGTGGACACCTCAGCTGGAGAAGAGGACCTAAGGGAGACAAGTTGGTGTCAGGGCACAGGTTGGACTTGATGATCTCCATGGCCTGTTCCACCCTTGCTGATTCTGGGATTCTCTGGAACCACCCTTGGAGCAGTTGCAGGATGAGCTCTGGGCCTCCTCTTCAGCAGCTCCAGCAGCCCAGGTCCCTCAGCTTCTCCTGCCAGCCCCAAAGCCCATCCTGTCAGTCCTGCAGAGCCTCTGCAGCTCCTCCTCACTGCCCAGAACAGGGAGCCCCAGAGGCAGACACAGCAGCCCAGATGTGCCCCCCTGGCCTGGGGTGCCTCTGGCAAGGGAGCAGCAGGAGGCACTGCAGGAGCCTGCAGACAATTGATCTGAAGGCCAAACCTCCTTAGCTCCTTCTGAAAGAGCAGAACAGTTCCTCATTCCAGTGTGGTGGAATGCTGGGCACCACAGCTCCAGGTGAGGACTGGACACAAGTTTGCTCCCACTGAGTGCTGTGATGGGTTCTGCAGGAGCTCTGGGCTTCTGTGCTTGCCAGGCACAATGAGGAGAGAAGGAGCCCAGTGCACTGATGTGGGAAATGGGTTTGTAGAAAGTTTTTAGAGCCTAATAGAAGGCCCACAAAGTATGAATCTGTATATAAATTTTGAGACAAGAAATGCTACCTTAAAAATTTCCATGGAATAGGACAGATATTGTTGAAAGAGAAATGGAGCTGGAAAAAAGTTTCAAAAGATGGTCTTGCAAATAAGACTTTGGAAAAACAGAGCTATGAAAGATGCATTGTAGTTGGACCATCAAGGGGTAGTTTTAAATAATTGGCTTTAAGGCATCTACAACATGGCATGGCAAAAGGCTGATATACCAAGAAATGCTTATAGTGAATTATAATTATGAAGTAGTTAGCTTCTGATTGTGATGGCATGAATTATAACATCTGTATTGTCTCACCCTTCTCCTGAGACTGAAAAGGAATACAAGTTTTTAAAACACCTCTCAGTTGCCCCATCTCTAGGTCGAGAAAAGAGTATTATCCAACACACTGACACAGCTTTGCCTCGAGCATAACCCAGCCTGGACCAAACACACTGAAAGGTTTCCCCTTTGGCCCGTGTCTCGAAACATCAGGTCTGCTGTTTGACAACTCGTGTCAAGGAGTTCTCTCAGAAATACTGGGTTTGTCTTCCTCTGTGCCTTCCCCTCAGCAGCCTTGGGGATGCTCCTGTATGACGCCATCTCTCTCACACAGTTTGAGACAACTTCAAACAGGATATTGTGCAATAAGTCGTCTCCTCTAAAGTGTTCCAACAGTCCCTTTCCAGCAATAGGAAATTATTACTGATAGATCAAAGTAGAAAACCCCTAACAGTTTTTTAACAAACAGAATCCCCCCATGACACCCGTTCCAAGAAGGCGCCGGGGTCTCTCTCGGAAGAACAGGAGCTGTCACGGAGCAGTTCCAGCAGCTGATGGAAGCTCGGGGGCTCGTCCGGCGTCGGCTTTCTCCCATGGCAGAGCTCCATGGAGCGGGCAGGGCAGTGAAGCAGCTGGGCTGGAGCCCCTCGCTGCCTTTTCTCCCCAGTGTGGCTCAGCCCACAGACTCTCGGGCTGGGAGCGGGGCGCTCCGCTCCTGCCGGCACTGTGTCCCTGGGCTTGGACAAACAGTTTCCTGCCAGGAGAGCCCTGCACACTGCTCCACAGATCTTTCATACAGGCCCAAACCAACTCCAAACACTCTGTCTACAGCAGCTTTACACAAAGGGCTGCAGAAATCCAGGACAGCTGCAAGCGAGTGTCGGAAGGCTCTTGTCTTGTTCCTGACAGCAGAATTCTTGATGATCTGATGCAGTTTTATTCAGATGTAACATGAGAGCTGAGGTTTTTTTGTTAAAATATTTCATGATGAGTAACAAGCCTTGGGAGCATGAGGTACAGGACTGACATGCAAAAGCATGAGCATATCCTCCAAAGTGGCCAGTTTAATTGTCCATTTTATTACTCTTGTATTTACTCCACACTAATAAGGAAAACCAAGCTTTGCTTGGAGGCAAAACAGGCATGGGATACACTACAGTCCCTCGCAGGCTTATCAGGGCTGGCAGTGACACAGCAGGCAGTCTGCTTCATTGTGAACCACTACAGAGCTACATCCCAATCTGGTTTAAGTAGTGTGGTATTATTAAGAGCTCCTTTTCTGCATGAGACACAAAAAGGAGATCCCAAATGATCTTCATGCAAGCATGCAGTAAAGAACTGCTCCTGCTATCCTAAGGAAGCATTTGCTTTGGCAATTACACTCTTCCCATTCATCTTTTGATGCAGACACCTCAAGTTTTCCCCCACACCCCTGCAAGGCTGGCAGTCGCTGTTTCCCATTTCCTGTTCTTCTCTAGAGATGGTGCAGTGGCTGCTTTGAAACAAAAAGCCCTGAGATCTGGACAGCTTGAAGGAGCATGAAATGCTGATTAAGTGCTCATATTGGTAACACCCAGGTCTGTGCTGCCCAGTGCTCTGGAGCAGCAGCAGCAGCAGGACCATGCATCATTCCTGTAGGTGGATGTTCATGTTTCTGGTGTGCAAGAACAATGACTTTGAGGAGGGACAAAAATGCCCCTCTTCAAACACTGAGTGTGCAAGGAGATGTGAAGTTTCACAGCCTTTTCTAGGATATTTTAGAATAATCTAAGAGAATATTGTGGCATGGAGCAGGTCCCTAAATTTGTCTCCAGAGGAATCCCCAAAGGGCACATTCACTCTGTGGTGATGGCAACCCCATAAGCTCATGGACCAGTTTTCCCTGCAATGTGCCACCCTGCCTGGGCTTTACTAGGCTGGGACTAGACCCAGAGCTAAGCAAACACAGGCAGCCAGGTGACATTCTGTAACATCAGAAGCTGGCAACCATGAGGACTTTGCTGCCAAAAGGTTACAATTTGCACTGGGCCCAGAAGTGTTTTTCCCTAAGGCAAAGCAAATTGAAATGTGAAGTTTAAAATCTTCAAATGACTATGAAAGGAAACTGCAGAATAATTTCTGGAAGGGCAGCATTGTCAATGATCATGCAGCCTACCAACAGCTGGAGCTGAATCCAGAATTGCTTCTTCCAGCTGTGCAGGAATTCATTCCACTGGCAAGCACTGGTCCATGGGAACAAATGATCCCCTAGCTCTGGGCTGAATGGCACCCAGGCTGCAGTGCAGATTTGAGGAAACCTTGTCACTTGTTATTGGCCTCCCAGTGCACTCATCCTTCTGCAAACAAGGTGCAAACAACACAGCTGCACTGCTGTCCCAGGTAAATATACATACAGGTGACTTTGCCAAAGCAGTACATCATTTCCCAGTGAAATACATGACCTCTTCTTACCTATGGAATTGTGATTGAAGACACCTGTGAGCCAGATCTGTGGGAGATTGCAAAGGAGCAAAGCTTTGGGATTTGGGCACACTTCTCTTGGTTTCTTTGCTCATGCCTTTGGTGAGCACAGAACACACCTAGGTAGAAAACCTTTGACTATACAGGATCTTTTGGATCCATTGTCCCCCAAACAGGTCAACGGTGGCCCTGTTACAATGACAAATTGAAAACAGCAGCACAAATGACACAAAAAAAAGATGGCCAAAGAGGAAGAGGAGAGGCCCAATGAGGAAAGGATGTGGTGACACTGGCACATTGAGTGAGCTGCACTCCCATAATCTCTAGGCTAGCAGGTCCTGGTCTCACATTCTCCTCTTGGTTTATTTATTTATTTATTTTTCATCATCAAAATAAAATATATACGATTAAAAATATATCATCAAAACTTAAAGACAGAATCAAAAGACATTAATTCAAAACTACATCTAAAGATCAGAACATATGTACATCTGTAACTATGAAGCCTAATGCATCAATCCTATTCTTCAAACACTCTTCATACAGGCGGCAGCTTCTTCCTGAGCTTGGAGGAAAGTGAGCTCTTCTGGATGGGAGGCGAGGACTTTGTGGGTGAGGGTACATCGGAAGTGTCCAGAGAAAACTTCTCGGTAAGCCTGTAACCAGTCAGATCTGCAAAATGGAGACACAAAGTTTAACAGAGGCCACCATGCAAACCTAAAGCAGCTGAAGCTCCATATTTCATGGGACACCTTTCCTGAAAACTTCTAAACAGCTGCACAGGGAAACATGCTCCTGCTGGCAGACACTGAGGCAGGCCAGGGCAAACCCTGAGCCACTTGCCCAGAGCTGGCACAGGCACAGCCTGGCCTCTGGGCTGCCCTGGGACAGCAGGGAGCCCAGAGCCCTGTGCTCCCCAGGAATGGCTCAGCTGCACATGCACCCTCCTGCTCCTCTGCCTGCCCCACAGCTCAGCAGCCCCACAGCTCCAGGGGCACTGGCAGCAGCACAGCTCATTGCAGGGGCACATGCAGGGCACAGCTGTTCCCTGGCAATGTGCACAGCCTCTCTGGGCTGCCACAAGACCCTTCCTGCCAGCAGAGATTGGCCCAGCTCCCCCTCACCTCTGTGTGAGGCTGAGCCATGATTGCCTTCACCTTGTACTCCATCTGGAGCTGCTCCAGGCCCCCCATGCCATGACAAGGAAATGTGATGGAGAGAGTGGGGGCAGATGCACACCCTTCCTTAGGATTTTGTCATTTTTGGCACAGCTCAAAAGGCAAATCCAGAGGTGTCCAATTCAGCACTTCCTCAGCTTTCTGGAGAACATCTCGCCTTCACCAGCCCAACATTTTGGAGAGCTTTTCCCGCACGTGTGGAGGCTTGCTGGCAGCACATTCCTTCAGCTGGGTGCCCATCACCTTGCAGAGGGCAGAGGCGAGCTTGGTGGCCACGGTGCGGACGTTGGCGCTCCGCACAGGCAGCGCCTTGTTCCCCAGGCAGGACCAGAGCACGGGCAGGGCGTCGCGCTGGGCGACTTCAGGGCTCCTGGCATGAACCCCCTGCACAAGCACTGCCGGGACAGAGACACAGCTCCTTACCCACCAGCCTCACTGCAAACAAGGATCTGCCTCTGCTTCTGCTTCTTGCCAGCCTCTCTGGCCAAGAGCAGCAAAATAGCACCCAGAGCCCCTTGGTCCAGAAACGGGCAAAGCAGCTGAGCATCCTGGAAACAGAACCACCAACCCCTCAGCACTAATTGCTCCAACCAGAGCCTTGTCCCTGGGGCAGACTTCCTACCTTTACTAAATTATTTCACAATCTCTTTCTGCATGAACAATGAATGAAATGTCCAATTGCCTTTGATTTCCATTAAGAAGTTGTCTAAACCCACACTGAAGATTTGGAAATGCACCATAGAGAGGAAATGGAGAGATTTCTAATAAAAGAGATGATTCCATTTTTGTAACTTTGATGCCAAGTGCCAAATGTCTAATCTGGCTCTTCCCTGTGCTCAGTGGCACACAGCAAAGGGCAGGATTAGAACACACCTCAAAACTCCAGCCCACCAGAGATGGCTGCTGCCTGACAGCTGGATGAGAAACATCAGTGACCAGCTGGTGTCTTTGGCAGAATGCTTTTGGGGCTTCCAACAAAGAGCTGCTTCAAACCTCAGGGCGTCTTAGATAATTACCCAGACCCCATTGCCTTTGCATTTGGGCATCTTCATATTTTAATGTCACTTCCCCTCCCAATGGTAATGGCATTTTTTCTTATAATGTTCACTGAAATAGGACATAGAGAAAGAAAAATGCTATACAGGAGACTGAAATGTAACCAAAATACGAGTGTTTTCTCACATTGCTCCTGAAATATCTCTGCCCATTTTCTGAACTGAAGTGTATCAAACACAGACAAAAAGTTACTACCAACAGCTTTTTGCTTGGCAGATTTGGCTGAGAGAAAAAAACCTGAAATGCTCTGCAGACCATACTTATTTTCCAATCAGACAAAATGTTATCTAGCAGCCATTTAATATTCTGTGGTGGAAGAGACTTCATTTTCTCTATGCTGTTAATCCACCAGCAGTCATCAACATTGAAAGAGCTCCTGCAAGTACCCAAAACCAATTCTGCTAAGCAGGAAAGGGTTATGGTACCCATTTTAAAATGGGAATTCATTTGAGTTTAAATGCAATTAAAGACATCAGTGACTACTGAACGTGAGGAACAGCTGTCTGTTCCTACTAAATCTAAGAGAGAACATCTGCTTTTTCTAAAGTATCCCTAATTTATGGGTAATTCCTTTATTTGAAAAAGAGATCAAAAGAACTGCTAAACTTAATTCCCTATTGCTGGAGATCTACTTTATTCAAATGCTCTTTAAGGGCCTTTGACATTCCCAATTGCTGAACATGCCCTTTTGAGATTCCTAATGAAGACACAAAGTGTATTAAACCTTGCATTCAAAGATGTTGGCATAATTAGCAGTGGATTTAGCCCCAGTTAAAGCAAGGCTATCAATCATCTTCTCTGCTATATATTGGGATTATAATGTTTCCATTCCTTGGCTATTGCTGACATAGCAAGCTCCTCTGAGGAATCAATGATCAGCTGCATTTTTAGCATTTTGGACAGCGCTGACACAGACAGACACTGTTTGCACACCCTGAAAGGCTCAGTCCAAGGCCACTCTGACAGCACAGGCAGGGAGCCTCAGCACTCTGCTTCTGTCCTGTGCCCCAGAGGCTGCCTTGCACTAAACCCGTGCCTCTGAATCCTCTGTTGAGTTCTGGCCTAAGCTGTGACCCCCAGGCCCTCCACGGTTCAGCCTCAAAACTTTCCAAGGGAAAAACAAGAATTCTGTGAGGACAAAACAAACTGATGCCCTGAAACAGCATTGGCCACCATTTCCCCTCAAAGATCACAGATGTCCCTGAGCTCCCCAGAGAGGAGCCAGCTGGGGCATTTTTAGCCCTCCCTTTGCTGGAGGTGGTTCTGAGATGCCCCAGTGAGAGCTCAGCCCCAGGCTGAGCGCTGCCCCCATCTCAGATGCTGCCCAGCTCTGCAGCAGCCAGGGAAAACCTGCCAAACCCACCTGCCTTGGTTATTGGGCAGCAGGGACAAGCTCAGCACCTCCTGGTTTGGAGGAGCTGCTCTGCTGTCTGCTCACAGGCATTCCCTGTAAATGCTCCCTGGGAAGGGCTCTTGGCTCAGAAGGGGAGGGCCATACCTGTGATACGCTCGGTGACATCCAGCAGGGCTTGGCCACTCAGGTGATTCCATTGGTAGCTGAACTCTTTCAGCAGTGACACTTTATCTACAAGGGAAATACATGTTTCTGCTCACCTTTCTCAGGTCACAGGAGAAAGGGCAGGGACAACCCCATTTTATAAAATAAAGTACATTTCTGCGGATTTTTGAGTCCTTTTCTTCTTTCCTTCCAGCCTGCTTGGCAGGGTTTTAAATTCCGAATGAAAAACTCTCCTTTCACAGTTGTAAATCCAAACTTTTCTGCTGTAGCAGGAGCTGTGTTAAAACATTTCACACCAGGGACCTCGAGAGTTCAGTCACATGGAAGCAGGGAAAAGGTTTTGCATCCCAGAGCAAAAAGGAAGAGCCCCATACTTGGGTCACAGAAAGGCACTGAGTCAGGCAGTTCCTGAGCTCACAGAGCAGCTGGGGAGGAGAAAGTGGAAACTCCCATTGAAGACCTGCCTCTTCAACACTCCTTTTTTCAGGCATATTCCCCCAGTGCAGCATTCTCAGAGCTGACATAAATCTGTGTGGCAAAGGAATTTACAGCAGCCCTTGCCTCTGTAGTTAATTGCTATGGCCATCTTGCCGCATGCAAAACAACATGTGGAACAAGGCATCATTGACAGCTGGGTTTATACCTGTTTGTTCTAAAGAAATGAACTTGGTGAATCACAAGTTCCCCTTTGAAAACAGAAGACAAAGAAGAAAAGTGGGAAATAGGCAGCTAATGCCTCTAATATAGAGCCTTGCAGGTGGCTGCTCTGCAGAAGCTCTGATGGGTCAGTGTCCCTTCATGCCAACAGCAAAGCTGTTCATTTGGGAAGTCAGATGGGGCCCAAGGAAACTCCTAACTCCCTTTGCCTCTGAACTGTAGCAGAGCTGTAGCCCAGGACTTGCTCTTCAGACAAGCAGCACAGAGCCAAGGGCTCCTGGCACTGTTGGGAAATGCTGATCCCATTCCAGCCTGTTGGGGATGGTGCATAAGGACTGCACCTGCACAGCCTCTGGTGGGTGTCAGCTGCAGTGTTCCACAGACAAGAGCAGCTGTCAAGGCACTCAGTGCTCTCTTGTGCAAGAGAGACAGAGACGTAGCTGAGGAGAGTCCCTGCCAGGGCTCAGCCTTACCCAAATGAGCAATGGATTCTTCCAGTGCTTTCACAGCTGCCCCATGAATCCTGGGATCCTTTGAGTTCAGGTTCTTTGTTATTCCTTCCACCAAACCAACGATCTCTGGGTTCAAGGTATCTTTCAGGGCTCCTGTGATTTCAGCCAGTGCATCCAGCGCCCTCTGCTTCACTTTCTTGTGGCTGTCAGATATTCTCAGGACAAAATAATCAAAAAATCTGTGAAGAGAGCAAGCAACGTGAAAGCTGGATTTAAATGTCCTTGTTTGAAGAGTGGCTGTAGCAGTCAGCAATGTCAAAGATGAAAGTGATCCTTTCTGTCAGGTCAGCATTCGCTTGCACAATTTCACTGTTTTCCTGTGGGCCACTCACTGAAATGGTGGTGCAACCTCATGCTGGTTGAAAGATTTTCTTCTCTTTTTAAGAGGTTTGGCTGGGGACAGAATAGTTCCTATGGTATTTCTCTCCATCTATAAATCGTTAAATCAATTCCATTTATTAGTGCTAAAGAGTACCTTTGCTTTGAATGGAAGCAGATGTTTACAATGCCTGGTTTTCTATACAGTTGCCTCAAGTACTGAGGGCAATTATGATTTTGCCAAAACTATGGCTGGAGGAGATCTAAGTTTTCTTTTGTTTGTCTCAGAGCCAGTGTCTGGAGAAGTGCAGGGCTCTGATCAACTCTTCCAGGATCCAGACCATTTCTCTAAGTAACAGGTGGACTTCTGAAATGTAATGTGCTGTACAGCTCTCATTAGAGCAGGTTCAGTCCCTTGACAGCCACATTATCAGGCACCTTTTCCTGGAAAAAGGGAAAAAGCAGCTACTGGGAGGAGAAGGCAGAGATGAGTCCTTAGCTGTTTTCCTCCTTTTCCAAAGAGAAAAAAAGACCCCCAAGAAGGGTGAGCACTGTCTTTACAAAGAGGAATAGGAACAAGGATAGAAATGAGTAGCCAGAGCTGTGCCTTTGTTAGACAAGATGGAGTATATAGAAGTAATCTTTAAAAAAACATCTGGTTTTAAATCAACCCAGCCTGATACTTCTCTTCCCTATACAAACCCATTTTTGGTCTAGAGAGCAAGTGCCATTCTTTCAGGGACTGGATTCCCTTCACTTCACCCAACTGGGAGTAGGAGAGAGTAGCAGTTACACCAGCAGAAAATTCTGCCATCATCTGATGAACAGCAGCAATAGGCACCTGCCAGACAAATACAGCTGGACTGAAATAACTTGTCCTGAAGCCTGGACCTGAATTACATTTGTCTGGGTAAGAGGGACCAGCGTGTCTCAAACAGCCTGGACAGAGTGCCAAGACACACTGAATTAACTTTACTGCTACAGGCTTAGGAAAGGAGCTAAAGGAAAGGAGCAGTGAAGACACCCTACATACTTGGGTAATGTTAATGGAGATGAGCTGGGGGCTGGTTTTGCACAGGTCTCGGAGGAGTTCCACTCCTTCCATCCTTGTCTGAAACCCCTTGGCTTCCAGGAGATGGTAAAGCTTCTGGAGCAGCTCCATTTCTTTCACAGCTGGAGGTGACGTGACCTGGGCTTGTGCATGGTGTAGGAGGTGTCCATCAGAGGGAGATTTCACCCTGGAAAATAAAACCAAATGAGGACCTTGTGGTGATAATTATCGTAGCATGGCATCCCCATGGTGGAAATAATTAGCATTGACTCCATGATTTCAGAAGGCTGCTCAATCACTGTATTATATTATACTATACTATACTATACTATACTATACTATACTATACTATACTATACTATACTATACTATACTATACAGAAACTCATTGCCCGTACAGACAGTCTGATACAGACAGACCTGATTTGTCAATTGAATCCAAAACACCATCACCAGTGGCCAATTAAGAAATCACCCTTTGGTAAATAAATCTCTATGACACATTCCACATGTTCACAACAACAGGTGCAGCAAGTGAAGATAGGAATTGTTTCTCATTCTTTTCTCTGATCTTCTAACATTCCTCCCCAGGACAATGCCTGGGAAAGTTGTGCCTGCTGCTCTCTATGGAGAGAGCTGCAGCCACAGACAATACCTTCAGTAAATTGTGAGCAAAACATCTTGAGCAGCTTTCCTAATTATGTGATTTCAAGCTGGAAAGTCATGAGGGTCTCTGAAGAACAACATGGACCTCATGACAATCATTACAGAAGACAATCTGCAAGTGACATTCTCACCACTGCTCACTCAGGAAAACCAAGGATGAGATGCATCTGATCTATCTTCAGATGGCTGCCAGGGCACACAGGTCACATTGCTTTGTGGAGAAAGAGAGACACTACTGCCAAGTTTAAATGCCTCCTCATATGGGACGTGTGTGGCTTAGAATAAAGAAACTCATCACTCTGGAGAAGTGTCTCTACAACCAGGCATGACAATCTGGAAAAGTAGCTCAGATGCATCTGAACAGATAAACAAGGCCATATTTGAAAGATTCAGAAAATCAGTAACAGAGATAAAACAGAAGCCTGACATCCCAGAACTACGCTCACATTTAATTTGCTTCCCTAGAGACAGATGCACAGCTTAACAACCCTACTGGGAACAGTTCTCCTGGATCAGCCTGTCTCTTCCATGAACACGGGAAGATGCCAGCTGTGCTAGTGAGGCATGTGGTCACTTTCCTGCCACTGCTGAGCAGTTCAGAGCTAAATAAATCCCCTCTGCTATCAGAGGAGAACAGGTACAAGCAGCTCTGCAGCTGTCATGAAGAGACAGCAAGGAGCAATTCCTGTCATAAATGCTGATTGCAGCACAGGGGGAAATAAACCAAACATGCTGTCCATCAAGCAAATTACATGAAGGACAGGAATATCAAGACAAAAAGTCCACATTGAGACACCTGTTGACTGAAGTTGTTCAGGAATTGCCTTGCTATTTACTACTCAAACTTGGTACTTTTTGAGGGTAAGAAAACCATGATTCCGCCAGGCCGAACCACACGGATGAGAACTGCATCTTTGTGGAATGGCATCTTGCTTCCAGACTGAGATTTCTCATCAAAACACCCATCTGAAAACGACTCCACTCAGATGAAAGAAAAGCCCTGTTTGAATTTACTTGTCCTAAGTCAGGCAGCAGAAACTTGGCCCTCTCCCAGCCTCCACAGCCCTGCCCTTGCCACTGCACTGGATCATCTGAGCCGCAGCCAATGGGTGTCTGTTTGTCTCTCCATTTTTGTGGAAACCCCTTCAGAGAAGTTGTGTTCAGCACAATGCACAAGTAGACATTTTTTTATCCTAGAGCATATCCTAGAGTAGGGAAAGGAAACAATCTGTGGCACTGGTCATCTCTGCCAGACAGTTTTTCCTGAGAAAGAGACATGTAAAGCTTGTCATGTGCTTTGTCACATCTAAGAAAAGTGCTCAGTGCCGTTTGCTAGCAGACAATGTGGCCTGGGGCTCCTTTGAGCCATCGTTCCTCTCCTTCACCGGCTCCTTGACAGATGGGCCTTCAGCCTTCTGGTTTTCTATCCCCTACAAAGACACAGAGAAACCTCATCAATAGGTTTCAAATTTAGAGTATAAACCAGGAAATTCCCTGTTGAAAACACAACTTAGAACCAGGATCACTGCTACCAAGGCTTAGGAAAACATTTCCTAACTTACCGATGGAAACAGACCAGAGATTCAGTGATGCCAACTCTTTGTTTTCAATAGCCCAAGGCAGGTTATGGGCGCTACCAGACTGAGCAGCAGTCTAAAATCCCAAATTCCTTGGTCTTGAGCATAAATGGGAATAATGCAAACGCAGGCAACGAGTGTTCGTGAAGGAAGCAGCAGAACAAACTGGACTCTTTGGGGGTTGGCCCATTGTGTTATAAGTTGATTTGGTTCAACACTCACTCTCCCTGTGCCTGCACAAAGGCAGGCTCCCTTCTGTAATGTCAATAGAAAAAATAAAATTTCCTCCCTCAAACAAACAAAGGATTTTCCACTGGATGCTGCTGAATTCACCAAGCTTCTTCCAGTCCCACATGGCTGGACAGCAGGGCAGTATTCCCAACAGACAGACAGTCATTGTAGTAACTAGGATTGACTTGGACATCTTTTTTCTTGGTACTACTACTTCCAGTGTCCTTTGCAAAGACTCTGCTATCTTCAGACTCAAAATTCTCACTTAATTGCTTTACAGGGGGCAGGGTAGGGAGAGCATGGTGGGGGCTTACGCTTAAATATAAACCCATTTTCTCCTCTTTCCCTTTCCTTTTTGTGACCAATATTGAAAATATTCAAAACCCCTCTTCTTACCTCATAATATCAGTTCCTTTGTGGTCTGCAGATGAACAGGATGAGGATTAACAGCTCATTCCCAGGAGCAAAATGATTAAGCAGAAGACGAATGAGCAAAAGACAGATTGGGTATGTTTGATCTCATATTAGCAGTGGCAATACTTGCGCAAAGGAGACATTTCTCCTGCCAATCACTTACTTTCTTCTTAATTGTCAGAATATCTTCCAGGTTATGGGGGGAAAAAGATTGTTCCAAAAGCATTTTAAATTGTTGATGACTGAGCAACATCTTCACCATCTCCTGTCCATATGGCGGAAGGAAGGAAGGAAGGAAGGAAGGAAGGAAGGAAGGAAGGAAGGAAGGAAGGAAGGAAGGAAGGAAGGAAGGAAGGAAGGAAGGAAGGAAGGAAGGAAGGAAGGAAGGAAGGAAGGAAGGAAGGAAGGAAGGAAGGAAGGAAGGAAGGAAGGAAGTGGAAGAAAAGTGAACAAACACAGGAAGAGTGTTAACAGAAGAGGCTGATACCTTAAACTCATCAGGTGCAAGCCCTGCACGAGAAGGCATTACCTACTCAGCAAAGAGGGAGATTTACCTCACTTGACACTGCACAGTGCTGTCAGCTGAACACAAGGGGCAAGAGGAGAATGTGGGGCAACAGAAAAATACCATTTCTCTCTGAAACTGAGGGTGTGCTTCTGTGGCATCAAAGGATCCCAAGGAACAAGCAAAACACATCTGCTTTGTTTTCAGAGCCTATGAGCAGTGTCTTGCTGCCATTGCACAATAATTTGCCTTTCTTTACCTGGCAGGGAAGCCAGGAAAAAACACCTCATGCATCCTCTTGATTATTCTATACTATGTGTATGCACAGGGGCAGCTAGTTGCTCTGGTGTTCTTGGCAGCTATTCATGGGAATTTCATCACCAAAGGAAAGGGATTTTGGTGGTTTGGGTTGATTTTGCCACTAGGAAACCACAGGTTTTCTTCAAGAAGAAATGTGGAGTTCACTGAGCCACAGATAACAGTATACTAGAAATCTGCAGAATGGGTTTAGAAAGACTGAATATGTTGGCTAGAGACCCCTGAAATATTTCTAGGATAGTCTGAAGTTAATGAGAAATGGATGTTTGGGATCCTTCAATGATGAACATTATCCAACACATTGGCTTTGTGTTGTGCGCCTAAGGCCAATGAAAACTGTTGGACTGGCTGATCTGAGATCTTTTGATCTCTGTAAAGAATCCTTCAAGCTTCCTTCAAGAATCCTTCAATCCTTCCACAGGAAAAAGTTGGGAATGTTCCTTTTTGCTGGCCAACCTCAGGTTTCCCAGTACAGCCATTTGCCCAGGCAACCCAGAGCAGTGGTCACTGTGCCAAGGCTGACAGAGCTCAAGAATAGTTTGGACAATGCTCTCAAGCACATGGAGTGACTCTTGGGGTCACTGCACATGGCCAGGAGATGGACTCGATGACCCTGATGGGTCCCTTCCAACTCAGCATATTCCATGATTCTATGACCCTTATTCACACCGTGAGGTAACTTCATATTCCCTTTAGTTTCCACTCTTGTGTGGTTTCACCTTTATAGCCAGACACAAAACGGTTTTCCTGTTTTGGGAGGTGAAATGAAGATCACTACCTTGTGTCCTTGTGACAGTCCTGAGCAAGCTTCCCTGCCACGTGTGGCAGCCTCTCAGCCCTGGGGGTGCCTGCGAGCTGGGTGACTCCAATTCTCTCCATCAGGGACAGGAGCAGTTGGGCCGCACACTCGCGCACCGGGGCGGGGCGGCTGCTGGGGAGGAGAGAGCAAACCCTGGGCACAGGGACAAGGAGCAGCAGCAGCGCCGGCCTGGGCCAGAGCTGCTCCCTGCCCTTGCTGGGGGAAGGAGCCTGGGCTCTCCCTGCCCCTGCAGACACCTGCACAAGGTTCTGGCCTCAGCTAAACACAAAGTTAGCATTGCACACAAGGCCTGCCTGGCTGGAACAGGGAGAATTCAGTCTCCCTGCACTGTCTGCTACTCAGTTTCTTTCACAGTATTTACTCTGAGAAAGATTAAAGAAATAGATGACGTATGAATAATTTAGAAATTAAGGACAATTGATGCTGACCCATCAGAGGACACTCACTACACAGAGCTGCAGCACGATTGAGGCTCTTTCCACCCATTTATCCCCAAATCTGCACACCTTTGGAAAACAACAAATGCAGGGAAAATGCATTGTGGGCGGTGAAGTTGCAGAATATCCAGCAATGCAACCTGTTTCTTCTGTGAGGCTTGGCAACGGATCCATCTGAATGTTTTACCCTATTGCAAAGCTGAGGAAAGGGTGGCAAGCAGTTCAGACAGGCTGTCCTGTTCTAGAGAGTCTCTTGGGAACTATCAGGCCCAGCACCAACATTAAGGCAGCATTTGCTCCAACTGTCCTGTGGCAGTCAGCCTGTGAAGGTGCCTGTAAAGTGATCCATCATCTCAAGGCTAACATGAAACGTCAGTCTGAATAGAAAGTAGAGCTCTAAGGCCAGGACAGACATACAAGAGTCCTTTGGCAGGAGCTGCACCTGCTGTGCAGGCTGTGCCACACCCAGCAGATTGTCCCCCATGTGCTCCATGCCCCAGCAAGGACCCTCCTCATTTCTCAAGTTAATGGCATCATGAGGAGACATGGTTTTCCCAGGGCCTCTGTGGTTAGAGCTGTGAAATACCAAACACTGCTCACAGCTGCAATTGCAATTGTCCCTCTTCCCACAGAAGCACAAGGTACTATCCTCGGTCTTTGCAGGCACTTTCCCTTCCCCACTGATCACCACATCTAGGAAAATCTGACAGACTGGGAGAATTCCAGGAAGCAGCAGGAAGCTGAGTCAGAGGAGCTTTAGTTTGGGTATCAGGAAAAAGGGTTTTTCACCCAGAGGGTGGCTGGGCACTGGAACAGGCTCTCCAGGGCAGTGGTCACAGCACCAAGCCTGACAGGGTTGAAGGAGCATTTGGACAACAATCTCAGGCACTTGGTGTGACCCTTGGGCTGTTCTGTGCAAGGCCAGGAGTTGGACTCGATGGTCCTGATGGGCCCATCCAACTCCCCATATT
This sequence comes from Zonotrichia albicollis, assembly GCF_047830755.1. Lineage (NCBI taxonomy): Eukaryota > Metazoa > Chordata > Aves > Passeriformes > Passerellidae > Zonotrichia > Zonotrichia albicollis. Next base: position 12,878,961 of record NC_133827.1, read on the forward strand.
CTTACAGTTCTGTGATTCTGAGAACTAATAGGCTGCAGGAGGGCAGAAATAGGTGACAAGAGGAGAGAAGAGAGGTTGGTTGGAGAATCAAGTCACTGAGTCCACAGAAGATGCAGGATACAGGACCCTTCCCTCCCACCATTCCCATTCTCTGTCTCATCCCTTCTCCCTCCCACATACACAAAGGTGAAGAATATCACTAAAAGAAGAAGAACCTGCTTGACTCCCATGTCCATGAGAGCAGTCATTGCTCGTGCAGGAGTCACATTCTCCACCATGATCCCCAGGGTCTGACTGGCTGCTTTCTGAACAAATTCTGGGGAGCTGGACACCATCTGGAGAAGGACCCGAGCAACCTCATCCACCTCAGAGTCCATGTCCTTCTTCAAGGTCACAAAGAGCTCTCCCAGAGTGACAATGGCAGAGTAGGACACCTTGGAATGGAGGTTGGTCACCTGGGGAAGCCATGAGGGGAAACATAAGAATCACCTTGAAAAGAAAACCAGTTGCCTTCAACAGAACTCCCAGGAAATGACAACACATCCCATTGTGTCCAGAGGAACATACAAGTACAGGAAGAGCAGGAGAGCACAAGCACAGAAAGGCACTTACTCTGGCACCAATTTCTGGCCTCAGACCTGCTCACTGCAGGCCTAAAAAAAAAATTTCATTAAGTGTTCTACTTAACCCTTCTAAAATGTCCAAAGCTTTGATTTTAGGCCCTTTAAGAAAAGTAAAGCAAAAGGTGCTTTCAAATCATAAAGGCACAACTGATAAAGATAAAAGAGTCAGGTGCTCCTGTTCAAAAAAGCAAAACCAGCAGTTGAAGCACTCAGCCAGGAAACAGAAAACACAGGCTCTGGTCTACAGAATAATTTACAGTGTTGAATTACAGCTTGGGCAGAGACTGGGACTCTGGCAAATAATATCATTATTGTCTCAGTTTCTGCATTTGCACATTGCATTATAAAGGCTCCACACTCAAAGATGAGTGTCAGATACCCGTCCTGCCAGTAAATACAGCTGCATGCACCCACAGATCCTACAGACAGCTGACAGACATTAGAAATATCAGGTCTAAAACCAGAAATGAAGGCAGACCCTGAGCACACATGGAGATGAACAAGCACATACCTACTCTACACACTGTGTATGAAGTATGGGGGACAACTCAGAACAATGCTCTCACCTCGCTGGTAACTGCCAAGCAAACCTCACCAAGTCTACAAAGCAGGACCTCTGAATGGGACCCAGCCAGGTGTTTGATGGTGAGGAGTCCCTTCTCCTTCAGCTCCCTGAAAGGCAGAAGATTGATTTTTCTCTCCACCAAGGCAGCACCCTCTGAAATGACCAGGCTGGCAGCTCAGTGAACAATGGGAGGTGCTTTTCATGGAGTGCTTAATGAAATCATGGAACGCGTTGCCCCAGGATGCTGTGGCTGTCAAAAGCATTCACAAACCCAAGAGGCAAAGAGAGGGGCTTCAGAGTGGCCATTTGAGAGGACAGCCTTTCTGAAACCTCTGGCACATGAGGCTCCTCTGTCACTGCTTCCTAGAAACTGTGAGACCGGGCCATGCTGCTGTTTGTTGTCACCTCCCTGTACCTGTCCCTGAGACACAGTGCCACCGGGCCGTTATTGGGGCATTTTCCTTCTTTGCCAGCCCCAGCAGGCATTCAGCAGGGAGAATCTGCACTGCCTCTCTGGAGCTGAGTTTCCACTCTATGATCTCGGCCTCTCTGTCACCTCATCCACTCCCCCTCACACATTCCCCAAAAAAGCAGCAGGATGTCTGCTGGGATCACCTCAGCCTGCAGGAAGGCCAAGTGGGTCCGGGCCTCTCCTAACTCACAGCACAGCTTTCTTTAATCCCAGCATGGAAATATAAAAACTGTATTATCACCTCACACAGAGGGCCAGGAGCTTTTTATTTTGGCTGCAAGTGTCCTCAGGGCATTGGGGAAGAGGAGAAAAAGAGTGTTTTGCAGCAAGCAACCCGGCTACTCAGGCAGGAGGGAAGGAAAAGCGTCTGGAAGCTGCTTTTTAGGACTTTGGTTGTTCTGCTGAAGCTTCTGACAGAGCTGATGGGCAGATCCCAGAGCTGTGGAGAGTTCCTGGGAAATTTGTCCTTGGATATGTCTAGGAATGCTCTCCCAGCCATGAACTGCCATCTGTGTCCTGTCCATATGTTACTGCCTTGACTGTTGAGTGTCTGAGGTGCCTGTTGAGGCTGCTGTGGACCTCCTTTACCAAGGAATGGATTGTGACACAACATCCCTTTCTGCTTCTATTTGGGCACTGACAGAGCCTGGACCACTCTGGCTGGAGCATGGGCTCTGGCCAAGCAAGATTGCAAATGAGAGCAGCTCATGGTCCTCAGCTCTTCCCTGCTGCTGGGACAGACAGACATGGCCATGGGGACAGAATGGAGCTGCCCCATCTGCCAGAGCACTAAGAAGGATGTGAATTTTTCTCTGCCCTGTCACCACCAGTTCTGCCTGGGCTGCATCCTGCAGTGGGCAGAGACTAATCCAGCGTGCCCACTCTGCAGAAGAATGATAGAAGCTGTCAGGTTTTCTGAGTAGGATGAACAGGACTACATACAATGTGCCATCAGCTCCCCCAGACAATTGCTGGAGTCCAGCAGGGAGAGAGCCTGGCCACCTTGCTGAAAACAGCCCCCCAGACCCTGTGATGGCTGCTCCATCTTCCCCACAGGGAACACTGTCCCCAGCTGAGCAGGGGGCTGCAGGACCAGAGCCTGGGGATGGCCTCCTGCCCAAGGTGTGGGCCGAATTTTTCAAATAACAATGTCATCTACTGGACCCAAGGTGGCCCTGGCTGCAGCAGAAGCTGGGGGGAATATGCCAGCACCAGAGATGGCTGGTTAAGGAATTCATAGAGCAGCATCCTGCGCACCCTCTGTGCCTAAGGTCAAGTTGCCAAAATCTTGGTGCCAGTACTGCAGCTTCTCCTCTGTAGCAGTCTGAATTGCTGCTAGCACAGTCCAGGGTAAAGAAGCAAAAAGGACCTTTGCATAATCTCCACAGATGTTTTATTCAGCCGTGCAAGGGAGATGTTCAGGTCCCAGCACCCACACACAGAGGGTCTCACTTTGTCTCCACAGGGGCCTGGGGGCTGACCCTGATCTCGGGGCAGTACAAAGATAAGGGGGCCAATCAGGGAATAGGGAAGGTGTGGCTCAGGAACACAGGAACAGACACAGGAACAGGGGAAGGAGCCTATGGGGTCTAACAGCTTTTTGAGGGAAGCTTCTTGTGTCTCCCTAGACCAGGGAATGGCCCCCCAGGGTCTCCACAATTCCGCATGTCTTATATTATTAGGAAAGCTTCTCTGAAGGATCAACTGAATCAACACAAAATGACAAAAACAATCAAAAGCCCTCATAAGGCAATTGTTCAAAATGCAAACAATTCTGAGTTTCCAATGTGCCAACAGCTTTCTTGGAGTGTCTCAGATCTTCCAGGAGTGATGCAGGGTTTTCTTAGCACAGTTTATTCAGGAAGCTGAGTCACACACACTGAACCTCTGGTCCATGGCCTCCTCACTGCCATCGTGCAGCAAGGAGGCCCAGAGGCTGCTGTGCTCTGGGCCTGTCAGGGATGAACACAGCGGCGCTGGCCAGTGCCAGCTCCAGCTCCAGCAGCTCACAAGAGGAGACTCTTTCCAGAAGCTCTGCTGGCTCCAGTGTGGCAGACCAACAGAGCCCACTGGAAGCCCCCCTCCATTGCAGCCACCCCCAGCTGCGCCCATCATCACTGCAGAGCAGGAGCTGCCCCAGAGGAGCCGCAGCCGGAGCTCATGGCAGTGGCAGGTCCCTGTGCCCAGGACAGAGCCACAGAACCTCTGCTCCTGCCTGGGACAGGGGCTGCTCACCCTGGTGTCCCACCGAGAGGAGGGATCCTGGGCCCCAAACTCTGCCCAGCCCTGCAAAAGGCCACCCCGCCAGCAGGGCCAGCAAGGTTCCTGCAGCCATTCAGCCAAATCAGAGGAAACAAATGTCTCTGTAGCTGACACAGTCTCTGCACACAGCTTTCTCCCCCTTCCCCTGGTGCCTTTCCCTGGCTCCAGGAAGAGCTGCAGGAAATGCTGTGTGAGCCATGATGATGGAAGAGCTACTGATAAAAACACTGGAGTGATGCTTTCAGAGGAGTCAAGAATGGAAGACCAACCAACCTTCCGGCCAATGATGTGCCAAAAGTTTCCATTCTTTAAATAATAGACTGCAAAAAATTAGTAAAAAGAAAGATATGGAAACAAATTAAATCTTCCACAGCTGCTGGCTTTCCTCAGGCTCCATGGTCTATGTATTGCTAGACTTACTTCATTTAGGCAGAATATGAACTGCCCTGACTTGTTGGAGACTGACGACAAGGTCTCATCTGTGGTGGGCAGTCACTAAAATTGGCTCAGGAGAGGCATCCTCAGGTGCACAAGTGTAGCAGAAATACATATTCTCTGCTTCATGACTGTGTGGCAGCAGCTGCTGGTGTGGATTTGTCAGCATTGCTTCATGGATTACCCCTGGGAAGGAATTGTGTGCACAGGCACAGTGTGATGGCTTTGATCTCCTCTAATTACTCCAATCAGATGATGGCCGGAACTTTCAGGCAAAAAGCATAATGACAGAATAATTTACAATATTCTCCAAACTACTCCTGTGGTTTTGATTTTCTTACTGATTAGGTTCAGTGTCTGGCCTCAAGAAATCAGTCCAGAAAGAACAGGCAAAGCTCAGCTTACAAGTTAGAGTGCAAGTCTTTAATCTGCCATTTTTGCAGCATGTACAAACAACTTTTCAACATATTTGCAAAAAAATCTCTTGGTTCTTGCTATACCTATCCAGAACCTGACTCTCTCCTTGTTTTATTTTGATTTGAGATCGAAGCATGACTCTTTTCTGGACAGGGAAGTAAGAACCAACTGCAAATACAGACTACAATTGTGAATCTATACTGCAGGAACTGAGCTGTAGCTTGGAATTAAAGGCAAGAAGTGATGCCATGGTAAATGTGAACATTTAGTGCTGGCATAGGAGCCTTCTGCAATGCTCCACCAACCCATGGTTCACATTGCTACAAACTCTCTTTCTGGTGTTACAAAGAGTGTTGGAGAGCTGACTGTAAGTAAAAAAACCAGCCAGAATGTTAATTTTTGTTAATATGGCGAACAATGACTATGTAATAATTCAGAGCTCATAGAAGTGAGTGTTCATATTTCCACTTAGTATGTGCTGGCAGTTTTAATTTGAAATCAACAGGTTTATCCAAATCAAGTTATCCATAGGAATTCATTTGCTCTATGATCTACCTAAAAATGCCTCATTGTCTGATAAGTTTAGTAGAAATTTGCAAGGTCAACAGTCCACAGATTTTCATTTCTTGTTTAGTGGCTATTCTGCAGGAAAGCTTTTACAGACTAATCCGTTTGGATGTAATTAAAATGCCAGTACATTTCATCTAGCCATCTTGGTATTAAAACAAAACCATATGACTGCACAGCCTTTTAAAAAATATTTTAAAATAAATTTTCAAATCAACAGTCTGAGTAGGACTCAGAATATAAACTCTACCAACCTTCAACTCCATTGGAAGATTCCCTTGTCACCCTGTGAATCAACTCTATATTCAGAAGATTAAAAGTCCCAATTTTGGTGGTTTTGGTATGGTTAGGAATTGGGGAAGGGTCTTCTTCCTTCTCAGCTCCATGCTGCAGTGCCTTTGGGATGTGGCCTGCTGGCTGTTGTTTGTGCAGTCCTGGTGTTTCTCCATGAGGCAGAAAGTGCAATTGCATTTCCAGTCCAAAGCCCGTGAGGAGTGGGGCGTGCAGAGCTGTGCCAGACCCAGGCCAGCAGCTGTGCCGCCAGAGGGTTTTGGTTCCTGCCCAGTGCAGCTGGTGCATCTCTGCCGTGAGTGCCTCCCCTTCCAGGTGCCCATGGACAGCAGGTGCAGGGTTCTGCACGGGGCACGGAACAGGGTGGGGATGTCTGCTGGCAACAGAGTGCAGCAGAGAGCAAACAGTCCAGGATGGTCCTGCAGTGTGTGACAGAGAACTCCTGACACAGCTGTGACTGAGCCAGTGAGGGAAGGCACTGCTGGGCCTGCTGTTTGTGAGGAGAGAAGGGCTGCTGGGTGACAGGAGGGCTGGAGGCGGCCTTGGGCTCAGTGATCACAAAATGCTTGTGTTTGATTCCCAGAGAAGGAACGAGAGATGTTGGGGAAGTGTTGACCTGCAGCACATTGTGAATTTGTTAAGCTTTAACAGGCAGTGCTTAGTCATACCTTCCCTCACACCAGTGGTTAATGTGTGCAAGTGGATGTCTTAGCCTTGAGAATAAAGACAGTGGGCCTACTGAGGAGGTAGCTGCAATGCATTGAAGGAGAAGAAGGCTCTTAACCATGGAAGGAGAATTTGAGGAATGGGATGTTCACCTCATGACCACCAGAGACCCTCAAGAGACCCCTACTCTAAATGTCAGTAATTTTGGGGAAGTGATTTAAACATGTCAAATACTTTGTGAGAATGTTTAGCCTGTGAGTTTGAGCAAAGTAATGAATAAAAGTAATGAAAGTAATGTCTTAGTTCCATGGATAATAACAAGTGGGTGTGCATGTTTCAGGGCAGTGATTCCTCACACACCTAGCACTGAAATAAAGTAATGCCTCTTTTCTCACACTGAGCTGGCAGTGTGGATCGTGCCCTGCTCGGTAACTTTCATTTTGGTCATTCCTATTGAAGCATAAAGAATGTCTAACTGAAATCTTTTCCAGCTGTTTCCCTTTGGTTTACCTGTTTGAGGGTTGAAATTGTGTGCTGCAGGTGTCCTGGGTGTGTGCAGAGCAGTGCAGCCCCAGACACCCCTTGGCTTGCCCACAAGTTGTCATGCCTTGTTGCCAGGTGTGCCCAGCTGTGGCAGGAGAAGGAGCCCGCAGCACAGTGGGCACCGTGCCCTGCCCAGCCGGGGCTCTCTGGCACAGAGCAGCAGCAGCGCCAGCACCGTTCAACCGCTCCTGCCTTGGCTTCCCCTGGCACACAGAAGCCTCTGGAAATCAGCACCGCCAGCGGCGTTCCCAGCTTGGAGCAGCTGCTGCTGGCGGGCAGATGCTGCCAGTTTGACTGCTGCCAAAGGGGAAGAAAGGCAGAGCAGAGGAAGAGATGTACATACACAGCAGCCCTGGGAACATCCAATAAACATGCAGATATATGGGGTGATTTGTTAGGAATTACTTCAGCTGCTATGCCAATAGTGCTTTCTCTCCTGGTTCTGTACAATGCTTTGGGCCATTTTCTTGGTCTGGTTTCCTTTGCTTGTGTCCCATCTGAGTGCTCAGCTGGGTACAGGCTGTAGGTGCTTGGGGCACTCTTGGAGTTCCTCCTGGATCCCCTGAACAACAGGGTTTGGCCCATGAGGGGAATTTGTGCTGCTTTGTTACAGAGAAGAACTTCCCGGGCCATTTTGTGTTTGCGGTAGAGAAGGTTGGTAATTGCTTTGCATAAATTCACAGACTAACATGCTTTGTGATGCTTTTCTTTGTCATACTTTGCTTTGTGATATCACGGCATGGTTGCCACATCGTCGTGGTGACATCAGAAGGTTGCCTTGGTGCACGGAAGGCCTCAGTGTCAGAGCAGCCCTAGGCCTTGCTCACATCAGGAGAACCCTCCTGGTTAGAGCATTGGTCAGTGGGCAGTTGCGCTCTGACTGACCATTTATTTTTCTAGTGTTGGAGAAGACTGGCACAGCACTGGGACAATGATCCACCATCTGGCCACGGCAGCTTTTGCTGCTTATGGTGTTTGTTTTTCTGCGTATTATGTTACACACTTTGCACGGAAGTAGAGTTTTCCCTTCTGCTTAGGTTAGGGTGTATCCTAAGCTGGCTTTTGTATGTCTTCCTGCTGGTGACTGAGTTTCTGATGTTGAAAGAGAAAGAGCATTAGGATGCCTCTGGTTTGGTAAAACTCCTGTCAAGAGGTTCAGCTAAAAAGGGGGTGTCTGTAGCCATAGGGGCAGCATTTGCAGGGGAACCTGCAGGGCTTCCGTTCCCTCCATGGGAGAGTCTGTGGCTGCAGTGTCTGTCATTTCCTCAGTTTTTGGGACAAGCAAGACACCTCTGAAAATGTAGACTGGCAGACCTTCTTGGAAGGCCTTCTAAAAACTCTGCAGTTGTTTCCAGAATTCAGAGAAAGCTTATTTCTTTTAAAATTTTGTCATGAAAAGATTTGACTGTCTAACTTGACCTTTTCAAAGTGCTAAAATAGTGATTCCCTTTGCAAGGAAATGCAAACTCTAAAGCAGTGAGTGTCTGCCACAGCTCAGGGGGATTTTAGGGAAGCTTTTCTGAGCAACTGTTTCAAGCAACTTAATGAGAACTGGTGCATGCAACTGATTAAAAAAAAAAAAAAAAGGACCTCAAGGAGAGGATTTCAGAAGCTATTTCATGTCTTTGGTAGAACAGGAGCATTGAGTGTTAAAGAACAATTTGCATTTTCTTGGTCATGTTTGTATTCATTTACTGGCAAAACAGGCCAAATTGTAGGCACAAGCAAGAATATTGTCCTGATCTCTTGCTGACTGTGTGAATGAAATGTGTCTGCTGGAGGGATGTTGTGAAACAGGAAATCATCTCTTTTTGGGTTAACTTGTTCTGTGGGATTCAGCAGCCCAGGCAGTATTCTGACAGCATCTGGTTCATTTTCCCTTCCCACTACAGGTCACCTGAAGCATGTATTCTGCAGTGCTGAAGATCCTGAGGTGAGTGATAAAACAACATCTCACGTTCCTGGTGTTTAAGAATTATAGAGCAAGCTGAGAGCTTGGCCAGTAGCAGTAGAGTGTAGAGGGCCAGCTAGGAAGGCTGAAAGAAAATCTATTTTCATGCCTTAAGAAAAATAACAAAGTCCGAAATGGATATTTTAAATTTCTATATCAGAGCTTTGAAGAATTACAAACCTAGTTTTGAAGAGAGAACCTTGCTTGCTGAAGGCAGATAGGGTGGAATATATACATAGGAGCAATTTCCTGTACAGTTGAATTAGACCATTTTAATTTAGTCAGAGTCCCTTAGAATTCTATTCCTATCAAACTTTATGATATCTGCTTAGAAGATGTGGTTATAGAACAGGACGGCCATCTTGCAATGGTGCCTGCTGGATCTGAAGTGCAATGGGCACCTTTGGGGAGCTGCGTGGGCCCAAAGGACGCAGGGCTGGCGGCCTTGAGCAGCTAAAGATGAGGCAGCGTGGGGCCAGTGGGCCAAGAAGGCCAAGGGCACAGTGGCTGTGCCAGCAGCAGTGGGGCAGCAGGAGCAGGGCAGTGAGCGTGGCCCTGTGCTGGGCAGCGCTGCGGCCACAGCTGGAGTGCTGTGTGCAGCTGTGGGCCCTGGGAAGCAGAGAGTCATTGAGGGGCTGCAGCGTGGGCACAGAAGGACAGGGCAGCTGGGCAAGGGGTTGGAGCACAAGGCCAGTGAGGAGGTGCTGAGGGAGCTTCAACCTGGACATTGAGAGGCTCTTGAGGGAAATCCAGGCAGACTTCTGGCAATCCCCTCATGACAGTGCTCAACACAAGGGCTGTTTCAGTGCCAAACATCCCCTCACTGCATCCAAGGGCTTTAGACACTGGAGTGGGTGACACTTCCATCTTGTGGTTTGTTGGCTCCTTGGTTTGCAAGCACAAGATAGGCTGTTCATTTTCCTGTATATCCAGCAAGCAAAGATGCTTCTGCACAGCGTTTCCTGCTGTCTCCTGCCCTGGATGGGATTCTGATCCAGTTTTAGTTTTCCACATCTGCAGCAGCAATAGCAAAGGCATTGCTGTCGCTTTCATTGTTTTCCATTTCAGTGTTTCAAGTACTGAAAGGTCCATTTTTCTGAGATAACCTTGCTTGCTGACATTAGCCAGGCAGAAGAATCAACTTCATATCCATCTAGAGTGCTGTTGAATTGACCCAATTTAATTTCGTGGCTGTAACTTAGAACCCCTCTGTCGCTATCAAATGCTATGATTTTTCCTTAGAAGATGTGGTGGTAGATGTGAAAAGCAATGAGGTTCTACATGATAGGTACCGGGCTGTCCCTCATGCTTCTCTCTTGCCACAGATGACAGAAGCAACAGCCGTCTCTCCCCTGGCTCCCGCTGCTCCTGGAGAAGAAGCCAAAGACGAGCACAATGAGGTTGATGACAACCATTCAACATCATACCGCCTTGTTCTAAACCTGTAAGTGCCAGTTGAGTGTGGTGCTGTCTTTAGTGCAAGGCAGAGCTGCAAGTTTTGGAGCAGCCAGCACTTTGCTGTTGCAGGCTGAGGATGCTGGGTGCTGGAGTCCTGCCAGGAGCTAGGGATTTCCTCCAGGCAGCGACCGCACATCTTGGCCTCTGACCTGTCATGTTGAGGCCGCAAAGGGCTGGTGCCTCTGGGAGAGCATCTGGCTGCTTGGATTAGGGAAGCACTATCTCTTGGCTTCTGCAGTGCAATGGCCATGGGCAATGAGGTTGTGCTGGAGGTGCCAGGGTTTGGTTTGTTTGTTTTCCCTTTTTGGCAAGGTGTGTTTGGCTTGTGAAAGTGGTCTGCACTTTCCTTGAGCAGTTCTTCACTGGTAGAGTCTAATTTGGGCACTCTGTCTTTTGGCCTTTGATAAGCTGCAAAGGGAGGATTGTGTTCTCCGTGCAGCTGTGGGAGGCAATTATTGTCCCATGTGGAAAAGAAGAAAGTGCGGAGTTGCGAAGTCTTCTTGTGAGGCCCAAAGCAGAAGCAGCCAGTTTCTGCTGGGGCATATTTTGGTGTAGTCCACACCTTTGGAAAGCGCCTTGGAGCCTGAAGTGAAGGTGAAGCTGCAAGTCCTTGGCTGCTGTTTTGTGTTTCTTGGAAGAGGCAGACCATCTTGCAATGGTGCCTGCTGTATCTGAAAGGAAATGGGCAACATTGTGTCTGGGGAGCTGAGTGGGCCAAAAGGACGCAGGGCTGGCGGTCTTGAGCAGCTGCAGATGAGGCAGCATGGGGCCAGGGGGCCAAGAAGGCCAAGGGCACAGTGGCTGTGCCAGCAGCAGTGGGGCAGCAGGAGCAGGGCAGTGAGCGTGGCCCTGTGCTGGGCAGCGCCGCGGCCACAGCTGGAGTGCTGTGTGCACTTGTGGGCCCCTGGGAAGCAGAGAGTCATTGAGGGGCTGCAGCATGTGCACAGAAGGACAGGGCAGCTGGGCAAGTGGGTGGAGCACAAGGCCAGTGAGGAGGCGCTGAGGGAGCTTCAGCCTGGACAATGGGAGGCTCTTGAGGCACCTTCAGGCAGACTTCCATCAATCCACTCAAGACAGTGCTCAGCACAAGGGCTGTTTCAGTGCCAAACATCCCATCACTGCATCCAATAGCTTTAAACAGTGGAGTGGGTGACATTTCAATGTCTGGTTTGTGGGTTTCCTAGAAGGAGAAGCCCTATTCATTTTCTCTTTTTCCAGCAAGTAAGGATGCTTCCGCGTAAACTTTCCTGTCCTTATAGGCACTGTAGCGGATTCTAAGCCCTTTTTACTTTTCAATGTCTGCTCAGCAGTTGTAAAGACCTTGCTGGCTCTTTCCTACTTTTCCATTTCAGAGGTTTCAAGAACCAAAAGCTGCCTTTTGCAGAGAGAAATTTTCTTGCAAATAGCAGCCAGGGAGGAATATCGAAGTCATAGCCATGTACTGTTTTTTTGAATGTCCCCATTTCAATCTGGTTGGAGTGACTTAGAATGCCATTGCTAACAAAGTTGATGAGTTCTCCTTATAAGAGGTGGCAGTCGGTATGAGGACAAACAAGGTTATAGGCACCAGGTAATGTCGTGTCCTTATGAATCTCTCTTGCCACAGGTGAGAAAAGCAAGAGCCGTCTTCCCCCTGGCTCTCTCTGCTATTGAAGAAGAAGCCAGAGAGGAGGACAATGAGAAAGATGACCACCGCCTTTGTCCAGCCATGGTCAGACCACGGCCTGCTCATCATTCCAAGACAGTAAGTGCCCGTTGTGGGGGGCGCTGTCTTTAGTGCAAGGCAGAGGTGCAAGTTTCTGAGCAGCCAGCGCTTGCTGTGTCTGGCCGAGAATGCTGAGTACAGTGTCCTGCAGGACGTAGGCATTTCCTGCAGGCAGTGACAGCGAGAAATTGGCCTTTGACCTGTCCTGTTGGGGCAGTGCAGAACTGGGGGCTTCATCTGAGCTTCTGGCTGCTTGGTTTAGGGAAGCTCCATCTCTGGGCTTCTGCGATGTCATGGCCAAGGGCACACGTGGTAGTGCTGGAGGTCAAAAGGCTTTGTTTGTTTCTTTTCCCTTTTTGGAAAGGTGTGTTTGGCTTGTGGAAGGTTCAAACACGAAACTTTCTGCTGATCCATTTAGTGGTGAAGTCTGCACCTTTGGCAAGTGCATTGGAGCCCAGAGTGGGGCTGATGCTGCAAGTCCTTGGCTGCTGTCTTGTGTTGCTCAGAACAGGAAGGCCAACTTGCAATGGTGCCTGCTGTATCTGAAGTGCAATGGGCACCTTTGTGGCTGGGGAGCTGCGTGGGCCCAAAGGACGCAGGGCTGCTGGCCTTGAGCAGCTGAAGATGAGGCAGCGTGGGGCCAGGTGGCCAAGAAGGCCAAGGGCATGGTGGCTGTGCCAGCAGCAGTGGGGCAGCAGGAGCAGGGCAGTGAGCGTGGCCCTGTGCTGGGCAGCGCTGCGGCCACAGCTGAAGTGCTGTGTGCAGCTGTGGGCCCTGGGAAGCAGAGAGTCATTGAGGGGCTGCAGCGTGGGCACAGAAGGACAGGGCAGCTGGGCAAGGGGTTGGAGCACAAGGCCAGTGAGGAGGTGCTGAGGGAGCTTCAACCTGGACAATGGGAGGCTCTGGAAGCACCTCCAGACAGACTTCCATCAATCCCTGCATGACAGTGCTCAGCACAAGGGCTATTTCTCTTCCAAACATGCCATCACTGCATCCAAGGTCTTTAGATACTGGAGTGGTTGAGACTTCCATCTTGTGGTTTGTGGGTTTCCTAGGAGGAGAAGCCATGTTCATTTTCTTTTTTTCCAGCAAGCAAGGATGCTGCTGCACCATCTTTTCTGCCCTTATCAAGCTCTGGAAGGCATTTCGTGCCCTCTTTGTGCGTTGATGCAGATGGAGCTTTTGTGTTTCCAAGCCTACATGCATGGCCTAGAAGATCACTTTGAGTTTAATACTGTCTCTGTCATTCTACAGCCCAGAGAATCACTGTGTGATGTCTTTGGAAATTTAGCAGGAGGTCAATGCCCTTGCATTCTAGCTGCTCCTCAGAGATCACAGAAACTGGAAGGGGCTGGGCTGCATTTCTGATTCCAGCCACGTTAGCACTGTCAGTGTGGTTGAGTCCAAGAGAACTTACCCGAGCACAGATGCACAAAAAGTGCAGTTCCCAGTGCAGTGCTCTGGGTCTGATTCCTTTCCATAAGGACCTAAAATCTCCACATTCCCCAAGAGTGTACTTTTTTGAGCAACAGGAGAGCAATCTCAGGATTGCTGCTGATCGGCACACGGGCTGCCATGTTTTAATGTGTGCAGCAACAGAGAGGGCAGTAACTGGAGATTATAGTAGTGAGATCTATCCGTCTATCTTCCTACCTATCTATCTAGGTAACATTTACATAACTGAATCTTCCTGGCTCTGGTCCAAGGCAGTTGGAGGTGCAAAGATCACCAAAAGCATTCCTTTCTGGAGAGGATTAGAGACATGTTCCCTCGACCAATTCTGAGCAGGCAGAGATGTTTCCCCCTCAAGCTATGATGGTTTTTCCATTCAGAATTGTTTTCCTCCTCTGGCCTCTTGTGTCCTGATGTCTCCAGTTAATTCTTTCAATTTCTGCCTGTCCTAGAGAAGTGCAACAATTCCATGTTCAGGTGGTGTTTGGTGACTATGGTCATACATGCCATGCATTATATGACACATGGTTTCCTTCACCGGCTTCCTCAGGGCTGTGTAACTGCATTCGTTAATGGGGCCTTAGGAGAGTGTCTGTTTCTGCTGGTCAGAATTCTCAGCTGACAAAAGAGGGAGAAGAAACACTTTGGTCCTCCTCCATGTACTGAGGTGGCCATAGAGGCTCTGTGACCTCCATCAGAGATCTTTGCATGCATCCTCATCTCCTGAATGACCAGGTTTTCTAGCAAGAGAGTGGATGTCAGAAAGGCAGAAATGCTGGTGGAGGCCTGAAGAGAACGTGAACTCCAGGAGTGTCTCTCACAAGGGCTGAGCTCACCCAGGTTGACACCTGCAGAGCCAGGATGGAGCTGTGGGACAGGGCGGGGTGTCAGTCTCTACTGAAAGACAAACAGGACATGGCAGAAGCAGAGGGAAGCCCTCACCAGACCCTTGAGAAATTCCACACATTCCCTGTCAGCTGCCTGAGAGGCTGTTGGAGCTTCAATCCCAGATGGTACCTGATTATAAGGCCAAGGTCGCTTTGGAATCTGTGCCTCCCCTCGGGCACAGAATGACCAAGCAGAGCAGCAGCACAGTGCTCTGGGAATGTGTGAGCCCAGCAGTCTTTGAGTCTTGGCCCACAAAAGTCATACGGGAAGTTGAAACCCATCTTCTCTTGCTTACTGTGCAGGTGCTTCTAGAGAAAGGGCAGGAGCAGAGTGCTTCATCAGAGATGCCATGCCAGACTCAGGGAGAGCTGTTCCCAGCCCGAGAGCAGGAAGAGCAGCTCAGGCAGCAGGTGGAAGAGCCACAGGAGAATGGCCAGGTGAGCCTGACTGGCCAGGTGACAGAGGGAAGGGTAGGAAGAGGGGCGTAAACCAGAGCTCTTGGGACTGAGGAGGCCAGGAAGTCCCACAGGCACTGGAAGCACAGGGCCTTGGAATTTGCAGAGATCAGCCCTGGGACAGGAGGTTTGCAATGGAAGCAGATGTGGGGAGGGAAGCAGAAAGAAGTGGCTGAATAAATGTGATTTGGAGGCTGCAAGAGGAAAAAGCTGAGCCTGATGGCAGCTCCCAGTCACTTGCTCTGCTTTTGTGTGCACAGAAGATCAAGGCAGAGCCACAAGCAGAGCTGCCCGAAGCTCAGAGTGCCATCATGGCAGTGAAGAGAAAGAACAAGGAAGACATGGGAAGAATTCAAGAGGAGAATCTCCATCAGTACAGGAGCCATCAACAAAACCAGGTGAGTGAAAGAGTGGCAGCCACTCCACTCATGAAATGTCCTCTCCCTTCTCCTTTACAGTCTATCAAGGGACACGTGCAGGCAGAGCTGCAGGACTCTGAGGCTAGCAACAGGGCAAGGGAGAAGAGGCTGGAGGAAGAAATGCAAATTGTCAGAGAGAAACTTAATCGCCTCCCTCAGGCTCTAGAATGAGTGAAAGTGGGATGCAGGCACCAAACTGGTGGTTTCTGCCCTTCTTGCCTATCCACTCAGAGCAGCAGGGAGTGGGGCCATGCCTCTGAGTGCCATCCTGCTCTAGTGTGTATCACAGTCACTCTGAAGGACATTTCCTGGTGTGCTGAATCTCCACTGCTGCTATGTTCTTCTGGCCTATTCCTGCTCTCCTTGTTCCTTCAAGTGTTTTTACAGTGGAACATGGTGACCCAGATGAAGGACTGAAACAAGCTGTCTGTATCCCTTGTCAATCTGTTCTTTCCCTTTCCTCACAGTCGATGACTCCTGGCTGACAGGGACAAGCTGTAGTGTCTGACTGCTTTGTTCTGTTTGACTTGAGGTGCGAGTGTTGACATCTCACCGGGCAGCCTGCGAAGAATTCCAGCCAATGTCTGGTAATGAAGGACCCCAAGTTAGGAGTGAGGCCCAGGAACAGTGCCCACCAGAAGTGCTCCAGGTCCAGCACATCATGGGCTCTGATCCTGCTGCCGCAGCAGCATCATCCCAAGGAAGCCTTTCTGTCGAACCTGGGAGCTCAAGCTCGGGCAGTTACTTCATCTCCCTGAAAGAGGAGACTGAGGAGAAGCACCTGGAGATGCTGGGTACGTCTGGGGTGTTTCTTGTCTGAGGGACAGTGTGTTGTGGGCAGGTGTCAGCAGAGCTGTACCAAATGCTCCTCCTGAGTTTGGTGTCACAGGGCCATTTAGGAGTCCCCAGAGGAAGTGCTGTGCTCCGAGGCAGCGAGAGAGCTCTGGGTGTTCCTGCTGCCTCTGAGGGCACCTGGGATGGGCTTGGGTTTGCCTGAGCTTCCCTCTCTGCTAAAGGGTGAAGCAGGAATTGTTCTTGGATCAGCAGAAGGCTGTGACCTTGCAAATGATCTAGACAAGTCTCGTGTGCTAGTGGCCAAACTGAACAGAATTTTTTTTTTCCTAAATTCTCCTTAGACTCCTGACTTCGAACCAGTAATCCGAGCAAAAAACTTCACAGAAACGGACTGGTTTTGGAGTTTTGTCTTTTTGGTTGGGGATTATTTTTTTGGGGGGGAGAGGGGCCATGTTTTTGTGTTGTTTATTTTTTGTGGAGGCCTTTTTTTTTTTTTTTTTCTGTGGCAGGATTTTTTGTGTTTTGGGTTTTTTCGGTTTATGGGTTTTGGGGCTTTTTTAGTGGAGTTGGTTTTTTCTCCACTCTGAAATAGCCCTTCTGCCCCATGTCTTACTGATGGCATTTTTATGACTGCTGCTGTTACCACTACTACATTTGCAGCTTATTTTCACAAGAATGCTATCTTTTTGTCAATAAGAATTACTTTGAAAGGACATCAGGTTACAGGACAAATAGAGAGCAAGTGGTGTTTTCCATGTGCCCCCAAAGAAAAAAGCCATACTTTTGTAGCAACCTTTATTTAATCTTCTAGTTTTATGCTTATCAAGATGAGTCCAAGAGATGTATCCAAGTGGCGTCATCAGATAAAACTGTCCTGCAGGCATTTCTCAGGAGAGAGCCTCCAGCCCAGCCATGGTATATTCCTCAGATCCATGGCACTTTTCCATACCCGATTCCCACTCTTTCCCATGACTGTTAGAATCCTACCCATTGGCCCAAGCCCTGCTCAGATCAGTCTCTAGGAAAACACATCAAGTCTTTTGTGATTCTGCAGCACAACCCAATGAATCTGCTTCTTGCCCGTAACAGCTGCCAGTGCTGTGCTCTCAGATAAGACCTGGTAGGGTTGAGAAGAGAGCCCAGTGGATTCTGTGTCTGCCTTCACCTGTTGGGACAAAAAGGGCACTGATCCACCCCTCGGTGTGGCTGATCTCAAATCCCATCCTGTTGTGTCCTCAATGGGGGCAACAGCTTGTAAGAGGCTCAGGCTGGCTGTGGCTTCTTCCCACTGCTTGCCAGTGCTCATGCTTGGGCTTTGCCAGCCTCGTTGTGCTAGCTGCCCTGCCCCTGAGGGCTGGAGGGACTGCAGAGGCTGGAGCCTTCCTTAGCTGGGAGAGGGGCATCTTTGAGCTCAGCCTGCTCATAAACAGGTCAGGCTCCTGATGCTGAAAGCCCCTTCGGGATCAGTTATAGCATGAGCTGCTCTGCTTTACAAATGGAAATAAATTCTTTTGGCCAACTGCTGAAAGGTGGGGAAGATGTTCTTCTCTCCTGGGAATGCATCTCCCCGTGCTTTGTTTCCTGTCAAGAGAACTCTTCAAAGGACGGTACAGAATCAGTCTCTGTGCCAGCCATCTGCACTGCAGGGCTGCCTGTCCTGTTGCTCTTGTGGTTGTGGTTGTTGCTACCCAGCTGACCACAAAGGGCTCAGAGCCCCAGACAGTGGGGCTGCCTTTTGTATGTCCTGGAAGCTGGGATCTCTGCTTTAAAGTCAGCATCCTGCATTTTGTTTCCCTCAGAGAGAATGGTGAACCAGGAAAATCCCATTGTGATATACACCGAAATGGAACACATTGGCAGCGGGTGAGTCCAACCGCAGTTACTCCTGCACAGCCATGGGCCAGGTGTTTTTCTGGTGGAATGTCTATCCAGTGTGAAGTCAGGCCAGCTGTAAACATGTTCACACTCTGGGGATAGATGACCCCATCTCTCAGTGCTGCTCAGAATTTGTGAGTGTGCTCAGAAGGCATTGTCAGTGACATCTCCATGCTGCCAAGGTCTTGCCTGCATCAAGGAACAGGACCTGGAAGATCTCCTTGTGTCTCAAGTGTGGGACAGCTCTGTGTTAATTTCCTTAGCATTTTTGTATGTCTCAAAATTATACTGCTCCATGAATGAGAAAAGAAGAAACTTGCTTGCCTGAAAGAGGAACCTACCCTCTATCAAAGCTGTGTGAGATAACAGTTCCCAAGAACATTTCTTTCCCCTGCTTTGCAGAAGGAAATACTCTGTGGTCAGGATAGGAACCACACAGTTTAGAAAGTGAAACCCAAGAGGAAGGACTAAACTCCCTTTAGAAGTTGAACCCCAGTGCTTCAGGAACAGGCCCAGTGCCCATGCACTTGAGAGGAAAATGCATCATCTGCCTTCTGGCAGAGCCCTCCTGCCTCCTGCAGGTTTTTGACACTTCCAGCAGAGATCTCCTGTGTGGGCTGGCTTTCACTCTAGGAGCTAAACAGCTTCTTCTTTCTCTGCTTCTGTTTTGTTTCTAGGGGTTTTGGACAAGTGGTCAGAGCACTCAACAATGCCACAGGAGGAGAGGTAAATGTCAACAAGCCCCACAGACTCTGCTGCACATGAGGGCTTTCCCCTCTGGTGTGAGCTGCGGCTGGAGCTCTGTAACTGTCCCCCAAGGGAGCAGAGAAATGGGCTGTTGGAATGTCAGTTCCTAATTACTGCAGCATCTAATCACAAGGCAGTTTGGCACAGCTCAGCTGTGTCATTTAAATCACTTGCTCCATTTGCATTGTGGTCTCGTGCCACCAACTTCTCCAGTTAATGATTTTTAATGTCATTTAAGGTGGCCATAAAGAAAATATATCTTCAAGGACTGAGAACGAAGGAACTAACTGTTAATGAAATCATGATCATGAAGAAGTGTAGGAGCCCCAGTGTTGTGAATTATTTAGACAGGTGAGAGGTCATGGTCATATCCCATCAATGGGCATTTACATACAGCAAACATGAGAGGTTAAAAACCCGCTTTGGTCAGTGGCAGAAAGTAGAGCTGTTCATTTTTTATTTATTCATATTTCTTTACTCATCTCCAATGGATGTGAGGAGAGTACATCTTGTCTGCATGAGTTTTCCCTGCCACTTGTCGTTTGAAAATTATTCCAAAATTATTCAAACCTGGATCAGCTGTTTCTTACTAAGTCAACACCCTCAAAGTACACTGCCTCCACATTTTTCCGGGATTTATTTTTTAAAGATTCTTAAATGCTGACGAACCATCCTAAAGTGGATTTCTCTTAGATCGTTGCCCCTCTTTGTCACTGCTGTGCATGCCAGGAAGACTAGGTGCTTATTTCCAGGAACACCATGCCTGACAGTTTTTTACCTGGGCTGTTACTAAACTGCATTTTTCACCTGCTGGCCATCTAAGACATCTTATTATTCACTGCTGTGCCTTTCTCCTCCAGACTGCACAGACTGCAGATTGTCTATTCCTTTGATTCTGTCCTAGTCACAAAGGCACCTGGAAACAAGAAACCCAGAAGCAAAACATCAAGGTAGCCATGCATGTTTATCTCCACGGCCTTGTTTCCTTCTTTCAGCTACCTTCTGGGTGAGGAACTCTGGCTGGTCATGGAGTACATGGATGGAGGCGCCCTGAGTGATGTCATCCACAAGACCTTCCTGTCTGAAGATCACATTGCAGCCATCAGTCGGGAGGTCAGCAATCCCATCTGTGCTTCTGAGGCCTTGGGCAGGATTGTCTGGGAACAGGGGCTCAGAACAGGAGTGATTTCATGTGCCAAGCTTTGTTTCTGTGTGGCTGGAATGCTATGGGCAAGTAAAAGCATCTCAAGTGAACGGCCTGCCAGTGCCCCTGCACTCACTGTACTCAGTGCCAGTACTCTTATCTCCTGCTGTTGTACTCTCGCTCCGCCTCTTGTATTTGCTGTTCCCCATCTTGCCTCGCTAAACTTTTTTCTGTCTTCACTGCATTCCTTGCCTCTAAAAGCAAAGGTGCTGGTGGCAGGATTTGAAACAAAGAGCAAAGAAAAAAGAGAGACTCGATTCTCTCAGTCCTCAGCTAAGAAGGATGGGAGTGCAGCCAAAATGCTCTTTGCTTCTGAGCACATCCACTGCAGCAGGAGTCATCCTGGCTGGTTTGCAGGGGACAGTCTAAAAGAGCAGGTGCTGTTGCTCTTTCCAAAGCTGACATGCCTTTCCTCAGAAAGGTCCTGCTCTGCCAGTGTTGGAGCAGCAAGCTCTTCCACTCAGTGGCATTGTAATCCGCCATCACTCCCCATTCCCCTGGAGAGGGAATCTTTTTGATTCTTTGATTCTCTCTCATGTGATGAAATCACATCACTCATTTTTGCCCTCCTCTTTCTGTTTCCTCTCTCAGTGCCTGCAAGGACTGGATTTTCTTCATTCAAACAATGTGATCCATCGAGATGTGAAGAGTGACAACATCCTTCTCAGAACCGACGGCTCTGTCAAGCTGAGTCAGTAGATTCTTGGTCAGGTGCAGCGTTCCAGGGATGTGGGTGTGGGGCTGCTTGCAGTGACTGCCAGCTCCCCAAAAATGGTGCTGGTGGCAGCACAGGGACACCCACTGTGAGCTGAGGGCACAGATGCCACGTGCACAGAGATAGGACAAGGAACAAGAAGTCAAGAGTGTTGTTGTCCTGTGTGTGTCCCTTCCAGAGGGAGGGAGCTACAAGTCTAAAGTTTCCAAAGAACAAAAGCCACTGCTGGAGGCAGTGTAAAAAATCGGGGGATTTTTTAAGTTGCCATTGCCAGGAGATTGAACAGCAACTTTTCAAACCTCTACTGGGGAATTCTTTTGCTTGCTTTCCTAGTTGCACAGAATTCAAATAAAACCAGTATTTTGCTTTCTCCTCAGCTGATTTTGGCCTCTCTACTCAGCTCAACTCTGAGCAGAGCAGACCATGCTTGGTAGTCGAAACTCCTTGGTGGATGGCACCTGAAGTAGCGACAGGTCAACCATATGGCCCCAAAGTGGACATATGGTCTTTTGGAATTGTGGGCATTGAAATGTTAGAAAAAGAACCTCCTTACTGGGACCAAAGTCATGCCTCGGTAAGCAGCAAATACTCACTGATCCCACTCTCTTTCTCACCTGTCCCATGCCCTGCGTGCCATTGGGCAAAATCCCATTGCCATCTGCTGGAACTACTTCCACCAAGGTCCCCTCTAAAAATGTCCCTGCAACACATCAGCATCTGCTGTAGATTTGGATACATCAGTGGGGGAACTCAAGCCTTACCACATGCAAACAAACTCCATTCTCAGGAAACACTTCCCTTTGGGTTATAAGTGGTTCCAGTTCTTTTGTCTGTGGAGATGGCCGAAGAAAAAGGAAACAAGCATCTTAGAACTTCTGTTATCTTTCCATAAATGAAGGAAGGAAACCCAAACCCAACAAAGTTTCTAAAACTGTAGTCTTTAGAGAGGAACCTAACCCAGTGTGCAGTTTCTTCTCACTGGGAAACATGCCTGAAACCTGGGCATGAGGGTGTAAAGGCCACTGAATCTCTTCTGCTTCTTGTGCAGTGCTGCTGCACTGCATTTAGTGACCGTGTTTCTTTCACAGCCCAAGGCATGTTCTCTGTGTCACCAAGCCAGAGCCTGGTGATGTGGAGAGCCTGCCAAAACCTCCTGTTTGTTTCCTGGAACTTTCTGGGATGGGCCTACCACTAATGCATTGACTCGAGTAGCCAAATGAGCAGAGAGTGACCATATGGATGGCACCTCTCCTTCTTCTGACCATGACAATTTTTCTTTTGCTGCAAAATGGGAAGCTGCAATTTTCAGACTGCTGAGAGACAGGGCTGCAGGTGGCACCTTTGTGCCCAAGCAGGCATTTTCATCCCAATACACTTGTGCAGGCATCTTAATGTGGCTGTGTTGAAGATGAGTTTATAAATCTTTATTTCCTTAGCTGGGGACTACCTAATGCATTTTCTTTCTTTTCTTCCAATTCCCATTGTTTTCAAGAACAGCAGAAAAAGCTTGATGAGTTTTGTTCTAAGGCACGTGTGCTTAAAGGACCAACAGGCACTGCAGAGATGCCTTTCATGTACTAACCCTTGAAATTAGTTAGTACAGCAAAGTCCCTCTTCCAAAAAGCCTCTCAAGCTGGTATGAATCCTCAGAGAAGCAAACGTGCTTTTGCTGATGTAGTTCCCACTAACTAGGTCAGTCAATGAAATCAGCTGCCAAGGCAAGATCTGCGGGATGCTGGAAAAGCTGTGGCTGCATTGGGGTTTGGGTTTTTGGTTGGTAAAGGAAAGTCATCTCTGGGTCTCTGCCAGGGCAGTAACTGCCACTGAAGAACAGAGGTTAAACAAAGGGATCTGGGAGAGCCTTAGAGATGTGAAAGCAGCAGGTGGAGCCTCGTGGTTGTTTTTCTCCAGGCTCGACGACTGATAGCCAAAGTAGGGACCCCAAAACTGCAGCATCCCAAGCTCCTCTCAGCTTTGCTGCGTGACTTCCTGAGCTGCTGCCTGCAGAGAGACGAGGAGCAGCGCTGGTCAGCCAAGGAGCTCCTGCAGGTAAAATGGGAAGAGGCTGCATGGGAAACAGGCTCTGAGGGATGGGCTCCTCCTCCACTCAAGTCCAAGGCATCAGATGAGCCCTCTTCTTCCTCACTTCCACTCTTGGTGCTCTTCAAATGAAAATGGTGAGGAATCTTGGACCGGGCTAGGCTGGCAGGGCCCTGTGAAGGTCCTCTGGTCCAAGGGTCCTGCAATGAGCAGGGACATCTTCAAAGAGATCAGGTTGCTCAGAGCCCTATGCCACCTGACTTGGAATGGTTGCAGGGATGGGGCACCTTCAAGCTCTTGGGGCAACCTGTGCCAGGCTTGCACCATGCTCCGAGTAAACAAGTTCTTCCTTAGACCTACTCTGACTTGATCCCCATTTTGTTTAAAAATATTCCCCCACATCCTATTGTAACTGGCCCTGTTAAAAAAGATGTCCCCCACTTTCTTCAAAGCCACGCTGAAGTCTTGGAAAGGGGCAATAAAGTCTCCCTGGGGCCTGTTCTTCACAAAGCTGAATAACTCCACCTCTCTCTACATTTCCTCTGAGGAGAGGTGCTCTGTTTTCTGTTTCTGTCACCCTCTTCGGTTTTTAATTTGGTGCTGTGTTCAGTTTTACCTAATGGCAAAAGAATTGAAGCAGAGCAATGCGGAGTACAGAGACATGAAATGGAGGTGCAGGAACCCAAGGAAGCCAGTCCCAGCTGAGCAGTCAGAGATTTGGCTGTGGGCAGGAGGGGCTGTGGGGGTTCACTCTGAGCCTCTGAGGGGCCCTGGTTTGTGCCCCCCAGCCCACCCTCAGAGGTTTCTGCCACACAAACAGGGACAGCCAGGAGGGACTTCTCCCAGCCCCATCTGCTGCCTGGCACCCTCAAGCAGATGGGAACTGTGCCAGGGTTACTGCCAGGTTGTGTGGCAGAGAGGGAACTGCAGGACCCAGTGCCCCTGGGCTGGCCCTGCTGGGAAGGAAGGTGCCAACCAGCACACGAGGGGCAGGGCATGGAAAGGCAGACACTGCTTTGTCTCCCTGCGGAAATCAGCACAGTGCCTGTCTTACAAAGAGAGGGACCAATGAGAGGCTTTGGAGTTTCCTGAAAAGAAGAAACTCCAAGGACAGAAAGCACCAATTCTAAAGCACTGGCAGGGCTAAAATCTCAGCAAGATGAAGACACCTGTAGAAATGGATGAGTGGGATTCTAGGCCAGGTTTGCCTGTGATGGCAAAGTCCTGCACATAAAGATGGAGTTGTCCCATTGTTCCTCTTCCTGCATCCTTCTAGGGCCAGGAGAAATCCTGTGAAGCACTGAGCTTGGAAAGTCATGGTTCATTGTTTTTTGCTGATTTGGCTTTTTTCCCTTTGGCCAGCATCCATTTGTAAGATATGCTGAGCCTGTGTCCAGCCTGGTGCCACTGATTGTTTCAGTGAAGAGGAAGGAGACAAACATGTGACAATCACATCAGGACCATTTATTTATTCCTTAACAGGTTTAGAGTAGGATTGTAGGTTACGACTAGGATTAGGATTATATTAAGGATAAGGATAAGGATAAGGATAAGGATAAGGATAAGGATAAGGATAAGCATAAGCATAAGCATAAGCTTAAGCATAATGATAAGCATATGAATAAGGATAAGGATAAAGATAAGGATAAGGATAGGCATAAGCATAAGCATAATGTTAAGCATATGAATAAGGATAAGGATAAGGATAAGGATAAGGATAAGGATAAGGATAAGGATAGGGATTAAGGTAAGGGTTAGGCTTAGAGTAGGATTGTCTAATAGGACTGTGGAGTAGGATTGAAAATCAATAAAGTTCCTGAAACCACAACTCACCTTGAAGATCCCCTTCCTTCTCACTCCGCGAATAAACTCGAGAATACCTTCTGAATTGTCTGTTGTTTCTTAAAGGTGGAAAGTGAAACAGTGTCTTTGGCATGGTGTGATGGTGGGGAGGGATATTCTTCATTTGTCCTCTCCAGACCAGACTGCCTTTGGAATATGGCCCACTGGTCTGTTTTTGGCCATCTTTGGTACTTCTATTTGAGGCAGAAAGGGCAATGGCATTTGCAGGCAAAAGCAAAGGAAGAATGGGACAGCCCAAACATCTTATGCAGATGCAGGCCTTCAGCATTGACTGGAGAGCATTGGGGCTCCTGCCACTTGGACTTGGATCCCTAAATGCAATAATCTCTTTGGCTGGAGGAGAGCCTTGCTCAAGTGAGAAAGCAGAAAGATCAGACAGGGTGCTCGGGAAGGTCTCCTGTGTTATGAACAAAAATTCGGTTAATATTTTTTTGTGAGAAAGAGTTACAGGGACGCAGCCAGATCTGTCTCTGCCAGGGTTCTTAGTGCTTTGTTATTGTAATACCGGGTCGTTGAGGCTTATCTCCTCTTTTGTATTAGTAAAAGGCCTGGCTGGGTGGGGTGGACGGCCCTTCCTCGAGGCTGTGCTCTCTTACAGCATAGGGAAGACACCTGAGAGGGTGGGGGGGGTTATGCAAAGTGACTCCAAAGACCAGCAGGCTTTGAGACCTCGACTCCAAAATGCAACGAGAAAACCCGAAAAACAACGAGCCAAATAAGAATTGAGAGACTAAAGTGGTGTCTGGACATGAGGAGCCGATTGCTGAGCCTGCGGAGATGTGAAGTCCCTCTCGCCCTGAGCAGAGAGTCGTTCCGACGCCGGGACCGGGCAGGACAGAACCAGGGAAGCTAAGATCTGATGGGGACATCACGCCCTAAAGGCTCCCACGAGGACTGGATCCCCCGGCTCTGCCCCTAGTGGACAGAGCTGCGCATGTCCTCCTCCTCTGAGTCGCCCTGGGAGACGCGACGGGGACTGCAGCCCTGCCGAGCCGCCCAATCCTGAGCTGATCACTTTTAATAAAGGCATTAAAAAGGAGAAGAAGTCTCCTGGCCCTGTTTATTTCAAGCACACATCTTGGCCCTACCTCCTATTGGAATTTCCATCTTACCAGTGCTGGAATCCAGGAGCTGGTACCTGTGTATGTGCTTCTCTGGATCTTTTTTGCCTTTCTCTCTTTCTGTGTCTTCTTCTTCTGTTTCTGTGCTCCTGGAAATGTTGAGTAACTTAAAATTGAATTGACTTAGAGTTTGTGAAGTTGAATGGGCCAAGTCAATGCTTTCAGAAGTGTTTTTTGTTGACTGATTATCTGTCGTAGTTTGACATGAGAAGAATTTTAAAAAGTAATACAAAACTTTTTGTGTAACTGGCAATCTGTTAAACCACTAAGATACTGAACATGCCTCTGTTAAACACAAATGTTAAAGACAAAGAAGCCCAGGAACCTCCTCTTTCTTTTCCAGTCAACAAAGAAGCAGCAAGCCCTGGCCCTGGCCCCCACCTCAACCAAACCAAACCAAACCAAACCAAACCAAACCAAACCAAACCAAACCAAACCAAACCAAACTTAGCAACCCTGCTGTGGGCTGAGCCCCTTCCCCCCTCCCCAGGCTGCCCCTCTCCCCATCAGCCCAATTCTAACCAAACCAAACCCCAACAACTACCAAACAGGAAAACAAAAGAGGCTACAAAACCCCAACCAAAACAAAGCTAGCCACAGCTATTTAAATCCTACTATCAAGTCCCTTTCCTCCAACACAACTCAAACTAAAAACTCCTACAACCCACAACCCAGAAAAAATAACCCTACAACTAAAAACTTAAACACACAAAAAAAAGTCAAAAACAAACCATAAAACCAATCCTAACACAGCCAAACCACAATTTCCACCACAACTTACTGGCAGGTCAGGTGTCAGTCCTTTCAAAACGTAAATCCTCCCTTGAGTATAGGAAAAAAGCAAAATGTAAGCGTATAAAAAACAATATGAAACCATCAAAGTCAGTAAAAAAGAAAATTAATGCCAAATAAAAAAAAAAAGAAAAATTACCTAAATCTTAAAACTATAATCCTCTTATAAACTATAAAGAAAAATTTCTTTTTCTTTAAAACAAAAAAAAACTATTAAAAATATTTTCAAAATAATATCAAACAAAAACCTCCATACTAAAATAAACAAATGTTAAAATAACTGGAATTTCATCAAAAGTTTAAACAGGAACAAAAGTCCAGTATCCTCAAGAGAAAATCTCTATTCCCAGAGATAAAAATAATTTTAAAAGTAAATAATAAAAATGTTACCTTTAAACAACTCATCTTTTAAACAATACCCCATAAGTCAACATGGCCCATCAGCAAACTGTAAAAAAGCTTGTAGCAATAAAAACAACTTCACAATAACTAACTGCTGCCATCAACTGCTATCCATGACCAAATAAAGAACCACAAAAACCCTATTTTTTCCTCTTTTAAAAAAATCTCCATATGCTTAACACGAAAACTTCTCTCTCAAGGTAATCTAATAAAAAGACTACTCTAGAAATCCCCAGCACGGATCCCAAGGTCCCCCCCAAACCCTTCCTGCCCCAATTCTGCCCAGATTTGCTCTTTGCACACACGAGTCACACACTGAAGTCAGGAGCTCCCTCCATGCCCAGAGGGAGGAAAAGAGAGAAAGGGGATGAAGAGCTCTCCTGTGCAGAGCCAAGGTCCAAGTGCAGCCCCTGCAGTGGGAACCACAACTCATCAGGTTTGTGTCCTTTGGGCTCAGGGACTGGTGACACTCAGAGGCACAGAAAGGTTTCTTGCCAACAAACACAAGTTGGACATTTGAACAGTTTAACAACCATTACAGCTCTTTCTTCAGCTCTCTGTGATGTCCCAGCAGCATCTGACATGTCCACCATCCCCAAGGGATATCCGTACAGGAGCAGTTAAAGACAAAGACATAAGAATAGGGAATTCTGTGTTAAAGACAATTAGGATGCTGACTAATATTTATATGAACATGAGGAAGATTGGGCAACTCCCTGAAGCTTAAAGCATGAAACCACTCATCTGAGAGGCCCTTGAACATCCAGATAACATCTGGAGGAGAAAATCTGGGAGCAGTTGGAAAGTCAGAGATCCCTCTGGTCTAGTGAAGAGATGTCCATAGACACAGCCCTTTCAATAGGAGAACTGGACACACTTGATGGAAAAGAAAGAGATTTAATATTAGGCTGAATATTGGTGACACAAGGTGATGGGGAGAGCAGTATTTGTTCTCCTGCCATCAGCACACTTCCAGGAAATCCCTGTTCCTGGTGGGAAAACTGCCATTTCTTCTAAGTACTCAAATGACC
Organism: Zonotrichia albicollis; assembly: GCF_047830755.1. Lineage (NCBI taxonomy): Eukaryota > Metazoa > Chordata > Aves > Passeriformes > Passerellidae > Zonotrichia > Zonotrichia albicollis. The sequence goes on from NC_133827.1 coordinate 12,906,715, forward strand.
CAGAGAATAAAGATTTGCTTGTATATTATGAAATTAACAGGTACTAAAACCTGTGCCCCTTTCCAGGCAGACATTGGCTGTGTGCCCATGAACAAGGCTGTGCCACTTGTGCCCTGAGGTGCCCAGGTGGGATTGGATCTCTCCGAGAGCACCTGGGGGAGAGCAGAGATCCTTGCAAGCTGCAGGGACCTGCAGCCCCTCAGGGCTCCTGTCCCATCAACATCTGCTCTGCTCCAGTCTGAAACAGGGCCCAGCATGGTGCCGGGATCATCAGAGAGCTGAGGTGTGTCCTGGAATTCAATGCCCAGCATTGCTCATTCTGTGATTCTGGGAACCAGCCACGGAGAAGTTGTGAGAGCCTGGGAATAATGGAATCAAGGGGCCATTGCTCCATTGCAAGGACTCTGGGAACTGAGGGAACAATTGTGACACTGTGGTGCCCCATGGAACCAAGGGTCCCTGGTGTCACTGCAGGATCTTTTGTCACCAGGGCTCCATTGTGACACTGCGGTGCCAAGGAATTCATTGTGGCACTCTGAGGCCTCAGGGAACCAAGAGGCCACTGTGACCCTGCAGGGCCTTGTGGAACCATGCAGAGCATTGTGACAGAGGAGGACTTGGTGTCACAATGGGGCCATTGTAACACTGCAGGGTCCCATGGAACCAAGGGGCCACTGCTGCTCCTCAGGGGCTCCTGGAAAGAAGGAAACATTGACACCATGGTAGCCATTGGGAGCAAGAGGCCACTGTGACACTCTGGAACCAAGGAAAACATTGCTGCACTGCCAGACCTCATGGAACCAAGGATCCATTGTGACACTGCAGGGCCTTGGGGGACCAAGGCGCCATTGTGACACTGTGGGGCCCAAGGATCTAAGGGACTTTGTGACACTGGGAGGGCTCATGGAATCATGGGGACCATTGGGACACTCAGGGGCCTCATGGAACCATGGTGATACCAATTTGTCTGGGAGTGTTGATTTGCTGGAGGGTAGGAGGGCTCTGCACGGGGCCCTGGACAGGCGGGATCCAGGGCCCAAATCCAGTAAGATGAGGTTTAACAAGTTCAAGTGCCGGGTCCTGCAATTTCACCACAACCACCCCTGCAGCGCTACAGGCTGGGCACAGAGTGGCTGGAGAGCAGCCAGGCAGAAAGGGACCTGCAGGGACTGATGGACAGCAGGCTGTACAGGACCCAGCAGTGTGCCCAGATGGCCAAGAAGGCCAATCCTGGCCTAGATCAGGAATGGTGTGGCCAGCAGGAGCAGCGCAGTGATTCTTACCCTGCACTCAGCACTGCTTGGGCAGCACCTCGAGTGCTGTTTGCAGTTCTGGGGCCCCCAATTTAGCAAGTACATGTAAGGGCAGGAGCATGTCCAGAGAAGGGCAACAAGGCTGGGGAGGGATCTGGAACACAAGAGCTGTGAGGAGTGGCTGAGGGAGCTGGGGTTGTTTATCCTGGAAAAGAGGAGGCTCAGGGGAGACAAGGCAGTGCCAGGGCACAGGTTGGACTTGATGATCTCCATGGCCTGTTCCACCCTTGCTGATTCTGGGATTCTCTGAATCCACCCTTGGAGCAGTTGCAGGATGAGCCCTGGGACTCCTCTTCAGCAGCTCCAGCAGCCCACGTCCCTCAGCTTCTCCTGCCAGCCCCAAAGCCCATCCTGTCAGTCCTGCAGAGCCTCTGCAGCTCCTCCTCACTGCCCAGAACAGGGAGCCCCAGAGGCAGACACAGCAGCCCAGATGTGCCCCCCTGGCCTGGGGTGCCTCTGGCAAGGGAGCAGCACCAGGTACTGCAGAAGCCTGCAGACAATTCCTGCAGCACTTGTAGGATGATCCTGCTGCCCAAGGGACATTCCCATGGTGCCAAGTCAGTAACTGCCATGTGGAGTGGGGCCAGAGAGGAAAGGGCAAACAGGGATGGGCTGTTTGCAGGGGAGGGAAAAGGGATGGGCAAAGGAAAGCAATTCGTAGCAGGAGGACTAAATAATGCAAAGGTTAAGCAAAGGAAATGCTGAGGGCAGTTTGGGGGTGGCTGCCAGGCAGCCCTGATTCTGAGCAACAGCGTCTGCAGTGGGACAGGAAACTCCCAGCTGATGGGAACAAACTTTCTGGCTGACTGCAGAGGCCAGGACAAAGCTGTGTGCTTTCCCTGGTGTCCCCCAGCCCTTGCTGGCCCCAGGGCTGATGGCATTTGTGCTCCCTCAGGTTCATGTCCCCACAGTAACAGCATGGGGGTGCTCCCCCTGCTCTGTGCAATGCAAACAGGGGCTGCTGAGCCAGTGCTGCCGTGTCTGTGCCTGCAAGGATGGGGCACCTGTGTGAGCTGGGGAGAGGCCAGGGCTGCAGATGGGGGATGTTGTTGGCAGCTCTATGAGGACACTCTGGGAGGCTGCCCTGGGCTGTGCAGCGCACTGGGGATGGATCAGCCCCTGCTCTGCTGCTCCTTCCCCTCTGCCCCAGGGCCCTTGCAGAGCCCCAGCCATGCTGTTTGCCCCCAGCCTGCCCACGGCCAGCCTGGGGCTGCTCACGGGGCTTTTCTGTGCTGAGCATTGGCCTGGCCGTGTTCTTGAGAGAGCCTGGGCAAGGAGCCTGGAGCCCCCAGGGCCTGGCCTGAGGCGTCAGCGCTGCCCCAGCAGTGCCCATGGCCTGTCCCTGCTGCAGTCCCGGCACTGCCATCCCCAGGGCTGTGCCCGGCCCCGAGAGCACTCAGGCCCTACAGCAACACCAGGGCCACCAGGGCAGCGGGGCAGGGCCATGGCAGCAGCACTGGCAACACCAAGTGCTGCTGCTGCTGGGCACAGCTGCTGGGCCAGCACTGATCTGCCCCCAGCTCTGCACACAGACATTGCTGCTGCAGCTCCAAGGAAGGCAACAAAAGGGCATCTCTGCAGAAAACTCTGCTGAGAGCTCCTTTAGTTCCCTTAAAGCCACCGAGAGCTCACCCTGTCATTGACACAATCTTTGGTCACAGGGAGGGTGGAAAGAAACATAATGAGAAATGGCACAAACAATGATGTTTATTTGTGGACAATACTTAAAAAGTAAAACAAAGAAAAAAACACCCCCAAAATGAAAACAAGAAGTACTATCAAAGATAACTTTTATTACAAATGGCTGGCAGAAATTGGCCAGCAGTTTAATGTTCCTGAAACCATCCAGTCATCAGTCTCCACATTGCAGCCTTGAGCTCCTGGTTCCTCCGGCTGTAGATGAGGGGATTCAGGGCTGGAGGCACCACCGAGTACAGAACTGACAGGGCCACATCCAGGGATTGGGACGAGATGGAGGTGGGGTTTAGATTGGCAAATATGCCAGTGCTGATAAACAGGGAGACCACGGCCAGGTGAGGGAGGCAGGTGGAAAAGGCTTTGTGCCGTCCCTGCTCAGAGGGGATGCTCAGCACAGCCCGGAAGATCTGCACATAGGAGAAAACAATGAACACAAAACAACACAATGATAAAGAGGAACTTACAGAAAGAAATGCCAGTTCCCTGAGGTTGGAGTGGGAGCAGGAGAGCTTGAGGATTTTGAGAATTTCCCAGTAGAACTGGCCCAGGGCATTACCATGGCACAGGGGCAGGGAAAATGTATTGGCCATGTGCATGAGAGCAGTGAGAAAGGCACTGGCCCAGGCAGCTGCTGCCATGTGGGCACAAGCTCTGCTGCCCAGGAGGGTCCCGTAGTGCAGGGGTTTGCAGATGGACACGTAGTGGTCGTAGCACATGATGGTCAGGAGAGAAAGCTCTGCTGAAATGAAGAACACAAAATAAAAGAGCTGAGCAGCGCATCCTATGAAGGAGATGTCCCTGGTGTCCAGAGGGAATTGTGCCTGGCTTTGAGGACAGTGGTGCAGATGGAGCCCAGGTCAGTGAGGGCCAGGTTGAGCAGGAAGAAGAACATGGGCGTGTGCAGGTGGTGGCCGCAGGCTACGGCGCTGATGATGAGGCTGTTGCCCAGGAGGGCAGCCAGGGAGATGCCCAGCAAGAGGCAGAAGTGCAGGAGTTGCAGCTACCACGTGTCTGCCAATGCCAGCAGGAGGAAGTGGCTGATGGAGCTGCTGTTGGACATTTTTGGTGCCTTGGCATGGGGATCTGTAAAAAAGCAATCATGGAATAGTTGGGTTTGGGAAGGACTTTAAATATCCCAGCTTAGCCTGGGGGCACTTTCCCCCACTGCCTGCCCAGGGCACTGCTGCCTGGAGCTGTCCCTGCCAGCAGCTCCTCCCTGTTCCTAGGGCTGGGCCCTGCCAGTGCTGCCAGAGCCCAGCCCAGCTATGGGGGCTCAGCTCTGCCCTGCAGACCCCTCCCAGCTCAGGCACTGCCCAGGGGCAGCTCTGGCTCTGCAGGCTCTTAAGGCAAAGTCAGAGCAACCCTGAGGAGGCTGGAAAAGTGACACTGATGCTGCCTCTAAGGGGCAATGTGCTCATTTCCCTTATTGCCAGGTTTATCTGAGAGATTTTTTTTTCCCAACCTGAACTGAGAGGTGAATATACATGTACAATTTCCTGTCCAGGCAACCCAGAGCAGTAGATTTAAAAAGCATGATTTCCCCTTTTATTCAGTCTCTTTATTGCTGTGCTCCCTGTATTGCTGGAATCCATGAAGTCAGAGGGTTTTTAGGAAATGGTTAAAAAAGAGTATGTAGGCCTCAGGCCCGAAGTTCTGTTACAGCAGGAAAGTTTCCCAAGCAAGCAGAAAAGTTTCCCAAGCAGTAGACATGACAAATAACAATAGGACTTCGTAAGTTTGGCTTTAGGATGGCAACAAGTTTATTTAATGTATATCTTTAGAAGGTTACAGTGAATAGAACTCTGTTCTTTGTTTCTTATGAAATAGACTTTGTTTTAACTACCATTACGTATGTTTTATAAGGTTGGATGGAAAGCTTGTCAATATGTCTTGTTTTTGTGTGATTGGCTGAAATCTAAACGGAGATGATTTTATGTCATTCCGTTTTACCCCACCTTCTGTGTCATTTCCCGGTAGGCCAGCAAGCTGTTAACATCGAATTCCATTGTAATAATGTTCTGAGATTGATGTGCTAATAATAATAAAAAAAGGCTGGTCTGGATTTGTCCAGTGTGGTCCATATTTGGACTTCTTGCCGCGGCAAGTGGGTTCCTCTCTTAAGACGTGGGTTCCTGACACCATTGGATCTATAGCTACCCTGGTGCCCCGATAACTGGTGCCCTGTGTGAGGATGTAGAATAGAAGAAAAAAAGAAAAATCGTGGATTTACCGGCTGCGGAGACTCAAGTGTTAATCAAGAGGACGCTGTTTCATCTTTCCCGCTGAAGCCAAGAAAGTAGGTATATAATCTCGGGAGAGCGCTTGAGTAACGAGTTTTTTGTGTTAAAAGAAAACAAAAATGGGAACGAACTTATCAAAAGTTGAACGGGATGTTTTTTTATCAATTAAAGACAATGTTACAAGAGAAAGGGCACTCTGAAGTTTCAAAAACTGAGCTTAAAAACTTACTTATAAGGGTTAAAGCAAATACGCAAGATTGAAATTTACAGTCTGCCTTTACTTTTCATTTTTGGAATCAGATAAACTGGAGAATTTATAATCTAGTCACTCTCAAAAAAGATGAAAGCCTAAGAGAATTGATGCCTATTTCAAGAGCCCTGATGGAATGTTTTAAACAAACTGACAATAATAAGGTGAACTCAGACTCAGAAAACAAAGATTCTGGCTCTGTCTCTTTAATTTCCAGTAAATCGGAGACTGTGTGTGTTTTGGAGAATGTAACAAATGTTGTTTCAAATGCTGATTTGAACTCTGCTGAGAAAAATCTTCCTTCTCTCTCTCTGGGAAAAAAAATGAGACTTTTTCGGACTCTTCTTCACGTTGTTCTGTTAATGTAAAAATTTGTGACTCTTGTAAGGGGGAAGGGACAAAATGTATTGAAAATGTAAAGGAGAAAGTGAATGTATTTCCTAAGATTGGCTGTGCGGGGACACTGAAAGCTGGTTTAGATTGTGATATGCCTGAAGTGGAAACTGAGGGTGTCTCTTCCACTCGGGAAATTTTGGTTTCTGGGGGTTCTGGGAATTCTTTTTCAGTTAAGCAAAAACCTGGTTTTTATGGTAATCGTCAATCCATAGGTACAGAGAAAGAAAAATTGGCTTTAATTCAAAGGATGGAGTCCTTTGAAAGGATGGATAACTCTCAAAAACCTGAAAAAACACAGGTTGAGTTTTTTCCTCATTGCTGTGATCCTAATTCTTGTATTTTAAAACAAAACCATGTAAGTTTAAAACCTGGATTTGTGGATTCTTCAGCTGAGTTTTTCTTGGCAGGGAGACAATATGAAACTTGTGGTAAAGTAGCAAATTCAAGGTTAAAATGTGGCAATGTTCCCAGAACAGGGGAACACGCTTCTGTCTCGGCCCCTTTGGGCCGGGCTTCGGAGGAGGCGTGTTGTTTGTTGGAGTCCACCCCTGCCTTTCATGGCAGGGTTCCAAGAGGGGCGTGTTGCTTGGAGGTTTCTGAAAAAAATTTAGATGTGTGTTCTCATGATCAGGTAGGCCGGCCTCCTGGAGCTGGCCGAGCTCCCGGAGTTGGCCGAGCTCCCGGAATTGGCAGACTTCCCGGAAGAGAGCACAGTGTTCCTCCTGTCAGGGCCAGAGTGAATAGAAGGTTTGGATTTAATGATTCAGGAGCAGAAAATGTATTGATTAGAAGCAAAGGGAATGTTCATACTGTCATTGATCAAAGTGACAATTTTGATTTTCCATTAAAATTACCGGATTGGTCATACATTAATCAGAAACTAGAAAGAGATTCGGATTTAAAGAAACAATATCTTGCCTTACCAGTAAAATATGGAAGAAATGATAGAAATCCAAAATATGAAAGACTCAATCACCATGATATAAAAGAATTACGACAGGCTTTGAAAGAAAGTGGTTTTTCTTCTCCCTATTTTAATAGTGTGTTGAAAAATATTTTTAACTCTTATGATTTAGTTCCTGCTGATTGCAGGAATGTGGCAACTTTGATCTCAACCAATTCACAGTACCTACTATGGGAGTTACAATGAAAAAAGTTACTTAACAAGTTGGTTGAAGGATATGCAGATACTGATTATGCCGATTTAGATGTTGCTCAGTTGGCTGGTGATTCACCTTACAATAGGCCTGAAAATCAAGCAGCTGAACTGCCTCGGCCTGTTTTAGCAGACATTAAAAATGCTGCTAGAAAGGCCTTGCTTTCACTTGAACCTGTGGGTTCACATCTGAGCTCTTATCCACTGATCAAACAAGGTGAAACTGAATCTTATGGTTCTTTTTTGGATAGATTAACTCAAGCTGTTGAAAGGCAATGTCCAGATGAACAAGCCCGCTCTTATATCATTCAAAATCTTGCTTATGTAAATGCTAATGATGAATGTAGAAAAATTATTTTAGCTTTGCCTGATCAACCTCCAACAGTTACACAGATGCTAACAGCTTGCAGCAGACTTAGGAGTTCACAAAATGCTGCAAATTCACAGGTCAATGCTTTGGAAAAAAACCCTGGAACACAATTTGACACAACAAATAGATAAAATTGGAAAGCTTTTAGAAAAACATGAAAAATGTTGGGAAAACTCTGTTAATGTTGTGCAAGTAGATCCTAATAAAAAGCCTGTCTGTTTTGCTTGTGGTAAACTAGGCCACCTCAAAAAGGATTGCTGTGGAACAGCAAATCAAATTTTTATTTGCCCTCGATGCCGAAAAGGAAGGCATCTTGCTAAATATTGTCACTCACTATTTGACATTAATGGGAACCCACTGTCGTTAAACTTCAAAAACAGCGCGTTCCACCGCGCTCAGACACAAATTGTGGCACCCACTGGCAATCAGATTTCAGAACAAATGATGATGGCACGTCAGCCATTTGTCTCTCAAACAGCCCACCCTCGAATGATGCCAGCTCAGCAATTCCAAACACAAGGGTTGAATTGAGTTCCTCAAAACTAATTCATCTTTTAACTAATTTTTGCTGGGTGAATATTCCTACTGGGCTGATCAACTCTTGTCAAGAAGGACAAGATTTCTTAATTATGGGTAAAGCAAACAACAAATTTCTGGGACTGTCAATCTTCCCTACGGTTGTTTCAGTAAATTATAATGAAGAGCTGATGATTTTAGCTCTTGCATTTGATGCTCCTACGGTAATTCCACCAAACACACCTATTGCTATTGCATTTCTGGCATCTGAAAATGTGTCTCCTAATACCTCAGGTGCAGAAGTTTTCTGGGTGCAATATTTGAACAGTGACCATCCACAACTAACTTATAGCTTGACTCACTGTGGTAAAACAATTTATGTTACAGGAATGCCTGATACTGGTGCAGATGTTACTGTGATTTCTCACATGTTTTGGCCCATGACTGGGATTTAGTAGCTCCTTCAGGTTCTCTTTCAGGAATTGGAGGTGCTACTGTTTGTATGCAAAGTGCATCCATGATTGACATTACAGGTCCTGAAGGAAAGACTGCAACAGTGCGTCCTTTTGTTGTTCAGAAGCCTCTCACCGTCTGGGGGAGAGACATCCTGTCCCAATGGGGAGCAAGACTGGAAGTGGGCCTGTAATGAAAACTTCGTCAAAACCTGCAACTTTAAAGCTCATCTGGAAAACCAACCATCCTGTGTGGGTCGACCAATGGCCTTTGACAGAAAAAAAGTTGAACATTCTTAATAAACTGGTAGAAGAACAATTACAGAAAGGCCACATCGCTCCCACGAACAGTCCCTGGAATTCTCCAGTTTTCGTCATCCACAAGAAGACATCTAATTCCTGGAGGTTGCTACATGACCTGAGGAAAATCAATGAAATGATTGAAGACATGGGTTCTCTTCAACCTGGACTTCCTTCTTTGCCCATGATCCCGAAGCATTGGCCTCTCGTTATAATTGATTTAAAGGACTGTTTTTTCCATATTCCACTTCACCCTGATGACGCTCCAAGATTTGCCTTTTCAGTTCCCGTCATCAACCGAAGTGAACCAGTTCGAAGATACCACTGGAAATCGCTCCCACAAGGAATGAAAAATTCGCCTGTAATTTGTCAACATTTCGTTGCCCAAGCCTTGCATCCTGCCCGGCAGAAGTTTCCAAGATCCATGATTCTACACTACATGGATGATCTTCTCATCACAGCCTCTACACAGGAAGAGATGGAAGAAACTCGAGACTGTGTTGTTGCTGAAATTCAAAAAGCTGGACTTGAAATCTCTACAACAAAAATTCAAGAAGTTTCACCTTGGAAGTACCTGGGATGGAAGATGACTGAGACGACAATAACACCACAAAAAATTCAGATCCGAACCAGAGTCAACAACCTACAAGAGTTACAACAACTTCTAGGAGAAATAAACTGGGTCAGACCGATGTTGGGAATCACCAATGATGAACTGTGTCCACTCTTCAATTTGCTGAGAGAAAGTAACAACTTTACTTCGCCAAGAACTTTAACCCCTGAAGCTTGTGCTGCTCTCGACAAGATCACAGAAGCTCTTCAACAAAGACAAGCTCATCGCTGCATTCCTGAAAACCCTTTTTTTCTTGCAATTTTAGGAGAGAAGATGCAGCTTTATGGTCTCATTTTCCAGTGGGACGCCACAGAGCAAGATCCTTTGTTAATAATGGAATGGGTTTTTCCTCCCTACAGGTTTCCAAAGACCATTTTCACAGTTCTAGAAATGATTGCATACATTATAATCAAAGCTAGAACCAGATTGTTAACTTTGGCAGGTCAGGAATTTTCAGTTATCTATTTGCCATTGAAAAAGGATTACTTCAATTGGGCAATGCAAAATTCTGATGATTTACAATATGCATTTTTGGGTTTCCCAGGTTTGTTCCCAGGTATGTTTGTTCCATACACTATCCAGCTCACAAGCTACTGCAAGCAAAATTGAGTTTCAGAGAAAAACCTAAATTAAGTGAAGAACTTTTAAATGCTGTGACTCTCTTCACTGATGGCTCTGGCAAAAGCCACAAGTCTGTTGTAACTTGGTTTAATCAAAAAACTAATGCTTGGGAATCTAATATACAAACAGTAGAGGGATCCCCTCAAATTGTTGAGCTTGCCGCAGTAGTTCGAGCATTTCAGCTTTTTCCTCAGCCTTTTAATTTGGTCACAGATTCTGCCTATGTTGCTAATGTAGTTAGGAGAATAGAAGGTTCAATTCTAAAGGATGTTAGCAATGAAACTTTACATCGTTAGCTTTCATGTCTTTTTACAACTTTGCAATATAGAACTAATCCATATTTTGTTTCTCATATTAGAGCGCATTCTTCACTTCCTGGATTTTTAGTGGAAGGAAAAGCAAGAGCGGACAAGCTGACAATGGTCATTTCTAACACATTGCCAAACATTTTTGAACAAGCAAAATTGAGTCATGCCTTTTTCCACCAAAATGCCCAAGCACTCATGAGAATGTTCCAAATTACTAAAAGTCAAGCTAAAGCTATCATTCATACTTGCCCTGACTGTCAATTGGTACAACCTCCTGTTTCTACAGGAGCAATCAACCCCCGAGGCTTACAAAGCCTACAGTTGTGGCAAACAGATGTTACTAAATATCCTTCTTTTGGTAAATTTAAAAATATTCATGTTTCCGTAGACACATTCTCTGGTGCAGTTTTTGCTTCCCTTCACACAGGTGAAACCGGCAATCATGCCTGTCATCATTTCCTACAAGCTTTTGCTTCATTGGGTATACCCCAAGAAGTAAAAACTGACAATGGTCCCGCATACATATCTCAAAAATTGGCCACATTTTTAAATGAATGGGGTGTTCGGCACATTTTTGGTATTCCCCACTCTCCCACAAGCCAAGCAATCATTGAAAGAACACATCAAACCCTAAAACGCATATTAGATCAACAGAGAGGGGGAACGGAGGTCACCCCACAGATGAGACTGAACAAGGCTCTGTATGTTTTTAATTTTCTAAACAGTTCAAGTACGGAACCAGATCCACCAATTTTTAGACACTTTTCAAATAATAAACAGGCAAAATTAAAAGAACATCCTCCTGTTCTAATTAGAAACCCTGACTCTGGACAGATGGAAGGTCCGTTTCAATTAGTAACGTGGGGCAAAGGGTATGCTTCTGTCTCCACAGGTGCTGGAATCAAGTGGGTTCCTGCCAAAAATGTCAAACCATATCGCACTTCAGAACCTGCAGTCGAGCACAGAACCGAGGAAGCAAGCACGCAGACGTGAACCGAATCGAAGGATCCCGGGTCTCGCCTGACGCCTCTTGTGACGTTCTTTGTACATCAGTGGAACCCATGAACTCTGATTTTGTGTCAATGTTATTTATGAGTATGCTAATTGAATGCTGAATGTTTGTTTAACAGTCTTAATTTTTGGCAAAGGTTTAAGTTAGAGATTTTGTGTAGAAAGAATTCTGCCAAGACTTAGTTCATGAAAGAGATGGAGCAAGTTCAAATGGTATATTTGTTTTGTTTGATTTTAATTGTTTTTTGTCATGCAGATTTGCCTGTGGATCAACCGAAAACGAATGTTTGGGTGACCTTAGCCAAGGCTGCCGGATCAGATACTATATGTCTGTCTAATTCAGAACCAGAAAAGCCTTTTTCAACCTGTCTGGTTGGTGTGCCAGTGAAAGAGTTGTCTTTGGTCAAAAAAAAATCCAATGGTAGGCCAGATGGAATTGACAATGGAAACAATCCCTCTTTCAATTGGAACATTTGGTCCAAAAAACTTCTCAGGGCAACCTCAAGAATTGGAAATCCTTGGTTCTTTGACCATGGATTTTTGTTTTACTTTTATGACTCGTGCCTGGCGAAAAGGTGATCCCCCAAAGTTTAGTGTTACTCCTCATTATTTTGCATATAAAAATTTGAGGTTTTGGTGTAATGTTTCAAATAGTTGGGATGTGTTTCCGGAGACGGATCAATATCCACGGCAATTGCCGAAAGGGTATTGGTTCATTTGCGGAGACAGGGCTTGGCAAGGTATTCCAGCTCACCTTGAAGGTGGTCCTTGTAGCATTGGTATGCTCACCATTACTGCCCCCACTGCCAAAGCAGTGATGAAAAAGAAACAAAGGAAAACGAGAGCTGCTCCTCATTATGATGAGAACTGTCAGAGTGATTTTATGCCTTGGAATGCCGCCAGAAGGGTTTCAGCAGGTATATTTTTACCCCAATTGGCCTCAGCAATGGCATTGAGAAAATTAGATAGAGTGTGATGTTGGCTGAGCAAATAAGCTAATGCCACATCCTCTGCAATCAGTGATATGTTGACCGATGTTGATAGTATTAGACATGCTACTCTTCAAAACAGAGCAGCCATTGATTTTCTTTTACTGGCACAAGGACATGGTTGTGAGGAATTCGAAGGATTGTGAGGTATGAATTTGTCTGACCATTCTGAATCCATTCACAAAAGCATTCAAAAATTGAATGATCTGACAGCCCAAATTAAAGAAGATGGAAGTTCCTGGTTGGACGATTTGTTTCAAAAATGGAGTTTTGCACCTTGGCTAAGGCAACTTTGCAAGATAGGTCTTTATGTACTAGGTGTTCTAATACTGATATGTATAGTGGTACCTTGTGTACTTTGTTGTGTTCGGCGAATGATGAACAAAACAGTCCGAGAAGTTTTTGTCATACAAGCAGGAGATTTAGGAAGTAGAAGCATAGAGAGTGTTCGGAATCTCACGAAAGCAGTAGATGAAGGTATAGACATGAACGAAGGTTTTGAATTAAGACCTTGGAATCAACCAGAGATTTTTGAACAATGACTTGTAACTATTACCAAACGTGATTCATATCTCTTTCAAGGATGGGGCCATCACAGCATTAAGTTGCTGTGCCGTAATATAGCAATAATTTAGTGCAAATAGGTCTCCAACAGATAATAAGCAGAAATTTTGCAATAGAGGTATGAAACGCAAGTAGTAAGTGACAAGAAAATGAAAGATTCTGGGTCAAACAGAGAGGGGGAAATGTTGGAATCCAAAAAGTCAGAGGGTTTTTAGGAAATGGTTGAAAAAGAGTATGTAGGCCTCAGGCCCGAAGTTCTGTTACAGCAGGAAAGTTTCCCAAGCAAGCAGAAAAGTTTCCCAAGCAGTAGACGTGACAAATAACAATACGACTTTGTAGGTTTGGCTTTAGGATGGCAACAAGTTTATTTAATGTATATCTTTAGAAGGCTATCATAAATAGAACTCTGTTTTTTGTTTCTTATGAAATAGCCTTTGTTTTAATTACCATTACGTATGTTTTATAAGGTTGGATGGAAAGCTTGTCAATATGTCTTGTTTTGGTGTGATTGGCTGAAATCTAAACTGAGATGATTTTACGTCATTCCGTTTTACCCCACCTTCTGCGGCACTTCCCGGTAGGCCAGCGAGCTGTTAACATCTAATTCCATTGTAACAATGTTCTGAGACTGATGTGCTAATAATAAAAAAAAAGCTGGTCTGGATTTGCCCAGTGTTGTCCATATTTGGACTTTTTGCCGCGGCAAGTGGGTTATTCTCTTAAGACGTGGGCTCCTGACACCATTGGATCTATAGCTACCCTGTTGCCCTGATATGCCCCTGCTTCAGGACGAGCATCCTGATACAGGAACTTAATGCTGTTTATATCTATCACAGAACCACATTTATCTGAAATTATTTTAGTATGGAAATCACCTGTGGATGATGCCCTCACCAGATACTTCTGGGACGTTGCACATAGCTCAGGGAAGAGCATGATTGTTATTAAATTGTGTCCTTTTCAACCATGGTCTGTTGGCCATGAAGAGAAACTTTCTGTGCCTCTGAGTCTCACCACTTCCTGACCCCCAAAGGACACAAACCTGATGAGTTGTGGTTCCCACTCCAGTGGTGGCACCTGCACCTCCCTCTATTTCCAGAGCAGAGCTCCCTTGTCCCAGAAAGTTCCTGGCAATGCAGGGATGAAGGAAACAGGACAGGCTGTGGAGATCAGGGGCAGGGCACAGCCAGGGATTTGGGGTGGTTGTGAGCCCAGGGCAGGACCCGGCCCTTGGCCTTGGTGAACCTCATCCAACTGTCCTGGGCCAATGGATGGCTCCAGCCTGTCCAGATCCCTCTGCAGAACTTCCTGCCCTCTAGCACAGCCACACTCCCACCCAGCTTGGGCTCACCTGGGAACTGACTGAGGGTGCCCTCGATGGCCTCATCCAGATCAGCAATAAAGAGATTTCACTGACCTGTCCAAAATCCTGAGCCCTGGGGACACCCCTGGATGTGACTCCATTCCTCAGCTGCTCTGAGTGCCAGGGATTGAATGAGGGAAATGGTGGTGTGATAAATGAATATGATTCATGCTAACAACTGTAACTATATCGATATTTTAGAAAAAAGTAATAGAGGAAAAGAATATGTAATTAGTGTCACAAAACAGATGTTTTCAGATGTTCATGAGATTATAGGATCCAGGATATAGATTGTAATAAGTAACATCCCAAAACGGAGTAGGCCTTGGGATAATTAGAGAATCAACCTTGAAATAAACAGAATTGAAATGATTTCAGGTGCCTATGAAATAAAAAAGGCTTTCTTTTGGAATATAATGCCGGCTTCTATAACACACGACTTGGGGCGCATCTGCAACATGTGGGGTTGTTCAAAGAATAGTGACGATGAGGAGGAGTCTCCTTTGGATTGACCACCAAAGAGCCAAAAGACCCCTTAGCAACAGTGAGAGCATGAACTGTGCAGTACAGTGACATAGATTTCAAGAATCAAAAACAGGAAGAGATTTATGGGAAAATATTGATGAATCTGTATTAGCATACAGTATATAAATATGTGTTTGGATTCCTGTGCTTTTTGTACAGGAGGGTGAGAGAAACCCTCCCCATATCCTGATTGATCAGTTTTGCTTATGCTTTATCAGAACCACTGAGAAATTTTTTGTATCTGTTTGACTTTATTTGATTGTAGTATTTTACATAAAATTGCTGCTCAATTAAAATTGCTGCTAAATTTAACTTTGTTGTTTATTGAATTAGACATGTAGAAATTCTTTCATAAAAGTGGGAAAGAGGTAGGGACAAAGTGTTATTGATAGCAATAAAAGGTGTGTATTTTCATATCTATTCTGACAGTATTAGAAGGTGATTGGGGTCAGTATAAATTGGACATTGCTGATACCAATCTATAAAGAGGAAAAGAGAACTTAACAAGATAAAATAATTCTCTCCTAATTGTTTTCAATACAGCATATTCACTTTGCTTACACTTTGGAAATCTGTCTAATTAAGCACAAAAGAATTTAGAACTTAAATTATTCTCAGGGGCTTTTCTTGTTTGGGCATTTTGAACAAATGTTTATGAGCCTTTGTCAGCGAATTCCTGAACTGAAGAGCTCCAGAAATAAGAGGCCTCTGGAGGTGTAAAATTCATTAGCAACCTCCAAGTGGCTGAGGATCCATCCCCATCAGGGCAGCGATGAACAGAAATGGGCACAGCTTGCTGACTGCCCCAGCTTTGGCATGGGCCCTGAGCCTGGAGCAGGAGCAGCTCTTGAGGGCCCCAAGGCTGGGGCTCTTGTGCTGCCCTGTGTGATGGTGGTCACAGTGGTCTTATGATGAGGGAAGAGACATAGATCTGACTCCATGTTAGAGAAGGCTTGCTTTATTATTTTAAGACATATATTACATTAAAATGACACTAAAAGAATAGAAGGAAAAGTTTCATCTCAGAAGGCTTGCTAAGCTAAGAATAGAAAAGAATTATAACAAAAGCAGCTGTCTCAGCCTCTTTGTCTGAGCCAGCTCTGCTGTGATTGGCCGTTAATTCCAAACATCCACATAAGACCAACCACAGATGCACCTGTTGCATTCCACGACAGCAGGCAATCACTGTTTACATTCTGTCCCTGAGGCCTCTCAGCTTCTCAGAAGGAAAAAATCTTAAGGAAAGATTTTTAATGAAAAGAGGTCTGCGACAGCCCTGGGCAGATGGGGTGGCAGCAGAGGCTGCAGAGCTCTCAGCACCTCAGCCAGAGGGGAGCAGGGCAGCCAGGGAGCCTCCTTTGGCCTTGGCCAAGCACCTTCCCCCATGGCTGGGGCTGAGTCCTGTGGCAGCTGCAGCTGCTGCTGTGCCCTTGCCAGGGGCTGAGGCCGTGGGGCAGTGCCCAGAGCAGCCTGGCATGAGCAGAGCTGTGGGGCCAGGGCCGGTTGGGGAGAGGCCCTTGGTGCTGCCCAGAGCTCAGGGCAGCTGGCAGAGCTTGCAGGGAGCAGGGCTGGGCTCAGAGAGCCCGGCCCAGAAACCATCAGTGTCCATCTCAGCCTGGCTGAGTGTGCAGGGGCAGGACTCAGGCCAGGCCTTGTGGGGCAGGGCCAGCGCCTGTGCAAGGCATTGCAAACAGGCAAGTGGCCCAGAGAGGAGGCTGCTCTGTGCCCTTGGGGGCATGGACAGAGCAGGGAGGGGCCCCAGGACATTTGTCTGTGCCAGCCACTGTGCCCAGCCCTTGGCAGCCCTGGCTGCTGAGCCCAGCTTTGGCCTGGGCTGAGTTTGGCTGTGGCCCAGCTCCATCCTCCTGCGGGGCTCAGGGCCTGTTCCCGGCCATGGCCAGCCCTGGCTGCCTCTCTGCTGGCCCAGAGGCCGGCAGAGCCCGGGGCAGGGCTGTCTCTGCAGCCCCACAGGTGCCACAGACTCTGCAGGAGCTGGCAGAGGCTGCCCAGCAGGGATGCCATGGGGCACAGAGCCCCAAGGCTGCTGTGGGCACCACGGCACAGGGGTCGTTCCCAGCCGCAATGCTCCTGGCCTGGGCTGGGCCTGCACAGGGGCTGGGCCACCATGGCTGGGCCAGCACAGGGCCACAAAGGGGCCACGCAGCTGCTGCTGGGTCTGACAGCAAGGCCAGGCACACACAAGCAATTGCTGAGTATGGCCTGTGATGGCCAGGCCTGACTGTGCCAAAGGCAGAGCTCAGCTGCCCTTGGGGGCTGCAGCAACAGTCCAGAGCCCAAAGAGCCTCCATGGCTGTGCTGGAGACCAAAACTGCAGCAGGAAAATGCAGGGCTGCTGTGGAATGGGGAGGGCATTGAATTCCAGCACACACCTCAGCTCTCTGGTGATCCCGGCACCATGCTGGGCCCTGTTTCAGACTGGAGCAGAGCAGATGTTGATGGGACAGGAGCCCTGCAGGGCTGTCAGGGACCTGCAGCTTACAAGGTGCTCTGCTCTCCCTCAGGTGCTCTCGGAGAGATCCAATCCCAGCTGGGCACCTCAGGGCACAAGTGGCACAACCTGTTCACGGGCACACAACTGATGTCTGCCTGGAAAGTGGCACAGGTGTTAATACCTGTTAGTTTCACAGAATTACAGAATTTCAAGGTTGGAAGAGACCTTTAAGATCATTGAGTCCAACCCATGTTCTAACACCTCAACTAGATCAGGGCACCAAGTGCCACATCCAGTCTTCCCTTAAACACATCGAGGGATGGTGACTCCATCGCCTCCCTGGGTTGATGATTCCAGTATTTGACCACTCTTTCTGTGAAAAACTTCCTCCCTAATTCTAGCCTATATCTCCCTTGGCGCAGCTTGAGACTGTGTCCTCTTGTTCTGTCTGTTGTTGCCCAGAGAAAGAGACCAACCCCCAGCTCACCACAGCCACCTTTCAGGAAGTTGAAGAGGGTGATAAGGTCACCTCTGAGTCTCCTTTTCTCCTGGCTGAACAACCCCAGCTCCCTCAGTCGTTCTTCCTACGGCTTGTGCTCCAAGCCCCTCACCAGCCTCGTTGCTCTCCTTTGGACACGCTCAAGCATCTCAATGTCCCTCCTAAACTGAGGGCCCAGAACTGGACAGAGAACTCAAGCTGTGGCCTCACCAATGCTGAGTACAGGGGAAGGATGACCTCCCTGCTCCTGCTGGCCACACTATTCCTGATGCTGGCCAGGATGCCATTGGCCTTCCTGGCCAC
Organism: Zonotrichia albicollis; assembly: GCF_047830755.1. Lineage (NCBI taxonomy): Eukaryota > Metazoa > Chordata > Aves > Passeriformes > Passerellidae > Zonotrichia > Zonotrichia albicollis. The sequence goes on from NC_133827.1 coordinate 12,924,654, forward strand.
CTGTGCACACTGCTGGCTCATGTTCAGCTGACAGTCAACCAGCACCCCCAGGTCCCTTCCCACCTGAGCACTGTCCAGCCACACTGGCCCCTGCCTATAATGTTGCAGGGAGTTATTGTGGCCAAAGTGCAGGACTTGGCACCTGGACTTATTGAACCTCATCCCATTAGATTCTGCCCATCCATCCAACCATTCCAAGTCCCTCTGCAAAGACTTGGAATCCCTCTAACAGATCGATATATGCTCCCAGCTTAGTATCATCTGCAAATTTGCTAATGAAAGACTCTAATTTCATGACATACAAACAAATCTTTATTATCTGTGTCATTTGAGTACTTTTAAGAATTGGCAGAGTTTTTCCGCCAGGAACAGGAATTTCCTTGAGGTGTACTGATGGCAGGAGGGAAAATACTGATCTTCCCTTCTAAGGGCGTCACCAATATTCTGTTCATTACTTCGTCTCCCTTTTCCTTCAGGTGTTTTCAGCCCTTCTGTTGAAATGGCCATGTCTAAGGACATCTCTTCTTTTACAGCAGGTGGATCTATGTACTTCTACTGCTCTCTGATTTCATCCTCTAGATGCTCTCTGGTCACTCAAGTGCCTCTCAACAGACTGGCTTCATGCTTTGAGCTGGAAGAAATTGCCCAATATTTCTGAAGTTCAAATAAATATATATTAAATATCATTTTAATTGTGTTTTTATCTATCACAGAATTACCTTAGGCCTTGTTTAAAACTGTTGCTGTACAGAAATCTCTTGGGGATGGGGGACATGTCAGAGGCTGCAGGGACATCACAGAGAGCTGTGATGGTTATTAAACTGTTCAAATGTCCAACTTGTGTTTGTTGGCAAGAAACCTTTCTGTGCCTCTGAGTGTCACCAGGCCCTGAGCCCAAAGGACACAAACCTGATGAGTTGTGGTTCCCACTGCAGGGGCTGCACTTGGACCTTGGCTCTGCACAGGAGGGCTCTTCATCCCCTTTTTCTCTTTTCCTCCCACTAGGCATGGAGGGAGCTCCTGACTTCAGACTGTGACTCCTGTGTGCAAAGAGCAAATCTGGGCAGAACTGGGGCAGGAAGGGTTTGTGGGACCTTTGGATCTGTGCTGGGCACAGAAGGTGTTTTCCATTGCTCTGAGAGTGTCTGCTGTGGAAAGTGGATTCAATATCCAGCAGAGGAGTGACTTTTGCATTTGATGGAGCTGTGCCTTCCCTTGGCTTTGTTGGCTGACAATAAATGAACATCCCTCTGTGTCTCGGGCAGCTCCTTCTCCAAGGAAAGCAGATGGGAGTTGGAGCCAGGGAGCTGAAAGCTGCAGGTGCAGCCTGGGCTGGAAGGAGCTCAGATTTGCACAAGGCTGCTCTGAGTGCCAGGACTTGGATAGGGGAAATGGTGGGGTGGGGGTAAGGACAGAGTCTGACTGATTGTCAGCCATGAAGGGTCATGATTTTCATATATATTCAAACTGCATGAGGAGGTACTTGGATTCAGTGACAATAGGAGACTGCATATATCAATTTATGAACAGGAAAACAAAACTAAACAAGACCTAAAAAACCTCTTCTCACCGTCTTTTTAAATATCATGTATTCACTTTGAATACACTACTGAGATCTACTTAACCACAAAAGATTTGGAAATTAAATCAAATTATTCCCAGAGGCTTGGCTTGGTCAGGTGTTCACAATGTTAATGAGCCCTGGGGACACTGAATTCCTGCACTGAAGAGCTGAAGGCTGAACAAGCCCCTGGAGCAGGAAAATTCAGCAGCAGCCTCCAAGGTGCTGAGGATGTCAGCAGCCCCCACTGAGGCCATCCCTGCCCAGAGACCGTGGGGGAATGGGCAGACAAGGAGAGCGTCCCTGGGGCTGGGGCAGCACCACTCAGAGGCACCAGCGGCTGCAGCTGGGCAATGGAGTGTGGAATGTGGCTGGGAAAGCCCTGCCTGGGCTGTGCCAAGCAGGACAGACAAGCCCTGCTCCCATTCCTCAAACAATTCTCTCAAACAAGGCGCCCTTGATGCCTCAGGCTCTCCCTGGCACAGCTCCCAGCACGGCACTCTGCCCTTGTGCCCGAGCCCTTCCCTGTGCTGGGGCTGGCCTGGGGCTTTTCCTGCAGCGGGACCTGCCCTGCTCATGGCACAGGAAAGGCAGTTCCTGCTGGAGCAGGAGGCTCTGCCTGCAATGGCCTCCAACAACTCCAGACAGGCCCTCCAACAACTCCAGACAGGCCCTGTTTGCAAAGCCCCCAATGGGAAATGAAGGAGGGAGGTCATGCTGCTTTTGGGGTGAATAATGCTGAAACCAGCCTGACTCCTCCATCCCAAATTTCAGTTTCCTCAGGGGGAATTGAATATGTGGCAGAGCTGGAAAAATCCCCCGAGAAAGGAAAAACCAAGTGACACCACTGAGAGCTTCTGCAGAGCTGCTGAGCTGGCCCAGCCTGGGCACATCTGACTGACAGGGCAGCACCTCAGACTAGAAAAGCCCCGTCCCAAATTTTAACGGCAGCATCTCCTGACATTTCCCTTCTTTGGGGAGGTGGGGATTCCTCCCTGCAGTGGGGACACCCCTCAAGGTCACTGCTCCTGGCTGAGCCAAAGGGACTTGCCCACAGTCAATGGTCTGCAGGAGTGACATCAATCTCTGCTTAATTACAGATTTTGCTTTAATACAGTTGTTTTGAAATAATTTCTTAGTGCTCTATATAATATATTATACATCTCTTAAATCACGATTAAATATTTCTGATTTAGACAATTTTCTCTAATAATTACCATAATAGATAATACATATTTATATAAAAATATCTGGTTTGCCATCCCTAATCCTGTGGGGCAAATTCTACAAAGGTTTATTTCCCACTTTATTATTCTGTACACACAAACTCTTGAAAAGTCTGCAGCTGGAATTGGAAACAGATGCTCCAATGTGGCTCTCCCAGAAGGAGTTTAGAAAGCCTGGACATCCTTGGGGGTATTTGGGAATCTGTGGGGGCTACTGGGGCTGCTTTCTGCACCTCGTGACCCAACAGGAACTTCTGTAATAAACTTTGACTGAAGCTTCCACTGTGCCCATGACAGGAACCCTTGTGAGTGTCTGGGACATCCCGGCTCTTTGGCAGCCTGGAGACTCCTGGGATGTGACCGTGGAGCCCCCGTGAGTGCCTGTGACAGATCGGTGCGTTTGCAGCCCAAGCTGCCCGGGATGTCACCACGGAATGGCTGTGACTGCCTCTGACCACACAGCTCTTTAACATCCCGAGAAAGCCCTGGGAGGTGTCCATGGACCCCTGTCTGTGTCTGTGACATTCCAGCTCTGGAACAGGCTAGAGACTCTTGGAAAGTCCCCATGGTACCTCTCTGAGGGCCTGTGACAAATCTGATCCTTAGCAGACAACCATCACCAGCCTCCTGTTGCTATGGTCAGTTTCCATGGCAGCCATCACCAGCCCACTGTTGCTACAGTCAGTTTCCATGGCAACCATCCCCAGCCCCCTGTTGCTGTGCTCAGTCCCTTGGCAGCTCCATGGAGACCCCATGCCAGGGGTGGTTGCCATGGACACCAGCTCAGGCCTGCAGCCACAGCCCGTTGTCATGGCAACTATTGGCAGCCCCATCCCCAGGCTCATGGGATCCCGGAACCACAGAATTGGCTGAGCTGGGAGGGACCCATCAGGATCCTCCAGTCCAACTGCTGGCCCTGCACAGGACACCCCAACAATGCCAGCCTGGGCCTGGCAGCGCTGTCCAAACGCTGCTGCAGCTCAGAGAGCCCTGGAGCTGGGACCCTTCCCTGGGGAGCCTGGGCAGGGCCCCAGCAGCCTCTGGGCAAAAACCTTTTCCTGACATCCAACCTGAGCCTGCCCCGACTCAGCTGCAGCCGTTCCCTCCACTCCTGTCCCTGGGCACCAGAGGGAAGAGGTTCCCACAGCGCCAGCCAGGGACCCGCTCCCAAGGCTGTTGCCATGGCCACCAGGGCTGGGACCAGCTGGGATGCTCGGTTTCCACAGGCCGGGGTGCAGGAATGGGATTCCCCAATTTCCAACTCCTGCTAAAACCACGCTGCCCTCACTGCCCTCCTGCCTCCCATGGAAAGCACAAAAGGCAAAGATCCTGGGCTGGGATATAAACAATTTATTGGGAACAGCAATGAGATAAGGAACAAACAGAAACAGAAATAATATTGATAACAGAAGGGATAAGAAAAACTGTTTACAGGGAAAACTAATACATCAACAACAGGCTCTTCCTGGCCATGCATTTCCCCCACCTGGAAAGGACACCCTTGTCTACAGAGGGAGAGAGACAGAGTCCCTTTTCTGCCCCTGGCAATGACCTAAGGTGAGAGTAAATGTAATGACAGGGCCATGGCCAGACCCTCATGTTCTTCCATCCCACATCATGTCTTTGGCAAGGGCAGGAAAAGGGACAGATGTCTTCCCAGATGGATCACAGGGAAAATGGATTACCAGGGTTCTTCCCAATGTGGGCCCTCCAATGGGGGATGAAGCTGGAGTGCTGCATGAAGCTGTTCCTGCGTTTGTGGCATTTGCAGGGCTTCCCTTACCGGTGCCTCCATTGATGTCTGGTCAAGTGAGAGTGCTGGGTAAAGCTCTTCCTACACTGGGGACACTTGTAGGGCCTCTCCCAAGTGTGGATGCGCCAGTGGGTGATGAGGGTGAAGTTGGGCTTGAAGCCCGTCCCACAGTCACAGGGCATCGGAAGGGCCTCTCCTCTGTGTGAATCCGCTCATGCAGACAGAGATTTGAGCTGGTCTGAAACCTCTTACCACATGTGGGGCGCTGGTAGGGCCTCTCCCCAGTGTGGATGCGCTGGTGGATGATGAGGTGGGACTTGTGCTTGAAGCCCTTCGCACAGTCAGGGCAGCAGAAGGGCCTCTCCTCTGAGTGAATCTGCTGGTGCCTGAGGAGATCGGAGCTTGTCTGAAAGCTCTTCTGGCACTCTGGACACTCGTACGGCCTCTCCCCAGTGTGGATGTGTTGGTGGTTGACGAGGGCAGAGCTGCAGCTGAAGCCCTTCCCACACTCTTCACACTCGTAGGGCCATTCACCAGTGTGGATGCGTTGGTGGGTCACAAGGTTGGATCTGTAGCTGAAGCCCTTCCCACATTCCCCACATTTGTAGGTCCATTTCCTAGTGTGGATCATCTGGTGGCAGAGCAGGGTGCTGATCTTCCGGAAGTTCTTCCCACACTCCAAGCACTTGTGGGGCTTCTCCCCATCATGAAACTGTTCATGGGCCACCAGCTCGGAACTCTGGCTGAAGCTCTGTCCACCGTCCTGGCTCAGGGTGGCTCTTTCTTCTTCAGAGCACCCTGGGCTGGGTTTGGAGCCCCTGCTTATGTGGGATGTCTGAGGTTTTTCTTCCCTGTTGGATTCCTGTGCACTAGAATCACTCAAAACGGCCTCTTTCACAAGGTTCTGCCATGCAGATTTTTCCTCCCTGGTCTCCATCCTCAGTTCCTTCCCTGGGGAAGGAAGGACAAGGAAAGGATGGGATTTGCCTCCATGCCACAGGGAAGGGGAAGGAGATCCCACCAGTGCATCCCCAGCAGGACGGCATTGGCAGCAGGGTTGTCCTGCAGCTGGGGGCTGTGCTGGGCTAGGAGATGGAGCAGGAGAGATGGGGAAAGGGGCACTGACTTCCTCCTCACCTGCCTGGGTATTGCAGGGAACCTTCCTCTTCCTTGCAGCCTCCTCCTCCATCCAGTCAAGATCTGGGAATGGGAAATCCTGTTCTGGGAAGAAAACAAAGGGTGCACACTTTGTCTTTTGTACTGGTTTGAAGGCAAACCTGGGGGAGAGTCTAGGTCAGAATACAATTTAATAAGAAAGTGAAGACCAAGGCAATGATACAGAAACACTGCCTTAAACTCACAGAGTCAGGATATAACCTGACACCCTGTTGGTCAGGGTGGTGGCTGCAGTCCCATTAAATGGTGGTTGCAGTCCTGTTAGAGTGATGAACGTGATTCTGTCAGAGCAGTGATCCTGTAGAAGGGTCTGGTCTTCCTCTGAAGGTCCAGTGGTGGTTATGGAGCTCTTGTCCTCTGGGAATACAGTAGGCAAGCTGCTCCTGGTGTTGCAAGGCTCAGCTTATATCCAGGCAGGAATGCTTGGTTCCTCCCCCTGGGTGGAGCATCCCACAATGGGATGATGGATTTTTATCAGTCCTGCAGTGACACTCAATGGCCCATTCACAGAAGATATCTCCCCTGGAGGGCATTATCAGGGCTGAGTCATGGAAGAGATAAAGAACATTGCCCCACCTGTTTATAGCAGTTGATGAAGATGGGGATTTGAAACATGCATTTGGTTACATCTTGCATGGCAAACTGAAACAGTGGGGTAATCCCTGCTCAGGGGGTGAACACCACCCCCCTTACCCAAACTGGCTCAGGTGTAAAACCCCCACCCTGGGAAGGGCACACACACAGGGGACAATGTCACACTTACCCTGCTTCAGGGGAGGTCTCTGTCCCTTGTCACTCCCTTGCTCTCTCCCCTTTTCTCTTTCTTTCCATCTCTCTCTCTACCTCACATTTACTGTTCAATAAAATACACTTTGGATGTGGCCTCATTAGCACCTTAATTGGGCAGAGGAATCTCTATAACAATTTGAGTAACCAGACTGTGACATTATTTTGGCACAGTGAATTCAGGGCACTGTTGTCTGACTCCAAGTGCCTTTGACAAGAGTGTGGTTCCCTTCTCTGAGGAGGTTGTGGTTCTTTCTGGAAGAACCCTTGGAAACTTGGACACAGTCCCTCCTTCCTCCCGGGGAACTTATGGGAGAAATGATGAGGAAAATGGCTGTTGTGAGTGGCCAGTGTAAAAGAAAATATTTTCTTGTCCTTCCTTGAAAAGTTTGTTAAAATCACTGGAGGAAAGGGAGAAAATGTTACCAGCGAGACTGACAAGGTTCATTCACTCCAAGGTGAAGAACATAAGGGGCTGCTGAAAGTCCCACAAGAAGCCCAGCTCAAGTAGATAAATTCCCAAATAACTCCGGAATTCACAGGCTTGGGGGCTTTATCAAATGTGAGAATCATTATTCTCTTCATTCCTGTCACCTTTTTGACAGCTACACTGAGTTTCCCCTTCCTTTTAATAATCTTTATATTGGGCCAAATTTGCACTTTGCTTTTATTGGAACCTGCCAGCAGCTGAGCTGTAGCTATGCAGGAACCAATGTAACTTGGAATTGCATCAAAATTGCTTCTATTGTCAGTTTATTCATGTTTGGGATTTGTGTTTTCATCATATGTGACTTATGGGAAATCAAATATTCATCAAGGTATTTTATGTAGGATAAAGTTTTATTTCTGCCAAGTTTATTTTGTCCATTGCCCAGGGGATGCTCAGGGGGTCTCTGTGCCTCTCACCCTGGGGGATGCTTGGGAGGGGCTGGGGGGGCTCTCTGACCTTCTCACCCCTGGGGAGGCCGGGGGGGTCTCTGTCCCTCTCAGCCCTGCTGTGACCCCACCCAAACTTCATCGGGGTCAGAGGGACAGAGACACCCACAAACCCCCAGAAGGGTTGAACCTGGGATTTGGCTTGGGGCTGAGGATTTAGGAAGGGGCTGGAATTGGGGCTGGGCTTGGATTTGGGGCTGAGATTGGATTAGAGCTGGGACTGAGGTTAAGGTGAGACATGGGATTGGCTTCAGGGCTGGGGTTGGGATTGGGTCTGGGGCTAGACGAGTCAGGCACTGGGATGAGAATAGTGAGAACAGAACTGTGAGTGTGTCCAAGCATGGAGTGAGACTGAGACCAGGGTCAGGATCAGGTTTGGGACTGAGCTCACCAAGAGCAGGACAGGGGGGATGTCACTGCAGGATGTCCCTGGCATCATCCCAGCCCTCCTCAGGCACCTCCAAACATGGGGGGCAGCTGGGTGCTCCAAGATCCAGGTGCTCCCACGCTGCCCCTCCATACCAGGCGAGCATTCCCTGAGGGCAGCCCTGACTGTGACCTTTGGGGCTCTGAGATCAGCCCTCATATCCCTGTGGGAGCAGCTGCAGACAGGTTGAGATGTTTCCCCCCCTCTTTCTGGAGAAAGGGTGAAGCCCGGCTGCCTGTTTCTCCTGGTGCCTCCTCCTCTCCTCAGCTGAGGATGTCCAACTCCCCAGGAGCAGGAAAATCCCCATTCCCTCTTTCCTTGTGGCTGCAGCCTGGAACATCCACCCAGAGTTAAGGACTTTTTGACAGCTCTGCTGAATGACACTGGGAGGAGATTTGTGAGAAGGGGAAGAAATTGTATTTTGATAGTAACTAAAAGATGCAAAATTATTCCTTTCTGTTATATTGCTTTTCAGTCAGTTCTGGTCTGTTTTCAGAGTGCCACCTTCTCAGCTGATTGTGTTTGTGCCCTCCTTTCTCTCCTGCCTCTCTTCCCCTGCTCTGTTTCTCTCTCAGAGTCTTCCTTGACCCAGGGCAGCTCACACTAAAGACCGTGCCCGGATTTAATTCCCAATTCAGGAGCTACAGCTGCCATGGGTGAAGTTAGGAAGGCTGGCAGTGAAATGCCACTGTAAGATCTTGCTCCACTTGGCTTTTGGCTCCTTCTTGACAGCTTTGCCTTCAAGGGCAGGAACATCTTTTCATAGCTGAGAATTGGAATTCCAGACCCTGGCAGTGTGTGCCGTGGATCCCAGAGGGGCATTCCCGAGGCTCCCAGGGTGCTGCTCCTGCCGTGCCTCCCAAGGAGTTTCTCTCCCAAGGGGAGAAGATCCAGCAGCTCTGTGGGCTCCCAGAGCACACAGCAAAGGTGACTTTGATGGACATTTTCCAGCACCTTCCCCTCTGGAAGCAGAGGGAGGGAGGAAAAAGAAGCGAGTCCTGGAAGGACTGGGATGGGCAGGGACCCTGTCCATGGATTACGACCCCGCGAGTGAGAGACGCCTCTGCCCCAGTGGAGGAGCGAATGAGAGCGTGGGACAGCAACCGACGATTATTGAACGTGGACTGAACGGAACAAGAAATGGGGAGGAGAAAGGGAGAGAAAGAAATCGGGAAGAGGTCTCACAGAACAGAAAGAAACAGGAAAAGGCTCCCGCCTGGACTCCGCAGCTCCCAGGGACACCGGCAGGGCGCAGCGCCTTCCACAATTCCAGCCAATCAGAAGAGGCGCTAACCAATTTCCAGCCAACCAGAGCTTTCCTCGTCGATGACTCACCGGTTGCCAGGCGGACCCGCAGAGCCCGGTGGCCCCGGAGCGGAATTTGGGGCTCGGGCCGGGGGACGGATCCGCCCCGGGGGAGTCCCCGAGCCCCTGCCCAGGCCTGGGGCCGATCGGGGGCTCCCCCACCCAGCAGCCGGTGCTGCGGGGCCGCGGGGCAGAGCGGTGGGAAAGGGGGGCCCGTGCTGGGAGCGGAGGAAATGCGGGAGGAAGAGGAGGGAGAGGAGGAGCAGCAGCGGGAGCGGGAGAATCGCGGCGCTCGCAGCGCCCGCACGCCGAGCCTGCAGCACCCCCTGCCCCGGGAGCATCGCCCCCAGCCCCGAGCCGCAGGGGAGGGCGGAGGCCGAGCTCGCCCCGGCTCCAGCCAGGAGTCTCCGGGAGGATTTTTTGGAGAGTGTTCGGAGCCGGCAGATCCCGGACTCGAGCCCCGGATATCTCCGGGCTCCCTAAGAGGAGCTTTTTCGGGGGGAGAGGAGCCGCGATCGCCCCTCGGGAGGGTCTCGGGGGGTCCACGTGGGGATGGCCCGGTACCGACGGGGCGGGACATTGGTTTTGGGGATCCCCGTGAGAGCCGGGGCTGTGGAATGGGGGACCCCCAGGGCGGGGAGAGGGGAAGGGGCGATACCGGAGCTGGGGGACCCCCGGCAGCCCCGAGATGAGGCGGGGACGGGACCCCCTGACCCTGACAGGGGTGTCCTGGGGTGACTTCATGATGTTCGTACCCCCAATGGTCTGTTTAGCCCAGAAATGAGTTCTGCACCTTTAAGGCTGGTTCTGAGAGAGAAGGGGAGGAGGAAGAATCTGCAGTTTGTTTCAGAAACTGCACTCACTCCTCTACATTCCAGCTCCTGGATGGACAGACAGCAGGACAGAGCTGTCCTTTGCTTTTAGTCAGTTTTTAGGTCTCTGAGGCAGAGAAGTTCCCTGGACTTTGATTTTTCTTTTTCTTTGGAGCTGTTTAAACCTGCTCTGGACTGAACAACCAGAACACCACCGGCAGCTCCCACCTGAGGCCCACTGTGATGGACCTGGGCCGAGGCATTTCCAGCGCTGGACGGACTGATAATAGACTGATAAGTGACTGATAAGTGACTGATAACACTGATAAGACACTGATAAGACACTGATAAGACACTGAGTGGGCCCAGCTACAACCCAAGGAGGGACTTTCGGAGTTTGTAATCTATTTTTGAGCAGCAGGAGGTTTTATTGCTTAATATGGTTCAATTTTTGTGCTGGTGAATGCTTTGCCTGTAAAATAAAGTTTTTTTAGACTTTTCTCCAAGGAAATATTTTCCTGGACTGGCTGAGGGTGGGGCTGCTGAATCGGCATTCTAGAGGAGACTGCTTTTGGAGGGTTTGAACCAAATTTGCCCTAAACCAGGACAGGGTGGTGGAAAGAAGGGGGAACCCCAAGTGGCTGGATTGAGGGGAGGCTGGGGAGGGGGACCTTGGGACCCCAGAACCTCCCAGAATCCCAAAGCAGGACCCTGGAGGGGGGGAATCCCCAGGACCCATGGGATTCCCAGCAGCCCTGAGAGAGGGGACCACCAGAACCCCAGAGGGATGAGACTGGAAATGGGAAACTCATTGTGGGTTTTTTTTTTCATTCACTCTTGATTTTTGGAGGTTTTTATGCACAGCAGGTGACTTCTAGAGATAGACTTGGGTGGGAGGAATCCCCAACCCAAGGCGTTCACACCTTGTTTTTCCCCAAACCAGGATTTTCCCCAAATCTTCCTGCCGTGACATCCCCCCTGTCCCGCTCTGGGTGAGCTCAATCCCAAACCTGACCCCAATCCTGGTCTCAGTCTGACTCCATGTTTAGACACACTCAGTTGTGTATTTATTCTCATCCCAGTCCCAAACTCATCCACCCCAACCCCAGCCCAAAGCCAATCCCATGTCTAGCCTTAACCTCAATCCCAGCTCTAATCCAAATCTCAGCCCCAACTCCAACCCAGCCCCAATTCCAGCCCCTTCCTAAACCCTCAGCCCCAAACCAAATCCCAGGTTCAGCCCTTCTGGGGGTTTGGGGGTGTCTCTGTCCCTCTGACCCCGATGATGTTTGGGTGGCGTCACAGCAGGGCTGAGAGGGACAGAGACCCCCCCGGCCTCCCCAGGTGTGAGAAGGTCGGAGAGCCCCCCCAGCCCCGAGCACCCTCAGCGGTGAGAGGGACACAGAGCCCCTGGTCCCCAGCCCTGCACAGGCATTGCCTGAGGCCAGAGAGATGGAGACCCCCGAGCATCCCCCAGGGTGAGGGGACAGAGACCCCTGAGCATCCCCTAGGCTGAGAGGGACAGAGACTGCCCCGAGCATCCCCTGGCACAGGGGTGAGAGGGAGGGAGACCCCCAGGCATTTCCTGGGGTGAGAATGATGCAGACCCCCTGGGGAACAGCCTGGGGTGACAGGGACAGGCACAACCCCTGCAGAACGGCCTGGGGTGACAGGGACATGAAAAACACCCCCAAACCCCTTCCAAGCATCCCCCAGTGCGAGAGGCACAGAGACCCCTTGAGCATCCTTTGGGCACTGGACAAAATAAACTTGGCAGAAATCAAACTTGACTCTGCAAAATTACTTTGAAGAATATTTGCTCTTCCCACAAGTAACTTGTGATGAAAGCGCAAACAAATCCCAAACATGAATAAACTGACAATCCAAGCAGTGATGTGGCAATTCCAATATTCATTGCTTCCTGCACATCTCCAGCTCAGCTGCTGGCAGGTTCCGATAAAAGCAAAGTGCAAATTTGGCCCAATACAGATTAATAAAATGAATGGAAATCTCTGTGTAGCAGTCACAAAGGTGACAGGGATAAAGAGAAAAATGATTGTCACATTTGGTAAAGCCCCCAAGCCTGGGAATTCAGGACTTATTCGGAAATTTATCAACTTGAGCTGGGCTTCTTCTGGGACTTTTAGCCGCCTTGTGTTCCTCACTGTGGGGTGACTGTACCTTGTCAGTCTCGCTGGTAACATTTGCTCTATTTCCTCCAGTGATTTTAACAACTTTATAAGGAAAGACAGCAAATTATTTTCTTTACACTGGCCACTCATAAAAGCCATTTTCCCCATCATTTCTCCCATAAAGAGAAAAAACTTTTATAAGCTCCATAAGCTCCGCAGGAGGAAGGAGGGACGGTGTCCAAGTTTCCAAGAGTTCTTCCAGAAAGAACCACAACCTTGTCAGTGGAGGGAGCCCTGATGTTGTCAAAGGCACTTCGGGTCAGAGAATAGCGCCTAAACACACTGTGCAAAAATAATGTCACAGTCTGGTTATGCAAATTTTTAGAGAGATTCCTCTGCCCCAATTAAGGGGCTAATGAGGCCACATCCAAAGTGTATTTTATTGAACAGTAAATGTGAGGTAGAGAGATGGAAAGAAAGAGAAAATATGAGTGACAAGGGACAGAGACCTCCCCTGGACCAGACCAAGTGTGACATTGTCCCCTGTGTGTGGGGGTTTTACACTTGAGCGACTTTGGGTAAGGGGGTGGTGTTCACCCCCTGAGCAGGGATTACACCACTGTTTCAGGTTGCAATGCAAGATGTAAACAAATGCATGCTTTCAATCACCATCTCCATAAACTGTTAGAGACAGGTGGGGCAGGGTTCTTTATCTCTTCCATGACTCACCCCTGATAATGCCCTCCAGGGGAGATATCTTCTGCTAATGGGCCATTGAGTGTCTCTGCAGGACTGATAAAATTCCATCATCCCATTGTGGGATGATCCGCCCAGGGGGAGGATCCAAGCATTCCTACCAGGATATATACTGAGCCTTGCTACAACCAGGAGCAGCCTGCCTACTGGATTGCCAGAGGACAAGAGCTCCATAACCACCACTGGATCTCCAGACGAAGACCAGACCCTTCTACAAGATCACTGCTTTGACAGAATCACGTTCACCTCTCCAACAGGACTGCAGCCACCATTTATTGGGACGGCAGCCACCAGCCTTACCTACAGGGTGTCAGGTTATATCCTGACTCTGTCAGTTTAAGGCAGTGTTTCTATATCGTTGCCTTGATCTTCATTTTCTTTTAAATTGTAATTCTGGTTTAGACCCTCCCCATGTTTGCCTTCAAACCTGTACAAATCTCATGGTGCCCATCCCTTGTTATTCTCCCAAAAGAGGATTTCCCATTTCCAAACCTTTGCCAGATGGAAAAGGAGGCTGTGAGGAACAGGAAGGATCCCCAGGACTCCCAGGCAGGTGAGGAGGAAGTCAGTGCCCCTTTCCCCCTCTCTCCTGCTCCATCTCCCAGCCCCGCACAGCCCCTGGCTGCAGGACAACCCTGCTGCCAACACCATCCTACCGAAGATGCACTGGGGGGATCTCCTTCCCCTTCCCTCTGGCAGGGAGGCAAATCCCATCCTCTCCTTGTCTTTCCTCCCCCAGAGAAGAAGCTGAGGACTGGGACCAGGGATGACAAATCCCCACAGCAGAACATCAAGGAAGATGCTGTTATGAGTGACTCCAGGGCACAGGAATCCAACGGGGAGGAAACTCCCCAGAGATTCCACAGGAAGAGGGGCTCCAAACCCAGTCTGGGGTGCTCTGAGGAGGAAAGACCCTCCCTGAGCCAGGAAGGTGGACAGAGCTTCAGCCAGAGCTCAGAGCTGGTGGTCCATGAGCAGCTTCATGATGGGGAGAAGCCCCACAAGTGCTTGCAGTGTGGGAAGAGCTTCAGGCAGAGGAGCACCCTGATCCGCCACCAACACATCCACACCGGGGAATGGCCCTATGAGTGTGGGGAGTGTGGGAAGGGCTTCAGCTACAGGTCAGACCTCATCAGGCACCAACGCATCCACACTGGGGAGAGGCCCTACGAGTGTCCCCAGTGTCAGAAGAGGTTTCGGACCAGCTCCAGTCTCCTCCAGCACCAGCAGTTTCACACAGATGAGAGGCCCTTCCACTGCCCTGAGTGTGGGAAGGGCTTCAAGCAAAACTCCGACCTCATCAGGCACCGGCGCATCCACACTGGGGAGAGGCCCTACGAGTGTCCCCAGTGTGGGAAGAGCTTCACCCACAGCTCTAACATGACAAAACACCAACGGAGGTGCCACTAAGGGAAGCCCTGCGAGTGCTCCAGCTGCAGGAGGAGCTTTGTGAACTGGTCCAGCTTCATCCCCAGTGGAGGTCTAATGTTGGGAAGAGCGCAGGTGATCCATGGTCCCTATGATCCATGCTGGGAAGACAACTGCCCCAATACCTTCCCTGTCAATGACATGGTGTAGAACTGAAGAACATGAGGGTTTTTCCATGGCCCTGTCATTACATTCACTCTCACCTCAAGTTATTGCCAGGGGCAGGACAGGGACTCTCTCTCTCCCTGAGAAGAAGGGTGTACTTTCCAAGTGGGGGGAGGCCGGGGGGGTCTCTGTCCCTTTCAGCCCTGCTTTGACCCCACCCAAACATCATCGGGGCCAGAGGGACAGAGACAACCCCAAAGCCCCAGAAGAGCTGAACCGGGAATTTGGTTTGGGGCTGAGGAGTTAGGAAGCCGCTGGAATTGGGGCTGGGTTAGAGTTGGGGCTGAGATTTGGATTAGAGCTGGGATTGAGGTTAAGGCGAGACATAGGATTGGCTTTGGGCTGGGGTTGGGATAGATGAGTATGGGACTGGGATGAGATAAAATACAGAACTGTGAGTGTGTCTAAATGTGGAGTGAGATTGAGACCGGGATCAGGGTCAGGTTTGGGATTGAGCTCACCCAGAGTGGGACAGGGAGGATGTTACGGTGGGAAGGTTTGGGGAAAATCCTGGTTTGGGAGAAAAACTAGGTGTTAATGCCTTGGGTTGTGGACTCCTCCAACCCACGTCCATTTCTAGAAGTCACCAGATGTCCAAAAATCAAGAGTGAATCAAAAAAAGCCACCAGGAGTTTCCCATTTCCAGTCTCATCCCTCTTGGGTTATGGTTGCTCCCGCATCTCAGGGCTGGTGGGGATTCCATCAGTCCAGGGGATCCCTCCTCTCCAGGGTCCTGCTTTTGGATTCTGGGAGGTTCTGGGGTCCCAAGGTCCCCCTCTCCAGCCTCCCCTCAATCCAGCCACTTGGGGTTCCCCCTTCTTTCCACCACCCTGTCCTGGTTTAGGGCAAATTTGGTTCAAACCCTCCAAAAGGAGTTTCCTCTAGAATGCCGATTCAGCAGCCCCACCCTCAGCCAGTCCGGGAAAATATTTCCGGGGAGAAAAGTCTAGAAAAACTTTATTTTACAGGCAAAGCATTCACCAGCACAAAAATTGAACAATATTAAGCAATAAAACTTCCTGCTGCTCCAAAATAGATGACAAACTCCGAAAGTCCCTCCTTGGGTTGTAGCTCCATGCACTCAGCGTCTTATCAGTGCCTTATCAGTGCGTTATCAGTGTCTTATCAGTGGCTTATCAACCTCTTATCAGTCTATTATCAGTCTCTTATCAGTCTGACCAGCGCTGGAAATGCCCAGGCCCAGGCTTATCCCGGTGGGCCTCAGGGAAGAGCTGCTGGTGGTATTCTGGTTGTTCAGTCCAGAGCAGGTTTAAACAGCTCCAAAGAAAAAGAAAAATCAAAGTCCAGGGAACTTCTCTGCCTCAGAGACCTAAAAACTGACTAAAAGCAAAGGACAGCTCTGTCCTGCTGTCTGTCCATCCAGGAGCTGGAATGTAGAGGAGTGAGTGCAGTTTCTGAAAACAAACTGCAGATTCTTCCTCCTCCCCTTCTCTCTCAGAACCAGCCTTAAAGGTGCAGAACTCATTTCTGGGCTAAACAGACCGATGGGGTACGAGCATCATGAAGTCACCCCAGGACACCCCTGTCAGGGTCAGGGGGTCCCATCCCCGCCTCATCTCGGGGCTGCCGGGGGTCCCCCAGCTCCGGTATCGCCCCTTCCCCTCTCCCCACCCCGGGGGTCCCCCGTTCCACAGCCCCGGCTCTCACGGGGATCCCCAAAACCAATGTCCCGCCCCATTGGTACCCGGCCATCCCCACGTGGACCCCCCGAGACCCTCCCGAGGGGCGATCGCGGCTCCTCTCCCCCCGAAAAAGCTCCTCTTGGGGAGCCCGGAGATATCCGGGGCTCGAATCCGGGATCTGCCGGCTCCGAACACTCCTCAAAAGAATCCTCCCGGAGACCCCTGGCTGGAGTTATTTGGGAATTTAGCTACTTGAGCTGGGCTTCTTCTGGGACTTTCAGCAGCCTTGTGTTTTTCATGTTGGAGTGAACGAACCTTTTCAATCTCGCTGGTATCATTTGCTCCCTCTCTTCCAGTGATTTTAACAAACTTTTCAAGGAAGGACAACAAAATATTTTCTTTATAATCCAGACCAACAACAGCCATTTTCCTCATCAGTTCTTCCATACGTGACTCAGAGGAAGTTCCAAGGGTTCTTCCAGAGAGAACCACACCCTCCTCAGAGGAGGGAACCATTCTGTTGACAAAGGCACTTGGGGTCAGGGAACAGTGCCCTGAACTCACTGCGCCAAAATAATGTCTCAATCTGGTTAAAAAACTTACTAGAGAGATGCCTCTGCCCCAATTAAGGTGCTAATGAGACCAAATCTAATGTGGATTTTATTGAACAGTAAATGTGAGGTAGAGAGAGTTAAAAGAACGAGGAAAGCAGGGCATGGCGAGGGAGTGACAAGGGACAGAGACCTCCCCTGGAGGGGGTCACGTGTGACATTGTCCCCTGTGTGTGCCCTTCCCAGGGTGGGGGTTTTACACCTGAGCCAGTTTGGGTAAGGGGGGTGGTGTTCACCCCCTGAGCAGGGATTACCCCACTGTTTCAGTTTGCCATGCAAGATGTAACCAAATGCATGTTTTCAATCCCCATCTTCATCAACTGCTATAAACAGGTGGGGCAGTGTTCTTTATCTCTTCCATGACTCAGCCCTGATAACGTCCTCCAGGGGAGATATCTTCTGCTAATGGGCCATTGAGTGTCACTGCAGGACTGATAAAATTCCATCATCCCCTTGTGGGATGATCCGCCCAGGGGGAGGATCCAAACATTCCTGCCTGTAAATAAGCTGAAGCTTGCAACACCAGGAGCAGCTTGCCTACTGGATTCCCAGAGGATAAGAGCTCCATAACCACCACTGGACCTCCAGACGAAGACCAGACCCTTCTGCAGGATCACTGCTCTGACAGAACCACGTCCACCTCTCCCACAGGACTGCAGCCACAATTTATTGGGACGGCTGCCACAACCCTGACCAACAGGGTGTCAGGTTATATCCTGACTCTGTCAGTTTAAGGCAGTGTTTCTGTATCATTGCCTTGATCTTCACTTTGGTTTAGAATTGCAATTTTGGTTTAGACCCTTTCCCAGGTTTGCCTTCAAACCAGTACAAAACTCAATATGGTCATCCCTTGTTATTCTCCCAAAAGAGGATTTCCCATTTCCAAACCTTTGCCAGATGGAAAAGGAGGCTGTGAGGAACAGGAAGGATCCCCAGGACTCCCAGGCAGGTGAGGAGGAAGTCAGTGCCCCTTTCCCCCTCTCTCCTGCTCCATCTCCCAGCCCAGCTCAGCCCCTGGCTGCAGGACAACCCTGCTGCCAACACCATCCTACCGAAGATGCACTGGGGGGATCTCCTTCCCCTTCCCTCTGGCAGGGAGGCAAATCCCATCCTCTCCTTGTCTTTCCTCCCCCAGAGAAGAAGCTGAGGATTGGGACCAGGGATGACAAATCCCCACAGCAGAACATCAAGGAAGATGCTGTTATGAGTGACTCCAGGGCACAGGAATCCAACGGGGAGGAAACTCCCCAGAGATTCCACAGGAAGAGGGGCTCCAAACCCAGTCTGGGGTGCTCTGAGGAGGAAAGACCCTCCCTGAGCCAGGAAGGTGGACAGAGCTTCAGCCAGAGCTCAGAGCTGGTGGTCCATGAGCAGCTTCATGATGGGGAGAAGCCCCACAAGTGCTTGCAGTGTGGGAAGAGCTTCAGGCAGAGGAGCACCCTGATCCGCCACCAACACATCCACACTGGGCAATGGCCCTACGAGTGTGGGGAATGTGGGAAGGGCTTCAGCTACAGGTCAGAACTCATCAGGCACCAACGCATCCACACTGGAGAGAGGCCCTATGAGTGTCCCCAGTGTCAGAAGAGGTTTCGGACCAGCTCCAGTCTCCTCCTGCGTGAGCGGATTCACACAAATGAGAGGCCCTTCCGCTGCTGTGTATGCGAGAAGGGCTTCAAGCAAAAGTGCACCCTGATCACCCATCGGCGCATCCACACCGGGGAGAGGCCCTACGAGTGTCCCCAGTGTGGGAAGAGCTTCACCCAGAGCTCTCACTTGACCAGTCACCAACGGAGGCACCACTAAGGGAAGGCCTCCAATACCCAAGTGCAGGAGGATTTTGTGCACTGCCTCAACTCCAGTAATTGGAGTATCCACATTGGGAAAAGCCCTGATGATCCATATTCCCCATGATCCATGCTGGGAAGACACCTGTACTTTTTCCTGTCCTTGCCAATGATATGATGTGGGATGGAAAAACATGAAGGTCTGGCCATGGCCCTGTCATTACATTCACTCCCACCTCAGGTCATTGCCAGGAGCAGGAAATGGACTCTGTCTCACCCTGAGGAGAAGGGTGAAATTTCCAGGAAGGGGAAATTGTGGCCAGGAAGACCCAGTGACTTTTGTTGAGTTTTCCCTGTAAACAGTGCCTTCTGTTATCCAAATTGTTTCTGGTTTTGTTTGTTCCTTATCTCGTTGTTGTTCCCAATAAATTGTTCTTATCTAAGCCCAGAATCTTTCCTTTTTGTGCTTTCCATGGGAGGTGGGAGGGCAGTGAGGGCAGTGCGGTTTTAGCGGGAGCAGGAAATTGGGGAATCCCATTCCTGAACCCCGGCCCGTGGAAACCGAGCATCCCAGCTCGTCCCAGCCCTGGTGGCCATGGCAACAGCCTTGGGAGCGGGTCCCTGGCTGGCGCTGTGGGAACCTCTTCCCTCTGGTGCCCAGGGACAGGAGTGGAGGGAACGGCTGCAGCTGAGTCGGGGCAGGCTCAGGTTGGATGTCAGGAAAAGGTTTTTGCCCAGAGGCTGCTGGGGCCCTGCCCAGGCTCCCCAGGGAAGGGTCCCAGCTCCAGGGCTCTCTGAGCTGCAGCAGCGTTTGGACAGCGCTGCCAGGCCCAGGCTGGCATTGTTGGGGTGTCCTGTGCAGGGCCAGCAGTTGGACTGGAGGATCCTGATGGGTAGGGACCCAGCTCAGCCAATTCTGTGGCTCTGGGATCCCATGAGCCTGGGGATGGGGCTGCAAATGGTTGCCATGGCAACGAGCTCTGGCTGCAGGCCTGGGCTGGTGTCCATGGCAACCACCCCTGGCATGGGGTCTCCATGGAGCTGCTGAGGGACTGACCATAGCAACAGGGGACCAGTGATGGTTGCCATGGAAACTGACCATAGCAACAGGTTCCTGGTAATGGTTGCTGTGGAAACTGAACAGAACAACAGGTGGCTGGTGATGGTTGCCTGCTAAGGGTCAGATTTGTCACAGGCCCTCAGAGAGGTTCCATGGGGACTTTCCAGAAATCTCTAGGCTGTTCCAGAGCTGGAATGTCACAGACACAGACAGGGCCTCCATGGAGATCTCCTAGGGCTTTCTGGGGATGGTAAAGAGCTGTGTGGACAGAGGCAGTCACAGTCATTCCATGGTGACATCCCGGGGGACCTTGTGCTGCAAAGGCACCGATCTGTCACAGGCACTCATGGGGGCTCCATGGTGACATCCCAGGAGTCCTCACTTGCAGGCCTGTCATCAATGGTCCATTGTGGCACTGTGGAGCCAAAGGAGACCATTGTGACACAGCAAAGCCCCAGGGTCCAAAGGTCCATTGTGACATTGCAGACCTCATGGAACAGAGGAGTCCCGTGACATTGTGGGGCCTGGGGAGCCACAGGGACCATTGTGACACTGCAAGGGCTCATGGAATCCTTGGGACCATTGTGACCCTGTAGGGACATCTGACACCTGGGGGCACTGTGACACTGTGGGACCCCATGGATCCAACGCACCAGTGTGACACTATGGAGCCCCATAAAACCAAGGGAACACAGAACAGCTCTGACTGGTTTGGCTTCCCATGGACTGCCTGACTGGTCCAGGTGACCATTGCACCTTGAGGTTCACTTCTCATGTGCTGCTGAAACACTGGGGCTCTGTGCTTTCCTTCCCAATGGAAAAGCACTGTCCTTCTACTCCAGGCACCCATGGCCAGAATTGGGATTTCACCTCCAAAGTTCCTTATATCCAGGAATTCTTCCCATCGGAATATTGCCAGGACAAGTCTGGCTGGCAGTAGTTCCACAAGGGTCACCTCTCATCTGTCCCCAAAACACTGGGGGAGCCTCCATACTCTCCTTCTTATGGGAGAGAACTGTCCTGCTTCTCCAGGTGCCCATGGCCGAGATTGCGTTTCCACCTCCAAAATTCCCTAAATCCAAAATCTGCTATTACTGACATGTCTAGCTGACCTTGGCCTAGTGAGGGTCTCACCTACCTGCCTTCCAAACCTTGATGCTCTGTGCTTTCCTTCCCATGGAAAAGAACTGTCCTTCTCAGCCAGGTGCCAATGGCCACAATTGGGATTTCACCTCCAGCATTGCCTGTTGTGACAGACCAGAGGAGATTGTTGGCTCTAAACATTTTGTGTGTGGGGGAGGAAGGGGCAGGTCCAGCCTTGCCCTGCCCTGTAAGTCCAGCCCTGCCCTGCCCTGTGACCACAATCGCCCCAGGGGCCTCCAGTGGGTTTACGGTTTCTACCTGACCCACGGCACACTGAACCCCCAGCACCGCCGTCCCACCCTGGGCACTGGGGCCCTCTTGGGTGTACTCAGGGCTGCTGCTGTACTCGGGGCACCCTAAACCCCACTAGGGACCCGTGTCCCCCCACTGCAGGGATTGTGCAGGACTCACACCGCCCCGATCCTCCACGCACCCGGAGCTCCGTTCGGGGTTTGTGTGTCAACTCACCAATTCATCTGCCACCTTTACTCGAGTTTGGTGCACAGGAAAAACACCAGCCAGATATTCGTAAGAGGTCAAAATGACACAAAATTCTACTGGCAAAGTGCAAAAAATCAAGAACTTTGGAAGAGTATTTAATGCAACATCAAATTACACATAAAACACTTATCATAGCAGTAACTTCATTTACTTAGCCCATTTATCCTGGAAACATTAAAACACATAAGCTGTTAGGGTATCCAAAAATGTTCCATATAAAGAGCATTAGAAGGAGAAGAAGGAGAGAGACAGAAAGACAGAAGCTCTATAGAAAGACACACATATGACTAACAGCTCCTAGGGTTCCAGTGTGGGTGAGACACAAACCCCAGGAGAAGGCAGAGTCCATACCAGGGGCTCACCTTGCGCTCCGTGTTTTTAAGCCCCCGGGCCCTTGTGAGCCTCCCCCAGGTGGGATTTCTGATCGCACAGGCAATCAGGGCTGGGTTAGTGCTGTCCCCACTGTGTGACTGAGTGACAGCTCATCCCATGGTGTCTCAGGACATTGATCTCATCCAGCCTCTGACAGTGACCATGGTGATACAGGGGAACCTCAGGGAACCTTGGGTCAGTTGTGACAATGTGGGTCCAAGGACATCACGGTGACACTGGGGAACCTCATGGAACCATGGGTCAGTTGTGACAATTTGGGTCCAAGGACACCACGGGAGATGTCATAGACAGGTAGAATAATGATAAAAGAAAGGCCTTTTGACATGAAGCCTTGTTTGGCCATATCAATAGCTGGCCTATCATCTCTTCTGAGTGCAGCTAAGCAGTTACAAGTTCCCATGTGAAGCTATTTTGAGAATGAGACTTTGTGACCATTCTATTCTGAGGGTGAAAAACAAATGCACCTGCAATAACAAGGGATTTGTCCCACGAGAATCAGTGAAGAGGTAAACAATACAATAGAGAGATTTGATGCACAAGTAAAATCTATTTTATTAACCAATAATCGACTAACTGATAAGAAATCTATGAACAAACTAAAGGTGCACACAAGGTGTGTTAAACTGTGTAAAATGAGTTGGATGAATAAAGAATAAAGGCTTCTTCTCCATCTTAGCTTAGTCCTTTGGGATTTCAGTTCCCCCCTTCTTGACGGCTTCGGGTTCCCCCTTCTTTGGGTCTTTGGCTTCCTTCTTCTCTGAGATTTTGGCTTCCTTCTTCTCCGGGATTTTGGTTTCCTTCCACTCTGGGATTTTGGTTTTCTTTTTTGGGATTTCGGTTTCCATATTCTCTCGGGTCTTGGTTTTCCCCTTTGCTGGTATTGGAGGTTGCTTCCCAACAGAGACACTCTTCTTTCCCTTCTTCAGCATCTCTTCCTCCTTCCTCCTGTCTTCCTCCTCTAGGGCTTTTGCCTCCTCCTTGACCTTTTGAGTTGGCTCCTTCAGCTCCCTTCTGCAGACAAAATAGGAAACATGGCTGAGAGTCCCACCAGAACCTTGGGCTCCCTAGTCCTGGCTGGCCCTGCACTTCATTCCCTGACCCTGAGGCCATTTCCGTGAATTCTCCTCAACCCACAGAGGCTGGGAACATCCCAAGTGAGGGAATTGGTGGAAGGGGACCTCCAGGAGGAGCCAAACCTGAGCTTTGCCATCATAAGGTGTTGACTGTGCAAGCTCCCTCTGAAGGCACAGCCAGACCCCTCCAGCCCCTGCCAAAGGCTGATCCAGCAGCTCTCTGCGCTGGTGCCTGGAAACGCCCTTTGTCTCTTGGCTTCCCAGTTAAAAGCAGAGCACAGATTGCTGACATCTGCTTAGCTCTCCTACAGTTCTTACTCAGCTCATTCAGCCCCCTTCTCCCTGGGCATAGCTGAGGCATGATTTTAAAGAGTTCAGATTTCAGCTGAGGGTTAGAAGCAATTCCCATTGATCAGGATGTAAGTTAGATAGGCAGACCATAGGTTAATGATTATGAGATGCTTAAGCTGGAGCTGATTGTTCTATTGTTTACCATTAGGAGCATCTTTCTAGAGGGAAGTGGAGGAAGTGAACTGGTATAAGAACATCTTGAAACCAGTAGAACAATGGTTAGCACCTGGGCTTGATGTCAATCAATCACTAAGTTGGGGACCTTGGATGGTGCCAGAGGGTCACAGAGACCTGATGAAGACATTCCTGACTTCATCCCTTAAGACCACTGACCCACTTCGAGACCATTGACCCAGTTCAAGGGAAGAATTGCACAGGAGTGAAGGACCAATGACCTCATTTGAATACAGAGCAGGGATGGGAGGTGCTGGGGTTGTGCAGATGTATTGTATGTAAGATCTTGGGAAATAAAGAGAGGGCAAAGAACCTTGGACAGTGCGGTCACGCCTTTTAGGGACAGCTCTGGTGCCACCCGCCGGTGTTAATAAACATCCCACAATCTAACTTTGATTAGTTAGAGAGTCTCTGTCCATGATCTTCAGTTTTAACGACTCCTAGCCTGCTCCTTCATGAGAACAATCTTATCAGTCAGAAAGCAAAGGCTACAGGAACTCCTCTCCTGCAAGACAGGCTCTTGTCAGGCAGATTTCCTGCTGGAACCCAGCTGGGACCAAGCAAACCAGTGCTGGCTGCCATGGAAACCATTGGAAGCAGCCTCGTCCATCTCCTCCCCATGAAACCAACTCCAGCCTGGCCTGAAGAAGTCCTGCTGCACAGGCTGGCTTTAAGCAGCCTCCACTCCCAGCTCCACACTTGGCCTGTGTGTCCTGAGCTGGCTGCCTTGCTGGAGCTGAGCTGCTCCTGTGCTTGCCTACGGCTGCAGCTGCAGGGGAGCCTAAAGGACAGGAGCCTTTCTGGCTGCTGTCCCACCATAAGGAGAACCCTGGCAGGTCAGCAGTGCAAGGACTTCATCTGTGGCAGGAGCAGGACCCAAAGCAAGGTTTGCTCTGTGCCCCACGCCTGCCCATACCACAATCCCACTGTTCTGGTGAAGAAGGCAGATGATGAAGAAGATGCCACTCAACACCATGGACTTCAAGACACCTCTAGAGGTGGTGCCAATGCAAGCCCAGAGCCCAGCTCCCTGCAGGCAGCAGCTAAGCCAGCAGGGCTCAGCACTCAAATAGAGAAGAAGAGGTTCTGTCTCAACAGAAGAAGGTCCTTCCTCTCTTGGCAGCCAGGGAGCTCAGAGTAGCCATCCCTGTGTTGCTGCTGGCCTTTGCTCTGCAGCTCCTCTGAGCTCAGAGGCCTTGGAGCAGGGAAGCCCTGCAGGGACAATAACCCATGGCAGAGCAGGAACCCACGGAAGGCTGACTCACCTGTCCCTGAGAGGGGCCTGTGAGCCACAGTTGATCTCCTGGGGGCTCAGGGAGGAGCTGACATGTGAGGCTGCCCTGGGCACCAGCACCTCGGAGGTGGAGCCTCCCTCCACGTGGCACAGCTCCGGGACATTGCAGGTGGTGGTGAGCTGGCCAGAGAAGGTGGAGGAGACCTGCTGGCTCTCTCCTGGCTGCAGCACACCTGGCAGTGGCAGGATACTGAAAGCCTGGACGGAAGACAGGAGAGATTGAGGTGTTGAGCATGGAAATGGAGGCAGAAGAGCATCTTGGAGCAAAGTGCAGCTGTAGCCAGGGGGCCTATTCTCCAAACACTGCCAGAATCACCCTCACCTCATCCTGCATCCATGCCATTGACCAGTGCAGGGACTATGGGGAAAATCTTCTCCCATACTCACGGGTCAATGCATTAATTAGTACATGACATGAAAGTGAACTGGGATGGCTCCTGGCAGTAGAAATTCTCTCTGATGCACAACTTGCCTTTAAAATGTTTCAAAACTTCCCGCTTTTAGAAAAGGAGGAGACTCAGAGTGAGAGCTCTTGGAGCTGAGGGAAGGAGTCCAGCCCAGCTCATCTGACTCCTGAGGCTCTTCCCCTCTCTCTCTGATTTAAATGCTTCTTTCTCAAGGTGCTACAGCAAAAGCTCCTGCAAAAATTTCCTGCGGAGCACCTGCGGAGTTGCAGGGGGAGCAGTGCCCTCCACAGGTGCCGCACAGCGTCCTTGGGCAGCCCCACAACGTGTCCTGCACGGCCTCTCCAACAAGCAGCTGCTCCAGCAGCACTTTGTGATGGGCCTGCAGAGATGGGAGGCCCCTCTGTGGCCAATGCTGAGGGCCCCCAGTGGCACTGGCAGCTCCAGCCCTGCTTGCCACACTGACAATGGGCAAGGGAGACAGATTCCCTCTTGCCTTCTCCGCTCCCAGGGGAGTGTGAGCCATGTCCAGGGAGCACCTGAATCCCTCCAAGCCTCGAGGGAGGTGAGGGTGCTCAGGAGTTGGTGCTGGCACCCAAAAAACAAGCCATTTTCTATGCTGGGAAGAAGAGACAGCCCCCTGCAAAGTCTCCCTTTGTCAGACAGCTCCAGGGCCAGCAGTGCAATAGCAGCTCTGGGTGAAAGCAGAGCCCTGCAAACAGGGAGTCTGGCTGCCTTGGGAAGAGGCTCCATGGAGATCAGGATCATCCCAGCTTGCTCTGGGAGGGAAGCTGGAGGTGTTACCATTATGATGCAGAGAAAAGCCTCATCTTACATGGGGAAGGAAACAAGGCAAAAAATCCCACACTCAGCACAGGCCTGTAGGATCTGAGTCAGCTTCTCCCAGGAAAACTCTCCTATTTCTCCCTCCCCCTCAGGCCATGTCCAGCCACTGGCCCTGCTGCCCAGCCCACTGTCAGGGCACAGCACAGCAGGGCAGCAAAAAGGGAGCTCAGCATGAGCAGGACTTGGTGCTGGCAGGCTGGGGAGGCAAAGCAAGCAGTAGGTGTACAAGAAAATCTATCTCTGCTCCTGAAGAGTGGGTAAAATCCTGCACTTCTTTCAGGGCTCTTGCTGCCTCCACCTTTCCAGTCCTGAAGTGCCTCCATCGAGTTCCCGGGGATTCCAGACTGGTTCTCCTCTCCTTTGGTGGCTGGGGTTTGAATTTAGGTGGGTGGAGCTCATCTCTGGAAAATAAATAACTATGAACAGGGACCTGCAGTGGGAGGGAGGGAGGGACACCTGCACGAGCAGCTCCTGGCCAGGATGCAGCCCCTGGCTGAGTGCTGGCACGTTGAACTGAGAAATGGTTTGATCCAGCCCTTCCCAATCCAGGCTGGGGCAGGTCTGTTCTAAAGGCAGCCCAGGGATGGCACTGAGGTGCTGCAGCAGCTGCAACTGCTTGCATTGAGCAACTACAGAGGACAGGCATTAACACCTGGTGGGGATGCAAAAAGCACAGTGGGAGAGGAAAAGACAGAGAAGGCAGCAAAAAGGTGACATTTGAGACACCGAGGGGCAGACCCAGCCAGTGCTCAGCCAGCACAGCCCACCAGTGCCCAAGGCCAGAAACTCTGCAGCTCCACCAGGGATTTATCAGGAATGTTCCCCTGACACCGCTGGGGGGGTTGGTTGACATTTTCCAACACTCCCAGGTGACTCAGGTCGCATTCCCCATCCATCCATCCTTCCATCCATACATACACAGGCTGTGGTGCTGGGATCCTGCCAAGCTCTGCCGGCCTTGGGCTTGGGGAGATTTCTGCCAGCCGTCCTGAGCTCCGTAATTGTGCTCTCTGTTCCAGGAAGCAAGCAAGAAAGATTTTAAAATCCCCAAAACAAACCACAACAGACAAACCTAAAAAACCTTCAACAGCTCAACCCTGCTCAAGTTATTGCTTTAGGGACAGCTACCACTCTCCAGCTGAAATGCTGGGCTTTTGGGGAAAAAGAAAATTACATGTTCACCTCCAAATTGAAAAGGATTAAGGTAAGAGAACCTTTCAAACTAAAAATTATTGCCCCACAGGTTTTATCTTTGCAAGAAATCTCTAGGTAAGACCAGCCTGACAGTTAAACAACTGGTTCTTCTGGTGGGGAGAAACCCTCCTCTTTAAGGGAAGCAGCCTGATAGTTAAAAGCAACTGTTTGGTCAAACTTCAGGCTCCCTGGCACAGCCTGCATTGCCTGTCCTTCCTGTTCACTGATTTACAGGCAGTGCCACAATGGCCTGGGTTCAGATGTTTGGTGCCATCCAAGGAATTTGGCATTGCCATTTCCATATGTTTTAATCGAAGTTTCAATCCTTGCAAACACTCTTCAAATGCCAGCTTTCCCTTCTTTTACAGAAAGCTCAAGGTTCCTAGAAGACTTCTGACATCCTCTTTTGTGCTCAGAGGGATGACATTTTCAAACAGATGTTTCCAAAGTTAACAGCATTTGAAAGAATAATGAACTCAAATGCCCCTGGATTCCAGCTTAGCCCAGCTCCATTCTGTGTCAGACACTGAGATTCCCACCTCTAAGGCAGGAGCTGTTTGTGCCCCCCATCCCTCCTGCCCTTCTCCCCAGCAGCCTGTGCCTGTTGTCCCCGGCAGAATCCCTGTCCCTGTGCACCCTGCCAGGAGCAGCTGCACACAGGCTCACATCTCCCCTTGCCCTCACCAGGGGGTTTCTCTCATCCCCGAACACGCCGATGAGAACCTCGGTGCGATGAGTGCCCAGGGCCTGCACTGCCACCACAACTGGGATCTCTGCTGTGCTCTGGGGCTGCACAATCCCACAGGGCTTGGGGCTGGAGTAGAGCACAGCAGAGTCCTCCGTGCGTTTCTGGAAGGGACACAATGAAATGCAGATTCAGATGGACCTCTCAAGAAACTTTAGGCTCCTTAACATCCACCACAACAGCAACTTACACACACCTTTAAAACTCCCCAGGACAAAGGTCAAAGGCACAAACAAGATGCAAGAATTGTAGGTTTAGCACTCCCAGGGGATCCTGCAAGGAAGCTGCCAGCACAGGCACTGCTGTCTGTGGGTGCAGCAGCTTTTCACAACCCTCTAAGATCTCCCACAGGAAAACACCCTGAGGACTAGAACATCAGCTGTTTCCTCAGGAGCTTAAACTGCCTCCTAAAGTTTACAGTTGGGTAGGATCCTGTTCTCAGCAGATCTTTAAGACTAAATAGAAAGCAGCAAGGTCTTATCCAAACCCTTTGTTCCCCTAATAATCTCCTCAGGAATATTTGACAGGAGGAGGTGGATGTGATGCCAAACCTGGGGAATAAGCCCGTAGCAGCCAGGAAGGTGGCTGGGATTCCTAATGAGGATCTTCCTCTCATAAGGCACCTTCAGGTGGCACTCATCACACAGCAGCACTGGGGAGGACACTTGGAGCTCAGGAACGAGACATCTGGGCAAAGAGATGACCCCAGGACAATCAGAGATATTGAGAGAATGGAGAATGCCTACCCCCAAAATTGTGAAATGGAGCAGAACACATTGGTCACTGTCAAATTCACATTGAAGTGCCCTACAGGGATAAATTGCCTTCTACCTCTTCCCACTCCAGTATGTCTTGCCAAGGAGGGGCAAACCCTGAGAGGCAGCACCCAGAGGCTGCCAAGGGCCCCAGGCAGAGCACTTTGCCCCACAGCTGCCTCAGCCCCTCCTTTGCCCAAGAAGGCTTGCAAGGACTCCTGGAACAGTCCCAGTGACCCATGAGCTCTGGGGAAGCCTTCCCAACAAGGATCAGTGCTCGCTAAGGTTCAAGGAACACACAGCTCCAGCGTCTCAGTAAAAATGACTCAACAAGGATCAGTGCTCCCTAAGGCTCAAGGAACACACAGCTCCAGGGTCTCAGTAAAAATGACTCCCCTCTCTGCCATGGTGCTGTTGCCCTGCCTGAGAACTCAGCTCTTTGCCCCAGCCCTGGAGGGCACAAGACAGCAGCTGCCCCACAGAGGGGCTGATCAGCCCCTGCCAGGCCCTGCAGCTCCCTGGCTCCTTCACTGCACAGCTCCAGGCACTGCCTGGCCCCAGCTCCACCTGCTGTACACAATGGCAGCCCAGGCACTGCCTGGATGGCTCTGCCTGGCACAGGGAACAGCACCAGGGAGCTGCATCCCTCTGGGCATCGCACTGACACCCACAGCAGCACAGCACCATGGAATTCTGCTGCAGCAACAACCACTTTTGCTCTCAACTCTGACAACATTAAAGCTCAAAATGGGATGCACAGGGAAGGACAAAAACTGGAGCTGACCTGCCACATCAAAGGCTGCTTTCCCCTTGTCAGACCTTGCCCTCCCCACTCTTGCTGGGAGCCACTTCCCTGCCATGTGCCCTCATGGACAGAGCCAGAGCCTGACTCTCAGCAGCTGCGTGGTGTGGCCCAAACCAGTGCACGGTGCTCACAGCCAGCATAACTCCACCTCTTGCAGCCAGAAGGAGAGGAGGCCCTCAGGAAATTTGTTCCACCTCAAGCACCAAAAACAAGGCCAATCAATGATATCTTTCCTGGTGCCTTTAGAAGAGGGCCCAGGACCGTGCTGGGCTGTGAGCAAACGTGCTTTTCACCACGGGCTGCTGCCCAAGCACTGCTGTTCTCGTGTCCAGCTGGCACAACATGAGGGCATTCAGCAGCACTTCTCCTTGGCAGCTGCAGCCAGCACAGCCTGGGCAAGGCAGTGCCTGGGGGAGGCCAGGCAAGGGCTGCTACCTGGCTGTGATGATCAGGGCTGCCACTCCCTTGCCAATACCCTCCAGGTCCACCAGCAATCTCCGGTAGAAATCCATCACCGTGTTGGAGCACAGGGTCACCTGGTGGAAGAGAAGAACAGTCAATTCTTCCTTCCAAAAGCTCATTACCCACGGGTGATATCCTCCAGTTCCTGAGGGAGGATTTGCCCTTAATTCTTCTACTGCTCCATGTGTAGAGCACAGTCTCGGAGTAACAAAATCCTTCTGGCAATACCAGATTTGTTAAACACACCTTGCTATCAGGGCACAGGTCAGCTACATTAAAACATTAGACTACAGCTCCATGCACCACTGCATTCAAATTAAGGGGCCAATTTCTCATCTGACTACAAAGACATCCATGCAGAGGAAATCTGACTTGACCACAATGAGTTCAGCTTTACAGCAGGAGGCTGAGGGCAAAGTGTGGCCCAGCAGGTGCTGGGCAGTTCATGGCTGCCCTGGAAGCCTGAGCCCGGGCTGGCTCTGAGAACTCCAGCCCCACACCAGGAGTGGGGAACTGCCCCAGGGTGGGCATTGACCACAGGCAGAACCCTCAGAGCCAGAACTGCCCCAGGGTGGGCAATGACCACAGGCAGAACCCTCAGAACTGCCCCAGGGTGGGCACTGACCACAGGCAGAACCCTCAGAACTGCCCCAGGGTGGGCACTGACCAGAGGCAGAACCCTCAGAACTGCCCCAGGGTGGGCATTGACCAGAGGCAGAACCCTCAGAACTGCCCCAGGGTGGGCATTGACCACAGGCAGAACCCTCAGAACTGCCCCAGGGTGGGCACTGACCACAGGCAGAGCCCTCAGAGCCTCTTGCTCTACACTGCAAGAGACAAGCCACCAACGGGACCAGGCAGAGGAGAAAGGAGAAGGATCTCTGTCTTGAAGTTCCACAAGAAAGGGTTTATTCCAAGCAAAAGGATCAGAGCCAAAAGAGCCCTGCACACTCCTGTGCAAGGAATTTTGTACAGACACAAAGCAGGGGGTGGATACAAACAGCAAACCAAAAGGGAATCCTTAGGGGAGCACTGAGGGGATTACATCAAGTGTCTGGAGCCACTTTGGGTAGGAGGGTGGGGAGGATGGCTCACATGGGCCAATGGGGCCTCCAGGAATAGGGGAATTCCAAAGGGGTGTTGCAGACAGGGATTGGCTCCAGGTTAAATTGGCAAAGAAGGTTGGGGAACAAAAGGGGCTGGGTTTGACAGCAGGGAAAGAGCTGGAACAAGGGGCAGGGAATGGCATGAGGGACAGCTTTGAGGGAGGGTAAAACCCTCCCCAGGGGTAAACCAACTCGGGGAGAACACGGGGTACCACAGAACAAACCACTTAAAAAGGAATCAATACAATAAATTTGAACCGCTACACATGGCTACAGATTTTTTTTTGGCTCCACTGGAGCTTCCTGCAGTGAACACAAATCATTCTGATACCCAGGACAGGGGAAATGAGACCAAGAAGAAAAGCTCACTGCTTGATACAATGACATCTCTCTAACAGCCACCTTCTGCCCTCATCCTTGCTCTGCCCCGTTGGAATCAAATCAATCGCTCTCAAAAACACAAGAATGGCTTCAGGCCTTGACCATAAGGTCTGTGAGCTCAGCATATGATTCTGGAAAGCAAACGGCGCTCCTTGAGGAACATCCCGAGTAAGCCAGCTAGCAGAGGCCTCCCAGCAGTGCAGATCTCTCAGTGCCAGGATGCTCCAAGCTGGCACCAGAGCTAAAGCCCTCCCATCCTGCAGTGCAGCTCCAGCCCTGGTGCTGCAGTGGCTGTGGCCGGGCTCTTGCTGTACCTCGATGTCCTGGTGTCCCTGGGGGAGGATGGTGCCTTGGCTGGGATTGATGGTGAACTCCCTGGGCTCCACATAGAAATGGATTCCCTTGCTCCAGGCCGGGTCGGTGTCCCTGCGGATCTGATCCACGCTGTCCACAGCCGGCTGCGTGCCATCGTCCGACATGCGGAGCTGGAACGTCAGGGGCACCGCGGAGCTGTTGGTGAGGCGGCAGCGCTGCGTGTAGGGAAAGCCTGGGCAAGGACACAAATATCCATTCAGGCACCCAGCAGGGCACGATCCTGGGGGCAAGATCCTGGCAGGATCAAAGTGGGATTGGAGTTGAGCTCTTTATTATCTGAACTACAGCTCACCCAGAAGCTGCGTGAGGAATTAATCGTCACTTAGTTCCCTTTGACACAGATTGACTGCAGCCTTGAAAACGCCCACTCCTAGCCCTGCTGAATGCTGCTAGATTCTCTCTTCGTGATGGGGACGAGTTCCCTCACCTGCCCCAAACCAGCACCAGGTCTCTCTCAGTGATGAGTGTGCACCCAGACCCAGCATTTACTCTGAGAATTCAAGCTGTCCAATTCCCTGCTCAGCCTGCCAACACTCCCACCTTTTTCAAGACATATAAAGAGTGAGTTGTCAGTGAGAAGAAGCTACAGCAAAAGAAAGTGAGGATGCAATCAGGAACTAGAACGTGAGGCAAAGCACCCTAATGCAGCTTCTCTCTGCAGGATCCTTAAGGCATCTCTTGCTTTGGGCCAAACAGACTGAGCACGTGACAGCTCAGAGCCCACTCAACTGGGGCACAGCCAAGCCTTGCTTTGAGATTAGCAATTAGGAACCAGGTCCCACCTCACCCGACAAACAGGGACATCACAGCCTTGCTGCTCACTGAGAGTGCTGTCTGCAAGGGCTCACCCCACTTTGGCTCTGAGATTTGCTTTCCATCCTGCAAAGCCAGAGATACAGCCACTCATGGTGGGGATGTCCTGCAGAGCGCACAGAGCAGCCACAGCCTGCTCTGCACTGCACATCTGGCTGGGCTGGCCAGCTCTGTGGGGAGGAGACTTCTCCCCAGGCCTGCTCACCAAGAGCATCTGGGACACAGATGGGGAGAAAAAACAACTGCAGCTGCAGCCCAGAGCTTCTCTGTACCGATCCAAGTGACCACTGCCAGCTCCAGCAGGGACTCCAGCAGGGAGGCAAGAGAGGCACAGAAAGGACAAACCCAGACGTCAAAACCTCCAACTAGACTGAGGCCAGCACATGCAGACAACAGTCAACAGGTACAAAGAAGCAAAGATAAAACAGCTGCCTTCAGCCTAAGAGCCCTTAGGAATGAAATTGGATTCAGCAGGATCAATCTCCTGCTTCAGAACCATATTTCCATCTCTTGCCTTTCTTGTTTCATTCCTTCCAAAGTCAACTTGAGAAGCGCCTCCGTGGTGATGCAGGCTGAGGAAGAAGCAGCTCAAAAAAGGCAATGACTTTCCTTCAGAGGTTCTGGCTTTAGGCTTGGCAGTGAATGTTGCCCTCGGTCTGGGAAGGGGGATAGGGGTTCTGGGGGGTTTTGGCCCTGGGCTGGGCTTTTCCCTTGGGGGTTTTTGGGAGTTGTGGCTTGATGCCGTGGGCGGCTGTGCAGTGGGAGCTGAGGCTGGGCAGGGAGCGGAGCTTCCCTTCCTCCCGCTCGGGGATCGCAGCTCGGCCGCTGCTGCTGCGGGAGGTTTGTGCTCGGCCGGGGCTGCCCTGGCTGCAGCTCAGCGCTGGCACCGACCCTGCCTGCCTGCCCTGCTGCTGCTGCTGCTGGGCACTGCCCACATCCCCCTGCCCTCTGGGGCTCTGCAAAAGGAGCATTTCCTCCTTCCCTTCCCTTCCCGCACCGGCTGGGGGGGATCCCTGCCCTGCCAGAGCCCACAGCTCCTCCTGCTGTGACCAGAACTCCACCAAAGGGGAAAAACAGGACTTGGCATCTGGGAAATGTCTGTTCTTGCCTTCTTGTCTGTGCTCTCCTGAGATAGTCTAGCAAAGAACTGTTATTTCTTTTCCCACAGTTTTGCCTGGGACCCCTGTCATTTCAAAGGGATAAGCATTTGGAGGGAGGGGATCATCTTTCCATTGCAGGAAGATTCCCACCTTCCTTGGCAGACATCTGTCTTTTAAAGCAGCACAGACACACCAGAAAATACTGCCTTTCTATTCCTTGCTTCCATTGGATCTCACAATGGCAAAATGCCCCCTGAGGCAGCAGCAGCAGCAGCAGCCCTGCAGTTCACAGCCTGAAGAGGCTGCTGGGGCAGGGCAGGAGTGAGGGATGCTTTTCTGTTGGAAGGCACAGATCCCTGAGGCTGTGTCCCAGCCCAGGGAACACTCACCAAAGGAGATGTCCCCGAAGTCGAGCTCAGCGAGGTCGAAGTGTAAACTCGGTGCAGTGACGCTGCCCCTGCAGGCCGAGGACAGAGCAGGCAATGGCTCGGTTAAAGGCATTGCAAAGGTCAGGCCGTCATGGCTCGGGGGCACAAAACCCGGGCTCAGGGCACCCTGGGTTTCCAACCAACACAGCCCCGTGTGCTCAGCACAGGGCCCTGGGCACAGGAGGCAGCTCAAGCCAAGGGGCAGCAGCCAACAGCCCCTGATGGGCTCTGGGCACAGGGCAGGCAGGAGAAGCCCCTGGGTTGCTGGGGGTCCCATGAAGGACCCTGAACACACACCCAGACATGGCTCCGTGCCTCAGTTTCCCCATCTGCAATGGCATGGACATCAAGGTGTCCCCACAAGCTTCTGTAAGCAGCCCTTCCAGCCACAGCTTCCCTGCTTTGCTCCTTCTGAGCAGCAACTGCTGTTCCCATGGAGGAGCTTTCTCAAGAGAGTTTGACCCACACAATCATTACAGACACTTTTCTGAGACACGAATCCAGGGCATTCCCAAACATCCTCTGAAAAGAGCAGCAACAGTTCTACCCAGGGCACAGATGAATCCTAAAGGAAAGGACCAGCTTGTCAGCAGTCCACCAGCTGGCACAGCCAAGAGCATAAGCTTCAACAACCAAACTTGGCTGTCCTGAATCAAGCACAGCACCTCACCTGTCCTTGAACTCAGCAGACACACTCCAAAAGCCACCAACATCCACTGAAATCAGCACTTGAAGCTGCACAACATTCACCAGTTGATTTCATGATTGATGCCAATCAGTGCCCACTCTGCCTTTTGGTTCAAAATCAAGAACCAGTGACCTGTGTCCTCTATTGTATTCACAGGACTGCCCCTGGCCCTGCTCTGCACATCTCAACAAGAGACACCTGCCCCTGCTCAAGGAGAAAGCTGCTGATGCAGAAACAGCCCATGGCCACTTTGGGGGAGGGACAGAGGAGAATCAATTATTTGATGGTGAAAGGTTCCCTCTTGATTTCCAAATGAAAAAAGCAGCACTTTTTCTCCAAAAACAAAGGCAGCGTCATTGTTTCTCCACTATGGGCACACCTGCACACCACTTTTCTCTTGCTAAGGAATAACTTCCTTGTTCTTCTTTACCCATCTCCCTTATCTCATTGGCATCATCCAGTGCAGATTGCTTTCATTTCTTCACTGCCTTGAGCCAGTGCCTCCCAAGAGCAGCAGCCCAGCTCCAAAGCTGCAGAGCAGCCAGCACCAGCTCTCCTCCTTCCACTGCATTATCCTTCAGCACATGGCTCAGGCTGGCAGTGACAAGGCCTCACGCTGCTGTGGTGCTGAGCACTGAGCTCTGCCTCCCCTATGATCAGCCCTTCTCCCTTTGGCTGGGCCAGGATTGTCTCTTGCCATGGCACCAGCCCACGGGATGGTGCCCCAGTCCTTGGCACAGCTCCTGCTGCACAGTTCCTGACTCCCACATCAGCCCTTTGCTGGCTGTGCAAAGGAGGCACCAGAGCCCTCTGTGCACAGGAGCTGAAGGCACAGCTTGTGCCCCACAGCATGGCCATGAGAGGTGAGCTGAGGCTGCTGCTGCCCATCTGGCATGGATTATTCACACAAGGTTTTACAAACACTGCTAGTACTGCAGAATCAGCCAGGCTGGCCCATCTGCAAAGCCCTGGGGGCCTTGCTGGGTGTTCAGGTGGGATTGAGATCCATCCTCTCAATGAATCACTACTGCACCTGACAGGCAGAAAAGTTAAGGTATGGAGGGGGTTTTAAAAGGTTGTTTTCTTCTGCTTTTATAACTAGGTCCATTGACATGTTTGCTTTCTTGTATGGCATCTAAAGACAGGTCCATGTCTCCCAATGGCACCTTGCAATCCCCAGACACTGCTCTTGCTTTGAGCAGTGTATTTGCTCAGATGATTTCCACAGGCCCCCTCCAGGACCACTGCAAAGCCACGTGCCTGTGGCCTCCCAGAGAATGGCTCTGCTTGGCTGACAGTGCTGAGGAAGCGTTTCAGAAGCTGCTTGTGCTCAGCAGGGTGCAAGCCAGCTCCCAGCATGTTCCAGCAGCCTCCAGGAAATCTGGGACACGGAAAGCTCCAAGCCACTGAAAGCAAGAGCAGATGCCTTCCATCCTGCTCACTCCCAGCCAGGCTGCAGGGCAGCAGATCCGATGCTTGGTTCCTTCTGTAGCTCTTTCCCAACTCTGCTCTCACCCAAAGGTGTTTGCACAGGGACAGATGAGCTGCCTCACCTCTGGGTGCTCAGCTGGTACCGAGCTGCCCGGGCACCGACATTGCGCACCAGCAGAGTCTGCTGGGTGCTGACCTTGACTGGACACTTGGCGAAGTCCAGCTGGGCAGGGAAGTCCAGCACAGCTCGGGCACCAATG
This sequence comes from Zonotrichia albicollis, assembly GCF_047830755.1. Classification (NCBI taxonomy): domain Eukaryota; kingdom Metazoa; phylum Chordata; class Aves; order Passeriformes; family Passerellidae; genus Zonotrichia; species Zonotrichia albicollis. The sequence continues at coordinate 12,960,940 of NC_133827.1, forward strand.
GCCCGAATTGGCACAACGATCCTTTCCCTGGCAGTCAGGCACACCAGCTCGTGGCAATAATCCTGCAGGAAAAGAAACTGGCTCAGCACAGGACATTTGGTGCCATCCCCATGGCAGAAGAAAAACCATTTCCTATACCCCTTCAAGGGCATCAATTTACCTATTGCACCCTCAAATGAACAATAAGTTCTACTACTATGTCACATTTTAAAGGCACCAGTGCACTTTGCAAAATCTGTCTCAGTGGCATTCAGCTCTTGTGTCACTTGGTCATACAGATAACAGCCCTAGGCCACCATCATTTCTACTCTAAACTTTAATGATGTTAAAGAATTCCTAAGCCTATTCTAAGCAACATGGAGCTGGGGAACACAGGACATTGCTCTTTAGGCTTCTATATTCCCACTGTCTGAGAATAGGACAAAGTGTTCAACTGACTCTAAGCAGCAAAAGGAAGAGGAGAAAACAGCTGCACCCAAAGACATCCTGCACCTCTGGCCTGGTGCAGAAACATCAGTTGGCTCACAACTCCCCTCTAACTTTGCCTGTCCAACCAAGTCAGGAGAAGAACAGAGCTAAGAGGTAGCAGGATGCTGTTGGAAAGGGCCTCTCTTTGTTTCCCTGCAAGGCTTCCTCCCTTCCATGCCATGCCCTCAACCCTTCTGTATGAACAAGCCTCCAGATCAGAACATGTACCCTCCAGATCCCAGCACTGAGATCAGACTTGCCAGGGCCTAAGCACTGCTGTGCAAACCTCCCCACAAAAGCACCTTTGGCACGGAATGGGTGCCAGCTGACAGAGCAAGCACAGGGACAGGCATGAAGACAGAGCCCCAGCAGTGTCACTGCCACGGGCTCTGGGCTCACAGCTCTGCCTGCAGCTTGTGCCTGCCCTGCACCAGCTCCTGCAGGCAGGTGTCCAAGTCCCCTGCAGCTCAGCAACCTCCTGCTGACCAAGGGCACCCAGAGCCCAGTGTGCTTGTGCCAGGCTGGGCTCACGGGCACAGCACATCCTCTGCCCTGGCCCTGCAGCTGTGCCATGCTCACTTGTGCTCTGGGACAGCACAGCTGCAAGGCTGCACAACACAGGGGGTGAAAAAGCACCGGCTTTGCTCCAGCCCAGGGGCAGGCAGGGAAGCTGTTGGCAGTCCAGGAAGGAGGAAAGCTCTCTGACCTCTTTGTTCCTCTGGTGTTTTCCATCAGAATGAAACCCCTTCCACTGGACCTAGAGATGGCCCAACATCTATCAACAGCCCTCTGTCATTTTCATCCTGTTTCCTGTGCATCTTCCCTTGGCAATGCTCAGCAATGTGCAGGGAGGGGAAGCAGAGCCTGTCAGGCCTGGCTGCAGTGCCTGCCAGCAGTGCCAAGGTGTGACTGGCTGCAGGCTGCCTGCCCATGCCTGGAGCCCAGCTCACAGCATGCAATGGGCTGGAGCCAGAGTGCAGGGCAAACAACGGCTGTGGAGATCACTGTGTGCTTTGGCTCCTCCAGCCTCACCTTGTTCTTGCTGGGGGTGAAGCGGATGCGCACAGGGACAGAGGCGCCCGGCGGCACGGCACGGTACGCATCGCTGGAGCTCACCAGCTGGAAATAAGGTGAGCTCTCCATGGAGACCTTCACCACGTGAAGAAACTGCAGCAAAGACATGAAATTATGATTTTGCCAGTTATGGAAACAGGATGAGAGGAGACCTGTCAATGTCCTGCTAACATCACTCCCTTGCCCCTTTTCCAAAGCACTTTAAGCTGAGCAGGCAAAGGCACATCATTCACAAGGCTGAACTTGAATCCCTTCTCTCTGGCTCCAGCGTTTTGGCCAGGGGCAGTAGGGCAGCGTCTGCTGGGAAGGAAGGGCCGAGCAGGTGAGCACCAGCAGGATGGAGACAGAGCACCTGAACCAAGTCACCTGCATATTCAACAAGGCCAAAAAACCTGCTGGCTTCTGCTTGCACACAGCCATGAAGTTGTCATGTTCCAGAGGGGGAATGTGCTACCTAAAAGCAAACCAGCCCATTACTGTGGGGGAAGGAAGAAATTCCCTTCTAGCAGATCGGGTTTGGTAGGGACCTTCTGGGGATACAGTCAGGCAGGCAGAGCAGCAAGACAGGAGACCAAACACTGTGGTCTTACTGGGAATAAAAGCAAACCTGAAAAGCAAAAGAAGGAATGAACACAGCAAGACAATCCCTAAAACAAGGAGATGGCAAAGAGAATTTAAATGGGCAGTAAAGCAGCAAGGAAGACTCATAAGACCATGAGAGCAACCAGCTTGCCAAAAGTGACAGAAACACAGACAGGCGGTGTCTATTGACCATGGGGCTTCAGAGGCATTTTCTGCCTGGAGAAACAGGACCAGCACTGACTGACAGTGTCGTTCCAGTGTGCAAAGCCACTCTTCGCTCTCCAGGGCTTCCTGCTGCCCGTGCAGGCAAGCTGGGCTGCCGGGCATTCCTGCCTGCAGCCAGCAGGCCAGGTTCTGCCCTCTGGGGTACACATGCACAGCACACATGCATTTTCTAGCACACTGATAGCATCAACCCCTGAGCACCAAAATGCTCTCCAAAAGTCTAAACCAGATGACTTGGACTCCCTCCTGTCTCCTCCCACCAGCCCACTCTTGGCACAAGCCTCACTTGTGAAAATGTTTCCCTGACTGAAATTCAAATGGTCTCAAGTTTTCCTCTTTACAGTGGAACACAACTGACATTTTTCCACTTTTTCCCTCTCAGCTCTCCTGGGAAACTGCAAAACAATCCCAATTTCTTCAGGTGAAGGTGGAAACCTCCTGGAACACATGGCTTTGGATGTGCTGTGCTTCTGCAAAGGGAAAGCAGAGCACCGTGTTGCTTTTGGAAAAGCTGAGCAGAGCTGGATGAAGCTGAGCAGGAGCCTCAAGTGGCACCTAAAGGCCTCTCACTGCTTCTGCTCCATCACTCTGATTGCAGGGCTCTTGCAGAACACGGTTCCTGCAGGGCCAATGCCATTAATGAGAAGTGATTCCAGCATAAAGTGCAGAAGGCTCAGCCCCTGAGCTTTGCCTGTGAGCTGCACGAAGGGAGCCAAACTGGGAGAGAGAGGCAGAGATTCCTACCAGGAGCCAAGATTAACCAAGGACACACAGGGTGTGCTATAGACCCAAGGCAAAGACTGAGAGCAGGTAAGAACTGAACAGCCCTCAACATTCCTGTCAATCCAGAGCTTTCTAGAGAAGGAAACTCCTTTGGGATAGAAACCATCAACACCTGGCCAAAACCAGGGGACAATTCCCAGCACAGGAAGATTTCCAACATCTTGCAGAAGAAGGTGCTGAGACATTTTCTTCTGCATGTGCTGCAGCAGATAACTTGCTTTGCTGTACACTGAGGGAATGACAGCACTCTCCTCTTCCAGCACAGCGTTAAAGCTCTGGGTGCCAGCACTTACCTTGTCCTTATTCATGAGAGACAGCACCATTTCAGAGACCTCCCGAGCGACGAAGTTCTGAAATACCAGCTCTGGTGGGGAAACCCCAAACCAGCTCTGTTTCGGGGCAGCTGATGGCAGCTGGAGAGGAGAGAGAGCAGGGAGAGCTTCAGCTGCTGGGAGGAAGGTTCATGCAGGAGAATCTTCCACTGATCCCCAGTGAAGTACAGACTCTGGGGGAGCACGTCTGCCCAGCCCACACTGGGCAAAGAGTGGCTCCCCCACCTCTGCTCTGAGCTGATCCACAGCTGCTGGGCCACACAGAGCAGGCTCAAGCCAAGCTGCTCTTTTGGCATGGATTTCTCCAGGTTTCTTTCTCCAGAATGCCAGGCAGCACTTTCCTAAAACACAGCCCTGTGCCCATGTGGTCACAGAGCTCTGGGGCACTGACTGAGCACTCATGGAGTAAGTAAAACCCATGAATTTACAGGAGACTCCATGGGAAAGAATTTGGGATGTCTTTTACTCTGAGACAGGGAAACCGAGGCCCACACAACTGCAAATATCTTTTTTGCTCTAGAACTTAGACATCAGTAAGAAGAGAGCAGGACCAGAGGAGGTGTGAGAGATGAGGTGACATTTGGCTGCAGCCAAAAGGTTATGAAGCAAAAGAATGGAATTTGTTGGTTCTCTGTGTTGTTTGTGGTTTGGATTTGTTCAGGCTGGTTTGTTGAGTGTCACAGTGAGAGGGACAGGGTTGAAGACCTGACCAAAAGGAAGGAGGATGAGAAGGGAAGGCACAGAAAAGTTGGTGCTCAGTAGAGAATGGAAGCTCCTGAGTGCCCATCCAATGGCAAAGGGCACAGGGACCGCCCCAGCCGGGTACAAAGGTGATACAAAGATTGCCATTTTCTCAGAGGGTGTGTGTGTGTGCTTGGCTCTCAGCGAGGGAGACATCCCCAGCTCAGCTGAATCCTTACTAAGAAACGCTTTTCTTTTGCTTTGATGATTTTGTTCCTTTTCATTGTATTTAAAAGTTAGTGTGTTCCAAAGAGAGGAAAAGGCAAAAATAAAAAGACAAATGAGCTGAAAATAAAAAGACAAGTGAGGTGAATGCTGAATGAGGATAAGTTTCAGTTATTTTCTCAGCAACTTGGGTAAAAGTAGACTTGGTATCTCCTTTTTCAATGGCCTTTAAATGGGTGCTTTCTTGTCATTACTGCGATCTTATTTCATGCCATTGTAGAGGCACGTCTGGAATGACACAACAACAGCAAATGCTTCTGCAGCAGAGACATTGCTTGGAGAAAACTCTGCCCTGCTTTGTCTGCCTTCTCCAGCCACACTGCTGTCACTGCAGAGACGCAAGCAGGTCTCCTCTGTGACTTCACAGCAGACACATTCTGCTGAAGGGAGTGGCTGCAGCACACTGTCCCTTAGCTGTGCCCTTCCCTGAGGTGTTCCCAAGGCTCCTCTCCAGGACAATCCTTTACCTGGATTGTGTTCCATGTCTCTTGCTTCCAATTTCCTACTCAACAGCCCACCTCAGTCACCTACCCCTTTGGACTGTGCTTTATACCGAGGTAGTCCTGCCAGAAAAGCAGCTTTAAACACACCTCTGAGTAGGCACTGATCCAGATAAAGCACATCCATTCCCCTCTGCCCAGGGCCAGTCCCCTGTACATCTGGCAGCCTGCAAAATCCAGCACCCCCTCAGGGTCCAACACATTGTTCCAGCCCAAAGCAGTAATGCAATTTGTTTTGTTCAATCTGAAGTAATTCCTGCAGATCCTTGGCCTTCAAAGGTCAACGCTGCCACTCTGCAGGGAATCCTGTGGCCCCGAGCATTTGATGGTGACCACACCAAAGCAAGAGGTGGCTCCTTCAGCAGGAGAATGGCAAAGGGCAATTTTGGGCCTCTGTGTCCCCAGCCTTCCTCCCATTGATTTAGCAATGGCAGCTGCACTCCAGCACACCCCAGCAGCTTCAGCAGAGGGTATTTATGTTGGCTTAGTGCACATCAGGACTCCCAGTCCACCACTCCCAGCACCTTGCAATGACAGCAGGACCTGGACACTGAGGTATTTTGCTGGAGGCAAGCCTGTCACAAACACACACCCTCTTCAAACTTCATGTGAAACAAAAAGGAAAAGAGCAGGAAAAGGCTACCTTTGGGCGAGTCTCACTCCTGTCTAGAAATGGGCCAATTCTGGGCAGAATACTCCCCCCAGTGCTGGCCTCCTTCTTCCTGCTGAGAAAATTCTCCCTCTGGAACTTAGAGGGAAGCAGCTGAAAGGCAAAAGTAAACCAGCTACAGCCTCAGAGTTGTGCTTGTTCAGAAAGGCTTTTCTTGAACAAGTGGCACTGGTGAATAACTTGTGATCACAGCCACTAGGACAGTCCTGGAAGCCCTGGGAGTTTCTGCTGAAATACTTAGCATCAGTGAATTAATAATACAGAGTGGAACACACACACTCCAGCCATATGGCTCTGTCCCATTGGCTTCTCCATGATTGGATGGGACATGGTTGGGGATTTCTGCTCTTTGGGCATTTGTTTCCTCTCACGTTTCATTGGATTGAGGCAGTGACCTTTCCAGAGAATGGGGAGGAGCTCTCAGAAGTGCCTGAACTCCATCCCTGCACAACGCTCAGAACTCACAGCAAGGAGATATCGCTGCTGGATGAGTCCAAGAGATGCAAGAAAGGAACACTTTACCAAGAGCGAGGTGCACAGGAATGTGTCCAGGTTTTAGTTCTCCCTGTTCATTGTTTTCTCTGTCTGGGCTGACAGAGTCCTCCACAGAAGAAATCAGAGGCATCTACTTGACAGAGCCTCAGCAGTGGGGCATCTTCAGCCAAGTGAGCTGCAGAGAGCAAGGGACCTTTGTGGCCCTGGCTCCAGCGCTGCCTGCAGGCCTGCATCTGTGCCCACACAGGAGCTGGGAGAGAACAGCTGCTTTGGGAGCTCTTCCAGCTGGGACCAGCCGTGGCTCTCAAGGCTTTGGGCAGAGTTTGAGCTTCCCCGCCCACATGCCCAGGTGCCCAAGGGCAGGATGGTCAGAGCAGCACAGGTGAGTGCCCAGCCTGACAGAAGGAATTCCTGTGGCAAAGGGGAAGGGACAGAACACATGCTCAGGGCTTCAGCTGTACATTGGTTTCACTCGGCTCTGCTGGCACAGCCAGGCAAGACACAGCTGAAGCATCCCACAGTGTTCCCTATTGCACCAGGACAGCCCCAGCAACAGCAGCACAGCACAAAGGGCTGGGCAGGGGCTCTGCAGCTTCACAGCACTGCTGGAAAACACGGGCAGGGAGAGCAGGGACACCAGGGCAGTGCCAGCCCTAACACAGCCCAGTGGGTACTCACAGCATTAGGCTTCAGCCCTTCCCTGGACAAAAGACGAGGTGTTGGTGTCTTCTTTGGCAATCCAGACGCCATTTCCAAGGGACGGTGTCGCAGGTGAGCGACAATGCCTCAGTAAAACTGGAAGGAGCAACAGTGGAACTCTGAAAATCCACAACCCAATTCATGGCAGATTCAAGGCATATTCTGGTGCTAAAAATGTTACATTACTTGAAAGTAGCTAAGTGCTTGTTTGGTGTAAGTAGCTAGTATAGTTAGGCCTCTAGTTGGACTTCATTTGAACTATAGGGCTACCTTGTGCAATTCAAAGTTAGAACATACTGAAACCTGGAGCTAAAAATCTGAACATTAGTAACAGTTTGAACAGACAAAGCTGTAGCTTAAATATTACTCAAAACTAGCTAGATTGGGCCTCCTCTTCTTTAGGCTAAAGCACCCTTGCTCTTTCAGCTGCTCCTCACAGCTGAGAGACTAGTGAGAGACTGGAATGTTATGGCTAATGGCTTAAATATCATTCTAAAGGACTTTCTGCCCGTGGTGACAAAACTGTATAAAGAAGCTGCAACCACCCAAGCCCACCCTTCCCTGAAAATGCCTCCTGACTGGAACTTGGCACTGTGAGTTAAGCTGCCTAAGGGAACTTGAGACAAGATCAAGGTGACACTATTGTCCCATTAGCTCAGGTCTGGGGAGAAGTAAACAAGGCTGAGGAGAAAAACCTATCCACAACAAAGCCAAACCCAGCAGCTGTCCTGAAAATCAGCTCTGTCTCCGTTCAGGCTGGGGAAGTCATAGCCACAGACTCTTCTGCCGAGGCCAGGTTTGCACACAAACCTCCCAGCAAAGACCTCCACAGTGCCTCCAGACCCATTCCTGAGGCCTCGCACCAGACGACTGCAGGACATGCAAAGTAACACAACAAATCTGAAAATCCAGAACCCAACTCATGGCAGACTCAAAGGATATACGGGTGCTAAAGATTTTATATTGTTTTAAAGAAGCAAGAGAAAGAGTCCAACTTGCCCCACTCCTGGGAGGTACCTGGGCAAGATATCACCTTGCCCAAATCTGCATTAATCCATTGGAATCTTACATTTTGCCAGACCTCACCACAGAAAAGACCAGAAGAGGATTTAATGGTAGGCCAATGGGATCCATGGAATGGTGATATTTTCTACTAAATCTCTCTCTGTCACTCTCTTTCTCCTCCCCTCCTTCCCAACCTCCATCCCCCTCCCACTTTTTCTTTTCTTTCTCTCTCTTTCTCCCTCACATTTACTGTTCCATCAAATCCAGACCATTGACTGTTCCATCAAATCCAGACCATTGACTTTGGCATATGGTCTCGTTTGCACCTCAATATAGAGGTATCTCCCTAAAAATTTTAAAACCCAGATGATAAAAACCCACTGCAACTTGAACAGAACTCGCTCACCTTTAAGCAGCTTAAGCAGTTACTAGAGGAAAAAAATGTATAGACTACTATCTTTAGAAAATGTTGCATTTCTTCGGTAAAAAGCACCTTTAAGCAGCTTAAGCAGTTACTAGAGGAAAAAAATGTATAGACTACTATCTTTAGAAAATGTTGCATTTCTTCAGTGGATAAAAACCCACTGCAACTTGAACAGAACTCGCTCACCTTTAAGCAGCTTAAGCAATTACTAGAGGAAAAAAATGCATAGACTACTATCTTTAGAAAATGTTGCATTTCTTCAGTAAGAAAAGCACAATCAGTAGTCCATTTATTGTTCATCCTCTCAGGTGTACATGTCACTGAACTACTGCGCCAGAAGACTGGCATGATCACATCCTCTATTTCCCTTTGGCATTCTCTTTCAGAGCACAGATGAAACAAAACCAAAAAGTTCAACTTTAGTCGGTCTTTACCTTCAAATGAAATTCAGGACTCCCTAGCAGACACCAGTGTTCTGCACGCTGCGGAGCTTTTCGCAGAGGCCAATGCTCTGCACCTTCAGCAATTCTCTACGCCGACAATTGCCCTGGCCAATGGCCCGGTGCAGCCGCCTGCAGGAGCCCAGGCCGCGCACACCCAGCCAGGGCCGCGCTCTCAGGCAACTGAGGCCGCGCCGCTGTCACAGACGCTGAGGGCCCGGGCGCGGTTACCGGGCAACCGCGGCAACGAGGGCGGGGCCGAGTGCGGGGCCGGGCCGGGCCGCCGGGATTTGCAAAGGAGATTGGCACTGCAGCGACTGACTGCACTTTGGGGCTTCACAAGAGTCTTTCTGGAACTAATGAAAAGTTAAAATGTGGTGACAAAGGCACCTATGCCAGGTCTGTACAGTGCTCTTTGCAGCACTAGTATTCGACCCTGGCTGGAACAGCAGGAGGGGCTGAGGCAGCACGGAAGGGGGCTCAGCCTGGAGAAAAGGAGGCTCAGGGGGGACCTTCTGGCTCTGCACAACTCCCTGACAGGAGGGGACGAGAGGCTGCTGCAAGTTCAGGCAGCGCCGCAGCCGCGTGGCTCCCCCTCTCCTCCCCCGCTCCGCCTCTTCCTCCCTCCCTCCTCCTCCTCCTCCTCCTCCGCTCCCGCAGCCCTCGCAGCCGCCGGGAGGGGCGGGGATGGAGCCGGGACGGGTCGGAAGGCAGAGAGGCCTGGGGGGATGCCAGGACTGGGAATGACTGGGCTGTACTGGGATCATCCTGGGAGCAGCTCCTGGGTGACTGAGTTCTACTGGGATCATCCTGGGATCACACTGGCAGTGAGGAGGAGCAGCGCGATGGCTCCAGCGCTGGGGCTGAGGGCGCTCCTGGGGGGCCAGGGGGGAGTGGCACCCCCGGCACCGGGACCCTGAACCACCACTGCCAGCACTGGGAACCCCTGAATCCCCCTGTTCTGGACATCAGGACCCTCTGCTCCCCTTTTCCCGGGCATCCCATGGCTCCCAGCCTCCAGACTTGGCGTAGGCTTGACTCTGGGACAACCTGGAACGCCTTGGTCTCCCATTCCTGCCTTTCCCAGCCCCACCTTTCTGCAAAACCAGAGACACCCTGAACTCCCCCTTTCCGAACATCCCGAGTGTCCCCACCCTGGTCCCCCCTTTTTGGGAAACCCTGGACTCCCCTTTCCTGGGCTCAAGGACCCCCTGGAACTCCCTTCTACCTCTCCACGTCCCTGCCCCCCCCCCCCATTTTCATGATCCTGAGACCCCCCTGGCACCTCCATTCCTGAGAACCTAGACCCCCCTTCATCTCTTCATCGAGCACCAAACGCAACCTTTTCCCAGCCCCACGCCTCTCCCAGCCCCCAGCCCCACCCTTTTCTCTGGCCTGGGGCCAGAAGTGAAACTGACTGAAAACAAATGTGACAGAAAGAAATAATTTTGCTCCTTTTATTTACTGTTGAAATACAATTTCCTCCCTTTCTCACAAATCTCTTCCCAGTGTCATTCAGCAGGGCTGTCAGAAAATCCTTAATTCTGGGTGGGTGTTCCAAGCTGCAGCCACAAGGAAACAGGAAATGGGGATTTTCCTGCTCCTGAGGCGTTTGACATCTTTAGCTGAGGAGAGGAGGAGGCACCAGAAGGAAAGGGCAGCTGGGCTTCATCTTTCCACAGGGAAGTGGGGGGGAAAATCTCTCATCCTGTCTGCAGCTTCTCCCACAGGGATATGAGGGGCTGATCCCAGAGCCCCAAGGGTCACAGTCAGGGCTGCCCTCAGGGAATGCTCACCTGGTATGGAGGGGCAGTGTGCGAACACCTGGATCTTGGAGCACCCAGCTTCCCCAGGTGCCTGAGGAGGGCTGGGATGATGCCAGGGACATCCTGCAGTGACATCCCCTCTGTCCTGCTCTGGGTGAGCTCAGTCCCAAACCTGATCCTGATCTCACTCAATGTTTAGACACACTCACAGTTCTGTATTTAATCACATCCCAATTCCAAACTTGTCTAGCCCCAGACCTAAACCCAACCCCAGCCCAAAACCAATCCCATGTCTAGCCTTAACCCCAATCCCAGCTCTAATCCAAATCTCAGCCCCAACTCCAAGCCCAGCCCCAATTCCAGCCCCTTCCTAAATCCTCAGCCCCAAACCAAACCCAGGTTCGGCCTTTCTGGGGGTTTGCGGGTGTCTCTGTCCCTCTGACCCCGATGATGTTTGGGTGGGGTCACAGCAGGGCTGAGAGGGACAGAGACTGCCCCGACCTCCGCAGGTGTGAGAAGGTCAGAGAGCCCCCCCAGCCCCGACCACCTTCATCCGTGAGCAGCACCCCTGCCGTGTCCTTTCTCCGGTGACAGCACAGACATTCCTTTGTGCCCGGGTCTGTGCCAGCCCCGCACACGGCGCTGCTCTGCGGCGATGGGGACACGGGAAACGGTGCCTGCCGTGTGTCCCCTTTGTGTTGCAGTGTGTCCCCCCAAGGAGTATCCGGCTGTGTTCCCCCGGCCAAGGAGCTGCTCTGGCCCGGGATGGCCGGGCCCAGCCGCCGGGCCTCGCCGGCAGCGGGCAGGAGCCGGCCTGGGCTGCGGGACACGGTGGAGCTGCCCGGCTGGAAAGCAGCTCTGGCTCCTGCCGGGGAGCTGTGGGCAAGGGGCTGCCGGCTGTGCGGGAGGAAAGCCCCTGGGCCGGCCCCTAACGCTGCCCCGCAGAAAGGAAGGGGAGGAGGGAGCTGACAAATGAGCTCGGAATGTGGCAGTGCAGAGATGAAGGGACAAGTGCTGTTGGGGGCCGCGGGTCGGGGCCAGCCGTCGGGCACGGCTCCGAGCGGCTCCTGAGCCGGCATGAGGGCTGCCTGTAACGATTGCAGGCGGCAGCCGAGAGCAGCAATGCCGGCAGTGCCAGCCGGGCCCCATTGCCATCTGCCCGTGCCTTCGCAGCCCGTGAGGGCCGCGGGCTCTGCAGCACGGCTCCTGCTCCCACAGCCGGCCGGGAGCCTCAGGGCTGCCCCGCAGGCGCCGCGGGAGCAGCAGCGGCCTCAGGGCCTGGCGCGGGGCTCGATCTGCTCAGCCCGGGGGCAGAGCCACAGCAGGGGAGAAGGAGCTGAAGGAGCAGCAGGGAGCCTGGGGAGAGACAGGCTGTGACACAAGGTTCTGCCCGTAATTTTAACAGTTTTTATTAACCTAATAACTATATACAACTAACTTAGTAACTATATACAAGTAAAAATTCAAGTTCCTGATGACAGTTGTCTCAATGTTTCTCACTTCAGACAAGATGTCCCAGGTCGAGCACTGGGCGCTGAGTCCTTTCCAGCTGGCTGGGGGCTGTTGATGTCTGGCGGGGCTGGAGAGGCTGCTCGAGCCCTGGGGCCCATGACACCTCTCGAGGAGCTGTGCCTGCCCGGTGGTGCTCTCCTGAGGCGGCAGGGCCTGGGCGGTGAAGGACAAGGGTGAGCCGCCACAGGTGCTGGCCCCAGCGCACCAGGACTCAAGGTCTTGTCCCACACTGGGCATGGCCATTCTCCCACGTTACTCCAGCTCCAAGCTCTGTTGCCCCTTGTGCCAGTCCTCCTGCTCCATTCTGCCCCTTCCTTCTTACCCCAGACACAAAATACCCATGCCACATTACCTGGCTCTGTACACAGAGCCTTACTCATCCCCCAGCCAGCACCCTGCAGATAATCAGCCCCCTGTCGTCACTGACCCCCTCGCCCTGACAGGGCCATATGTGACCCATCCTGTGTCCTGATCGCCATGCGATGCTGGTCATTATGGCCCCTCAAGATGTGTCCCTCACCGTGCAGCAGGGTCACACTGGGCTGAGGAGGAGAGGGCAGCTGGCTGCAATGCAGGACCCAATCCAGCACCCCCAATAATCCTCCCAACCCAGGTCTCCCTGGGGACTGAAGGCACAGATTCCCCCTGGATAGTCAGCAATGCTTAAAGCCTCAGTCACCATTGTGTCTCTACCTTCACCACACCTACCTTGTTGTGGTGTACCAGGAGACGCTGCAGCTGTGCACTTGTATGTGGGGAAGCCTTGATGTTCTGCATCGTGAAACTTCTGCTTTGATGGTCCCCAGAGATCTGAGGCATACGGGGGACACTGGCACAGACCAGCGGCTTCCTGTGGGATGGGGCAGAGGAGGCTCAGTGCCCAGCCCTGTGGCATGCAGGGCATCACCCTGCTGTGCCAGGGAGGGCACTGGCAGTGCTGCTTGCAGGGGCATGTCCCTGCCAGCTCCTGTCCACCCTCTGCAGGAGCCCCAAGCCCATCCCACCAGGCTTGATCTGCTGGCTCTGTCCCCACAGCAAGGTATGCTGGCCATGGCCATGGCAGGTCCCTGTGCACAGGACACCAGCTGGCAGGAGCTGCGCTGTCCCAGCTGCAGGGACTGGTTTTGGGAACTCCTTTCACAGGAGGCACACAACTCCCCACCAAGCCTGAGCTCAGACTGAAAACAGACACAGCTCATCAGATGTGCTTTCAGCAACCTTGGGACAGAGAGGCGGGCCAGACAAGGCAGTGCAAGGCATGGAATGCAAAAGCCCCCAGCCCTGGGGCAAGCACTGGCCCTCCACAGCTGCCTTCTGCTCCCCTACCCTGCCCCGTCCCCCCCAGGCCCCTCCTCTGCCCTAGCCCAGGTGCAGAGCCCTCCTTGCTATGTCAGGGCTACCCTGCACCCCAGGCACGGGGAATGTGTCCTCAGAGCCCTTACTTTTGGCTGGGCGGTGGCTCCTTGCTAGGGGGCATCGGCTGCAAATACGGGAGTTTTTCGGGGTACCTGGGGAGGGCAGGAGTCACAGGTGTGTGGCAGGGGACAATGAACCTGTTCCTGTTGGAGGCAGCACCCCCAAAGCCATGGGATTGTAGCCCCTGGCATCCCGCTGCCTGTAGCCCTTGGGATGAGCCCCCACAGGCCCTGCTGATGGGCAGGGCTGCAGAGGGGGCTCCCCACATCAGCCCCTCCCAAGCAGACACTGTCACCCCTGTGCCCAGCACAGTGGGTCACTGCTGGCACCCATCTCCCCCCATGCCAGCCCCGCTGCCCCCTGTGCACTGGTGCTACTCACTGGCCAGGAACCTGCACGCTGAGCATGCGGTCACAGGACAGGCACGTGGAGGAGGGTGAGGGAAGAGGGCCAGCTGAGCTCCTGGGGCCACAGGCCTGCAGCACACAGGCAGCAGCTCCCTGCAGCAGCCAGCTGCTGGCCAGGTCACTGCACAGGGTCACGGCCATTGCAGGGTGAACCGTGGGCTGTTGAGCCTGTTTCTCCCCATCCCCAAGGTGCTGGCTGATGCCGGGTGAAGGGCACAGGCACACATGCCACCATCTCAAGCAGCCCCTGCAGTGCTTTCAGCCCCTCTCTGGCACCAAAGTCCCCCCGTGTGCACAGCCAGGAGGGCAGGGCACGGCCCAGCTCAGGGGCATAGTGTGTGACAGCCCTGCCTGAGAGGAGAAGTTCCCATCTCCATTCCCAAAGCCATCAGAATCTCCATCACACTCACTTCTTAATCCCAGCGGCGTTTTCATGCAACAGCCTATCCTCGAGTTCCTCCATGTTCCTGTTCCGGGAGTCCTCCAGGTGTTTACGGAAAGTCTTCAGCTCCAGGCAGTCCAGCTGTGAACAGGTGCACAGCCTCAGCCAGCTGCTCCAGGATGTGACATGGAGCTCTCCGGGGAAAAGCCTGGAGGGGGATCCTCAGAGGGATGCTGCCGCAGGCTGTCAAGTCCCAAAGGTGCCAGTTCCTCATGGTGGGGACGAAATACCCCTCACCTTGTCTTCAATTGCATTGCTGAACTGCTGCTGCACATTGTTCCAGGGCAGAGGGAGGAGTGCTTCCTGCAGGCCATCATGCCCCTTTCAGGCTGCTGTGGCCCCATTTGCCCCATCACCCTGGTGAGCTTGGTCCCACCATGTGAAGGGTGAGGGACCCCATGAGCTCAGGAAATTCCCCCTCCCAAGGGGACAATTTCTGCCACCCAGCCCCCAAGGGACAAGGGGCATTTGTCACCCTGCCCGGGAGGCCCTGGGCTGGCACAGAGGCCCCTTAGACTGTACCATGTCCATTGCAGCCATCATGTCCTGCTGATCTGCTTTCTCCTTCTGCTCCTTCTCCAGAGACTGGGACAGCATCTTTCAGCACAGAAAGGAACCCATGACACCACAGCAAGGTTGGGGCACACTCCAGGATGTAGGAGCACACTCCTCTCCCCCTGTCTGCACACACTCTGTCCCTGATTTGTCACAAGCCTTCTGCCCAGTTGGGTCTGCACACACTCTGTCCCTGATTTGTCACAAGCCTTCTGCCCAGTTGGGTCTGTCAGGGATAAGCAAAATGGACGACAAACAGGGTGAACAAAAGGGTTGATAGAAGCAATGAGCAAGGCAATGATAAAAAGGACAAGCAGCCAGCAGGCTCATTCTCCTTCCGAATCCCTTGCAGGACTGAGGCCCCTCCTCAACACAACTCCTGTTGCCAGGCAACGCATCCCACTCCACTCCTGGAAGCCAGTGGGTCCCATGAAGTCATAGATTAATGGAGTCTTGGAATGGCATGGGCTGGAAGGGACCTAAAAAATCATCTCGTTTCACCCCCTGTCAGGGACAGGTAAAGGAATATTTTCCACTAGACCTGGTTGCTGCAAGATCCCATCTAAGCTGGTCTTGGACACTTCCAAGAATGGGGCAGGCTCTGTTAAGGCATCATCGTGCTCACAGGGAAGAATTTCTTCCCAATATCCCACCTATCTCTCCCCTCTGTCATTGTGACACCATTTCCATGCCAAGCCCTTGTACAAAGTCCACCTCCAGCCCTTTTATAGTCCTTTTAATTCCCATAAAGTGCTCAAAGTTCTCCCAGGAGAGTACAGCTTCATTGTTTTTCTTTTGATCAGTTTAAGATGTGCGTCACATCTGAGACAGTTCCCCCACTGCTGCAAACCCTCAGACTGGTTTGGAGCATCCATTGGGATCAGCCTTTGCCAGGGAGCTGTGCATGAGCCCCTGGCTGAGCTATGGGGTTGTTGGGGCACAGAATCCTTTCTTCTCAGGAGTTTGGGCAAAAAGTCTCTGTGGGTGAAGCCTTTGGACATTTTCCTCCAAGTCAGGTTTTATGTCAGCTTGACAGTCCATAAAGAGGACAATGACATAATTTCTCCTGCCAATGTCCCCAAGACTCTTGGGGAAGACAAATCAAGTTCTTCCCTTCAATACCTGCCATTTACTAAATGTTCTACTTTAGGTGTCCACAGAGCCCCATAATTACCTTGGGCCACCTTGATTTGTTACTGAGCTCTCAAGGTAGCACTGACTGTTCCATTAACTGCCACTTTTGCAAAATTTGCTACACTTTCAGCGAGGTTTTATTGTCCCCTGGGGAATGGCCTGGGGTGACAGGGACAGGAAAACCCTCCCAAGCCCCTCCAAAGCATCCCCCAGGGCGAGAGGCACAGAGACCCCTTGAGCATCTCCTGGGCACTGGACAAAATAAACTTGGCAGAAATCAAACTTAACTCTGCATAAATCACTTTGAAGAACATTTGCTCTTCCCACAAGTAACTTGTGACGGAAATGCAAACAAATCCCAAATATGAATAAACCGACAATCCAAGCAGTGATGTGGCAATTCCAATATTCATTGCTTCCTGCACAGCTCCAGCTCAGCTGCTGGCATGTTCTGATAGAAGAAAAGAGAACATTTGGCCCAATACAGATTATTAAAAGGAAGGGAAAGCTCTGTGTAGCTGTCACAAAGGTGACAGGGATCAAGAGAAAAATGATTCTCACATTTGGCAAAGAACCCAAGCCTGGGAATTCTGGAGATATTCAGGAATTTAGGTACTTGAGCTGGGCTTCTTGTAGGACTTTCAGCAGCCTTATGTTCCTCACCGTGGGGTGAATGAACCTTGTCAGTCTTGCTGGTAACATTTGCTCCCTTTCCTCCAATGATTTTAACACACTTTTCAAGGAAGGACAACAAAATATTTTCTTTTCACTGGCCACCCACAACAGCCATTTTCCTCATCATCTCTCCCGTAAGTTGCTCAGAGGAAGCTGTGTCCAAGTTTCCAAGAGTTCCTCCAGCGAGAGCCACAAACCTCCTCAGAGGATGGGAACCATGCTGTTGCCAAAGGCACTTGGGGACAGACAACAGTGCCCTGAACTCACTGTGCCAAAATCATGTCACAATCTGGTTAAGAAAATTGTTAGAGAGATGCCTCAGCCCCAATTAAGGCGCTAACGAGACCAAATCCAAAGTGGATTTTATTGAACAGAAAATGTGAGGTAGAGAGAGAGATGGAAAGAAAGAGAAAAGGGGGGGAGAGCAAGGGAGTGACAGGGACAGAGACCTCCCCTTGAGCAGGTGTAAGAGTCTGTCCGAATTTTCCCTCATCTGCCTCACGATCGTCATTTGAGGACCACTGAAGATCCCCCCCCCCCCCCCCCCCCCGTCTCCTCTGTAGGAGAAAGTCATATGCCACAAGGCCCTGAGACCTGAGAGCATTGCTAAGCTACTGTTTCCACAGGTGCTGTTTGCTGAATGCTACACTGAGCCCAATGAGAAGAAGGGGGCACCGTGCCCTTTTTGCAACAACAGCCTTGGAAGCTGCTCCACCTCTCGGTCTGGCTGGACTTCTCCTGAGTGGTGGAACCCTGCAGAAGACCCCTCTCACTCGTTTGCAACCACCGTGACACACAGACGGAGATATAAGAAGCCTCTTCATCAAGAGATCGAGACATCAAACCCCCATGTGAGAAGGCCCCCTCTTATACTTTCCAAGGACTGGGACTGAGACCCCCAACCCGGGGGAGTTGTGTGGGGAGAGGCAAGCTGACCAAAGTGAGATGGATGTTGCAGGTGTGAGCATTGGACCACGAAAACAATGGCTGGCGCCCACTGCTGAATGTGGACTGTGTGTACCTTTTCGAAACACCATTCTTTCCCCAAAACTACCTTTGATTCGGTTGCAAAATTCATTCTCCCTTCCCCCATTGAAAAAGAGTATATTGGGGTACAGATGAACTGCGCCTCTGAGATCTCCCTGACGTAACAGGTGGATCCTTGACTGGACAGGACCAAAGGACTTCATCTTTACGTTTGGTAGCTATATCTCCCTCTCTCTCTCTTTTCTCTCTCTTTCTCTGTATTTTTCTCTCCCTTAATCCCTCTATCGCATTTTGCTGTGGTCATTCAATAAAGGAGCATTTTTTTTGATTAATACTGCAAATCCCCCTGTACTGTGTCGGTTTTTTGCACCCTGAGATCAATCCATGAACGATCACGAAACCCGTTCATAAGGACGGATCGTGACACTGGGGTTACTGGGAGCTACCAGGCCCATGCTGGGAGCTCCCTGTGCACACAGTGGGAGGAACTGGGAGCAACTGGGAATGACAGGATGCATGCTAGTGACAATTGGGATGTCCTGGCAGTGACTGGGATAAAACTGGGGGCAGCTGAACCATGCTGAGGTAACTGGGAGTGCCTAGCAATGACTACGAGAATGTTCAGGGCAGCTGGGATATACTGGGAGTGCCTGAGACCATGCAGGTGATGACTGGGACCGGACTAGGAGTGACTGGGAGCCACTGGAAGCGTGCTGCGGGGAACTGGGACCATGCTGGGGGCAATTGGGGGCAAGTGTGAATGACTGCGGCCCTGCTGGGAGAGACTGGCATCACACTGGGAGTTACTTGGGGAACTGGAAGAACTGGAACACACTGGATCAAAGGGGGAGCAACTGAGACCAACTGGAACTGTGCCGGGGCAAATTGCATCATAATAAAGAATGACTGGGAGCAACTGGGATCATCCTGGGAGCAGCTCCTGGGTGACTGAGTTCTACTGGGATCATCCTGGGATCACACTGGCAGTGAGGAGGAGCAGCGCGATGGCTCCAGCGCTGGGGCTGGGAGTGCCCTGGGGGGCCAGGGGGGAGTGGGACCCCTGGCACCGGGACCCCCCTGCTCCCCTCATCCTGCACAGGCACCCCCTGAATCCCCCATTCTGGACATCAGGACCCTCTGCTCCCCTTTTCCCAGCCATCCCATGGCTCCCAGCCTCCAGACTTGCCATGGGCGTCACCCTAGGATGCCCTGGACCACCTTGGATCCCCATTCCTGCCTTTCCCAGCCCCCAGCCCCACCTTTCTGCAAAACCAGAGACCCCCTGAACTCCCCCTTCCCGAACATCCCGAGTGTCCCCACCCTGGTCCCCCCTTTTTGGGAAACCCTGGACTCCCATTTCCTGGGCTCAAGGACCCCCTGGAACTCCCTTCTACCTCTCCACGTCCCTGCCCCTGTCCCCTGTCCCTCAGCTGTCCCCTGTCCCTCAGCTGTCCCCTGTCCCTCGGCTCTGTGGGGCTGGGGGTGGCAGTAGGAGCCAGGGCAGCCCTGGGGGAGAACAACCCTGAGCCCCAGCTGGGCCAGTTCCCCCAGTTCCCCCCAGGTCACTCCCAGCATGGGCCCTGTGGCTCCCAATCACCCCCAGGATGGTCCCAGTCACTTCCAGTTACACTCAGTGTGCTGCCAGTATCATCCCAGTCACTCCCAGTATGATCCCAGCATGGTCCCAGCACGGTCCCAGCTGTTGCCATCCATCCCTACCATAGTTCCAGGCACTCCCAGTATGGTTCCAGTCCTTCCCAGTATGATTCCAATATGAACCCAGTCACTGTCAGTACAGTGCCATTTGCCCCCAGTATGATTTCAGTCACTCCCAGATACTCCCAGTATTATTCCAGTAACTTTAAGCTTCCTCTGTGATCCCAGTCACTCCTGGTCTCCCCCAGTATATCCCAGTTGTCCTTCATGTGTTTCCACTCACTCCCAGTTGCTCCCAGTAGTTTCTAGCATTATTCCAGTTGCTCATAACCACTCCCAGTCACCTCCAACATGATTCCTGTCACTTCCTGTATATCCCAGTTGCCCCAGCATGGTCCCAGTTGCCCTCAGCCTGCTCCCAGTCACTTCCAGTATGATTCCAGAAGGATCCTAGTCACCCTCAGTGTGGTGCCAGTTGCTCCCAGTATGATCCCATTTGTCCCCAGCATGTCCCCATTTCCTCCCAGTGTGATCCCAGTTGCCTCTAGCACAGACCCAGTCCCTCTCTGTATGATCCTACTCTGATGCCATGATGATCCCAGTTGCTCCTAGTATGGTCCTGGTTGCTCCCAGTTGCTCCCAGTCTGATCCCAGTTGCTCCCAGCGGCCCTGTGTTATGCTTTGGAGTGGGAGGAAATTTAGGGAAGTGATGCAAAGTTTTTTGTGTATCTGACAGTCTGTTGAGCTACTGAAAAGCAAGACACGCTTTTGTGAAACACACATGGTAAAGATGAAAAAATACAGAAACTTTTTTTTCTTTGTTGGTCAGCAGGGAGCTGCTGGGTTTTGGCTTCTGCTCAGTGTCTGGGCTGGGCTGGGCTGGGCTGGGCTGACAGTCTTGCTGCAGGCTGGGCTTCTTTTCTATTTTCTGGGCTGCTTGCTGGCTTCTCTCTCCATGGGCTCTGGTTTGGCCGGGCTGGGCTTCAGCAGCTGCCGGGCAAGGAGACAGGGGAGGCTGCGGAGCTTTAGCCAGAGCAGGGCTGGCTGTGGCTGTGAAGATCCCGCTGTCAGGCTGCTGCTTCTTCTTCTTCTTAGTGTGGCTGAGACCAGAGACTTCTGTGGCTGGTGTAGAAAACTAAACACTAACTATAAAGCGGATCTGAACACAACTGAGCCACAGCTTTCTGTTACAAGTTATCGGTGGGTTAGGTAGGCCTCATGCGTGATGTGAAGTTTTTCAGTACTTCAGTCTTCTTCTGAGTGAGAGAAAAGAACAAAATGCAAGTATATAAAAAACAACATGAAGACACTAAAGTCAATAAAGAAGAAGTTGAGTCTTAGATGAGAGGGCTGAGAGGATGCTTTGTTTCTAGAGCTGAAATCTTCTTGTAAGCTGTAAAGGACAGGAATAGTGGATTTGTTTTTACTAACAATCTGTGGGTCTGCTCGTAGATAAAACTAGCTCTGGAAGATAAAAGAAAGAATGGGAAGGATTCCACTGATCGATGAATGGAAAAAGAGATTTGCTTTTACAAATACACTTTAGGTTTGCTGATTAACGAAATAAGCCATTGAGAAATGAAAGAAACAATGGGGAAGAAAAACCCCTAAATTCTGTAAGAATTAAAAACTAAAAGGGAGGGTTATACATTAGAGGGAAATCTTTGGGAAATCTTCCGTGTCAGGCGTATCAGGGCATCTGTACCTCTCAAGCACCTCAGCCAAGGGGAAAGAGAGAAGGGAAATGTGGCCAGGAAATTAGGATAAAAAGAAGGCTGCATCCTTGAAAAATTCAAGAGATCCCAGGGGAATGCCCCCTGGGCATTAAAGGCAATAAAGGCCTCTCCCTTTATTGGAATAAAGCCAGAAAAGACTCCTCTGTCTCCTTTGTGGACATAAACCTCTGGAGATGTGGATTAATTTTCCAAACAACAAGAAAATACTCTTTTTCTTCATAACACATAAAACTATAAGGAGATGAAAGTGTTCAAATTGATATCAAGTAAAGGCTTTATGTTAAAGTAGGCAGATCTTAAAATAGCTGTAATCCCATGAGAAGTTCGAACAGAGAAAGAGTAGTCTTGTGTTTCTAAAAAGCGAAGAAGGGGCTGGGAAAAGGTTGAGTTGGTGCCGGATAAAGGGGTGTAGGGGAGTCTCAGTACTGAGCAAAGGGGTAAAAGGGCATCTGGGTTCTCAGGAATGGGGGTGCCAGGGGGGTCTCAGGGTCATGAAAATGGGGGGGGGGCAGGGACGTGGAGAGGCAGAAGGGAGTTCCAGGGGGTCCTTGAGCCCAGGAAAGGGGAGTCCAGGGTTTCCCAAAAAGGGGGGACCGGAGTGGGGACACCTGGGATGTTCGGAAAGGGGGAGTTCAGGGTGTCTCTGGTTTTGCAGAAAGGTGGGGCTGGGAAAGGCAGGAATGGGAGACCAAGGCGTTCCAGGTTGTCCCAGAGTCAAGCCTACGCCAAGTCTGGAGGCTGGGAGCCATGGGATGCCCGGGAAAAGGGGAGCAGAGGGTCCTGATGTCCAGAACAGGGGGATTCAGGGGTTCCCAGTGCTGGCAGTGGCGGTTCAGGGTCCCGGTGCCGGGGGTGCCACTCCCCCCTGGCCCCCCAGGAGCGCCCTCAGCCCCAGCGCTGGAGCCATCGCGCTGCTCCTCCTCACTGCCAGTGTGATCCCAGGATGATCCCAGTAGAACTCAGTCACCCAGGAGCTGCTCCCAGGATGATCCCAGTACAGCCCAGTCATTCCCAGTCCTGGCATCCCCCCAGGCCTCTCTGCCTTCCGACCTGTCCCGGCTCCATCCCCGCCCCTCCCGGGGGCTGCGAGGCTGCGGGAGCGGAGGAGGAGGAGGAGGAGGGAGGAAGAGGCGGAGCGGGGGAGGAGAGGGGGAGCCACGCGGCTGCGGCGCTGCCTGAACTTGCAGCAGCCTCTCGTCCCCTCCTGTCAGGGAGTTGTGCAGAGCCAGAAGGTCCCCCCTGAGCCTCCTTTTCTCCAGGCTGAGCCCCCTTCCGTGCTGCCTCAGCCCCTCCTGCTGTTCCAGCCAGGGTCGGATACTAGTGCTGCAAAGAGCACTGTACAGACCTGGCCTAGGTGCCTTTGTCACCACATTTTAACTTTTCATTAGTTCCAGAAAGACTCTTGGGAAGCCCCAAACTGCAGTCAGTCGCTGCAGTGCCAATCTCCTTTGCAAATCCCTGCGGCCCGGCCCGGCCCCGCCCGGCCCGCACTCGGTGCCGCGGTTGCCCGGTAACCGCGCCCGGGCCCTCAGCGTCTGTGACAGCGGCGCGGCCTCAGTTGCCTGAGAGCGCGGCCCTGGCTGGGTGTGCGCGGCCTGGGCTCCTGCAGGCGGCTGCACCGGGCCATTGGCCAGGGCAATTGTCAGCGTAGAGAATTGCTGAAGGTGCAGAGCATTGGCCTCTGCGAAAAGCTCCGCAGCGTGCAGAACATTGGTGTCTGCTAGGGAGTCCTGAATTTCATTTGAAGGTAAAGACCGACTAAAGTTGAACTTTTTGGTTTTGTTTCATCTGTGCTCTGAAAGAGAATGCCAAAGGGAAATAGAGGATGTGATCATGCCAGTCTTCTGGCGCAGTATTTCAGTGACATGTACACCTGAGAGGATGAACAATAAATGGACTACTGATTGTGCTTTTTTTACTGAAGAAATGCAACATTTTCTAAAGATAGTATTCTGTACATTTTTTTCCTCTAGTAACTGCTTAAGCTGCTTAAAGGTGAGCGAGTTCTGTTCAAGTTGCAGTGGGTTTTTTTCATCTGGGTTTTAAAATTTTTAGGGAGATGCCTCTGTATTGAGGTGCAAACGAGACCATATGCCAAAGTCAATGGTCTGGATTTGATGGAACAATCAATGATCTGGATTTGATGGAACAGTAAATGTGAGGGAGAAAGAGAGAGAAAGAAAAGAAAAAGTGGGAGGGGGATGGAGGTTGGGAAGGGGGGGAGGAGAAAGAGAGTGACAGAGAGAGATTTAGTAGAAAATATCACCATTCCATGGATCCCATTGGCCTACCATTAAATCCTCTTCTTGTCTTTTCTGTGGTGAGGTCTGGCAAAATGTAAGACTCCAATGGATTAATGCAGATTTGGGCAAGGTGATATCTTGCCCAGGTACCTCCCAGGAGTGGGGCAAGTTGGACTCTGTCTCTTGCTACTTTCAAACAATATAAAATCTTTAGCACCCGTATATTCTTTGAGTCTGCCATGAGTTGAGTTCTGGATTTTCAGATTTGTTGTGTTACTTTGCATGCCCTGCAGTCGTCTGGTGCGAGGCCTCAGGAATGGGTCTGGAGGCACTGTGGAGGTCTTTCCTGGGAGGTTTGTGTGCAAACCTGGCCTCAGCAGAAGAGTCTGTGGCTATGACTTCCCCAGCCTGAACGGAGACAGAGCTGATTTTCAGGACAGCTGCTGGGTTTGGCTTTGTTGTGGATAGGTTTTTCTCCTCAGCCTTGTTTACTTCTCCCCAGACCTGAGCTAATGGGACAATAGTGTCACCTTGATCTTGTCTCAAGTTCCCTTAGGCAGCTTAACTCACAGTGCCAAGTTCCAGTCAGGAGGCATTTTCAGGAAAGGGTGGGCTTGGGTGGTTGCAGCTTCTTTATACAGTTTTGTCACAATGGGCAGAAAGTCCTTTAGAATGATATTTAAGCCATTAGCCATAACATTCCAGTCTCTCACTAGTCTCTCAGCTGTGAGAGCAAGGGTGCTTTAGCCTAAAGAAGAGGAGGCCCACTCTAGCTAGTTTTGAGTAATATTTAAGCTACAGCTTTGTCTGTTCAAACTGTTACTAATGTTCAGATTTTTAGCTCCAGGTTTCAGTATGTTCTAACTTTGAATTGCACAAGGTAGCCCTATAGTTCAAATGAAGTCCAACTAGAGGCCTAACTATACTAGCTACTTACACCAAACAAGCACTTAGCTATTTTCAAGTAATGCAACATTTTTAGCACCAGAATATGCCTTGAATCTGCCATGAATTGGGTTGTGGATTTTCAGAGTTCCATTGTTGCTCCTTCCAGTTTTACTGAGGCATTGTCGCTCACCTGCGACACCGTCCCTTCGAAATGGCATCTGGATTGTCAAAGAAGACACCAACATCTCGTCTTTTGTCCAGGGAAGGGCTGAAGCCTAATGCTGTGAGTACCCACGGGGCTGTGTTAGGGCTGGCACTGCCCTGGTGTCCCTGCTCTCCCTGCCCCTGCTGTCCAGCAGTGCTGTGAAGCTGCAGAGCCCCTCCCCAGCCCTTTGTGCTGTGCTGCTGTGGCTGGGGCTGTCCTGGTGCAATAGGGAACACTGTGGGATGCTTCAGCTGTGTCTTGCCTGGCTGTGCCAGCAGAGCCAAGTGAAACCAATGTACAGCTGAAGCCCTGAGCATGTGTTCTGTCCCTTCCCCTTTGCCACAGGAATTCCTTCTGTCAGGCTGGGCACTCACCTGTGCTGCTCTGACCATCCTGCCCTTGGGCACCTGGGCATGTGGGCGGGGAAGCTCAAACTCTGCCCAAAGCCTCGAGAGCCATGGCTGGTCCCAGCTGGAAGAGCTCCCAAAGCAGCTGTTCTCTCCCAGCTCCTGTGTGGGCACAGATGCAGCCCTGCAGGCAGCGCTGGAGCCAGGGCCACAAAGGTCCCTTGCTGTCTGCAGCTCACTTGGCTGAAGATGCCCCACTGCTGAGGCTCTGTCAAGGAGATGCCTCTGATTTCTTCTGTGGAGGGCTCTGTCAGCCCAGACAGAGAAAACAATGAACAGGGAGAACTAAAACCTGGACACATTGCTGTGCACCTCACTCTTGGTACAGTGTTCCTTTCTTGCATCTCTTGGACTCATCCAGCAGCGATATCTCCTTGCTGTGAGTTCTGAGCGTTGTGCAGGGATGGAGTTCAGGCAGTTCTGAGAGCTCCTCCCCATTCTCTGGAAAGGTCACTGCCTCAATCCAGTGAAATGTGAGAGGAAACAAATGCCCAAAGAGCAGAAATCCCCAACCATGTCCCATCCAATCATGGAGAAGCCAATGGGACAGAGCCATATG
Organism: Zonotrichia albicollis; assembly: GCF_047830755.1. Lineage (NCBI taxonomy): Eukaryota > Metazoa > Chordata > Aves > Passeriformes > Passerellidae > Zonotrichia > Zonotrichia albicollis. The sequence goes on from NC_133827.1 coordinate 12,986,191, forward strand.
GCTGGAGTGTGTGTGTTCCACTCTGTATTATTAATTCACTGATGCTAAGTATTTCAGCAGAAACTCCCAGGGCTTCCAGGACTGTCCTAGTGGCTGTGATCACAAGTTATTCACCAGTGCCACTTGTTCAAGAAAAGCCTTTCTGAACAAGCACAACTCTGAGGCTGTAGCTGGTTTACTTTTGCCTTTCAGCTGCTTCCCTCTAAGTTCCAGAGGGAGAAGTTTCTCAGCAGGAAGAAGGAGGCCAGCACTGGGGGGAGTATTCTGCCCAGAATTGGCCCATTTCTAGACAGGAGTGAGACTCGCCCAAAGGTAGCCTTTTCCTGCTCTTTTCCTTTCTGTTTCACATGAAGTTTGAAGAGGGTGTGTGTTTGTGACAGGCTTGCCTCCAGCAAAATACCTCAGTGTCCAGGTCCTGCTGTCATTGCAAGGTGCTGGGAGTGGTGGACTGGGAGTCCTGATGTGCACTAAGCCAACACAAATACCCTCTGCTGAAGCTGCTGGGGATGCTGGAGTGCAGCTGCCGTTGCTAAAACAATGGGAGGAAGGCTGGGGACACAGAGACCCAAAATTGCCCTTTGCCATTCTCCTGCTGAAGGAGCCACCTCTTGCTTTGGTGTGGTCACCATCAAATGCTCGGGGCCACAGGATTCCCTGCAGAGTGGCAGCGTTGGCCTTTGAAGGCCAAGGGTCTGCAGGAATTACTTCAGATTGAACAAAACAAATTGCATTACTGCTTTGGGCTGGAACAATGTGTTGGACCCTGAGGGGGTGCTGGATTTTGCAGGCTGCCAGATGTCCAGGAGACTGGCCCTGGGCAGAGGGGAATGGATGTGCTTTATCTGGATCAGTGCCTACTCAGAGGTGTGTTTAAAGCTGCTTTTCTGGCAGGACTACCTCGGTATAAAGCACAGTCCAAAGGGGTAGGTGACTGAGGTGGGCTGTTGAGCAGGAAATAGGAAGCAAGAGACATGGAACACAATCCAGGTAAAGGATTGTCCTGGAGAGGAGCCTTGGGAACACCTCAGGGAAGGGCACAGCTAAGGGACAGTGTGCTGCAGCTACTCCCTTCAGCAGAATGTGTCTGCTGTGAAGTCACAGAGGAGACCTGCCTGCGTCTCTGCAGTGACAGCAGTGTGGCTGGAGAAGGCAGACAAAGCAGGGCAGAGTTTTCTCCAAGCAATGTCTCTGCTGCAGAAGCATTTGTTGTTGTTGTGTCATTCCAGAAGTGCCTCTACAATGGCATGAAATAAGATCGCGGTAATGACAAGAAAGCACCCATTTAAAGGCCATTGAAAAAGGAGATACCAACTCTATTTTTACCCAGGTTGCTGAGAAAATAACTGAAACTTATCCTCATTCAGCATTCACCTCACTTGTCTTTTTATTTTCAGCTCATTTGTCTTTTTATTTTTGCCTTTTCCTCTCTTTGGAACACACTAACTTTTAAGTACAATGAAAAGGAACAAAATCATCAAAGCAAAAGAAAAGCGTTTCTTAGTAAGGATTCAGCTGAGCTGGGGATGTCTCCCTCGCTGAGAGCCAAGCACACACACACACCCTCTGAGAAAATGGCAATCTGTGTATCCCCTTGGTAACCGGCTGGGGCGGTCCCTGTGCCCTTTGCCATTGGATGGGTACTCAGGAGCTTCCATTCTCTACTGAGCACCAACTTTTCTGTGCCTTCCCTTCTCATCCTCCTTCCTTTTGGTCAGGTCTTCAACCCTGTCCCTCTCACTGTGACACTCAACAAACCAACCTGAACAAATCCAAACCACAAACAACACAGAGAACCAACAAATTCCATTCTTTTGCTTCATAACCTTTTGGCTGCAGCCAAATGTCACCTCATCTCTCACACCTCCTCTGGTCCTGCTCTCTTCTTACTGATGTCTAAGTTCTAGAGCAAAAAAGATATTTGCAGTTGTGTGGGCCTCGGTTTCCCTGTGTCAGATTAAAAGACATCCCACATCCTTTCCCATGGAGTCTCCTGTAAATTCATGGGTTTTACTTACTCCATGAGTGCTCAGTCAGTGCCCCAGAGCTCTGTGACCACATGGGCACAGGGCTGTGTTTTAGGAAAGTGCTGCCTGGCATTCTGGAGAAAGAAACCTGGAGAAATCCATGCCAAAAGAGCAGCTTGGCTTGAGCCTGCTCTGTGTGGCCCAGCAGCTGTGGATCAGCTCAGAGCAGAGGTGGGGGAGCCACTGTTTGCCCAGTGTGGGCTGGGCAGACGTGCTCCCTCAGAGTCTGTACTTCACTGGGGATCAGTGGAAGATTCTCCTGCATGAACCTTCCTCCCAGCAGCTGAAGCTCTCCCTGCTCTCTCTCCTCTCCAGCTGCCGTCAGCTGCCCCAAAACAGAGCTGGTTTGGGGTTTCCCCACCAGAGCTGGTATTGCAGAACTTCGTCGCTCGGGAGGTCTCGGAAATGGTGCTGTCTCTCATGAATAAGGACAAGGTAAGTGCTGGCACCCAGAGCTTTAACGCTGTGCTGGAAGAGGAGAGTGCTGTCATTCCCTCAGTGTACAGCAAAGCAAGTTATCTGCTGCAGCACATGCAGAAGAAAATGTCTCAGCACCTTTTTCTGCAAGATGGTGGAAATCTTCCTGTGCTGGGAATTGTCCCCTGGTTTTGGCCAGGCGTTGATGGTGTCTATTCCAAAGGAGTTTTCATCTCTTGAAAGCTCTGGATTGACAGGAATTTTGAGGGCTGTACAGTTCTTACCTGCTCTCATGCTTTGCCTTGGGTCTATAGCACACCCTGTGTGTCCTTGGTTAATCTTGGCTCCTGGTAGGAATCTCTGCCTCTCTCAGCCAGTTTGGCTCCCTTCGTGCAGCTCACAGGCAAAGCTCAGGGGCTGAGCCTTCTGCACTTTATGCTGGAATCACTTCTCATTAATGGCATTGGCCCTGCAGGAACCGTGTTCTGCAGGAGCCCTGGAATTAGAGTGATGGAGCAGAAGCAGTGAGAGGCCTTTAGGTGCCACTGAGCTCCTGCTCAGCTTCATCCAGCTCTGCTCAGCTTTTCCAAAAGCAACACAGTGCTCTGCTTTCCCTTTGCAGAAGCACAGCACATCCAAAGCCATGTGCTCCAGGAGGTTTCCACCTTCACCTGAAGAAATTGGGATTGTTTTGCAGTTTCCCAGGAGAGCTGAGAGGGAAAAAGTGGAAAAATGTCAGTTGTGTTCCACTGTAAAGAGGAAAACTTGAGACCATTTGAATTTCAGTCAGGGAAACATTTTCACAAGTGAGGCTTGTGCCAAGAGTGGGCTGGGGAAGGAGACAGGAAGGAGTCCAAATCATGTGGTTTAGACTTTTGGAGAGCATTTTGGTGCTCAGGGGTTGATGCTATCAGTGTGCTAGAAAATGCATGTGTGCTGTGCATGTGTACCCCAGAGGGCAGAACCTGGCCTGCTGGCTGCAGGCAGGAATGCCCAGCAGCCCAGCTTGCCTGCACGGGCAGCAGGAAGCCCTGGAGAGCCAAGATTGGCTTTGCATACTGGAACCACACTGTCAGTCAGTGCTGGTCCTGTTTCTCCAGGCAGAAAATGCCTCTGAAGCCCCATGGTCAGTAGACACGGCCTGTCTGTGTTTCTGTTACTTTTGGCAAGCTGGTTGCTCTCATGGTCTTATGATTCTTCCTTGCTGATTTACTGCCCATTTAAATTCTCTTTGCCATCTCCTTGTTTTAGGGATTGTCTTGCTGTATTCATTCCTTCTTTTGCTTTTCAGGTTTGCTTTTATTCCCAGTAAGACCACAGTGTTTGGTCTCCTGTTTTGCTGCTCTGTCTGCCTGACTGTATCCCCAGAAGGTCCCTACCCAAACCTGATCTGCTAGAAGGGAATTTCTTCCTTCCCCCACAGTAGTGGGCTGGTTTGCTTTTAGGTAGCACATTCCCCCTCTGGAACATGACAACTTCATGGCTGTGTGCAGGCAGAAGCCAGCAGGTTTTTTGGCCTTGTTGAATATGCAGGTGACTTGGTTCAGGTGCTCTGTCTCCATCCTGCTGGTGCTGACCTGCTCGGCCCTTCCTTCCCAGCAGGCGCTGCCCTACTGCCCCTGGCCAAAACGCTGGAGCCAGAGAGAAGGGATTCAAGTTCAGCCTTGTGAATGATGTGCCTTTGCCTGCACAGCTGAAAGTGCTCTGGAAAAGGGGCAAGGGAGGGATGTTAGCAGGACATTGACAGGTCTCCTCTCATCCTGTTTCCACAAGTGGCAAAATCATAATTTCATGTCTTTGCTGCAGTTTCTTCACGTGGTGAAGGTCTCCATGGAGAGCTCACCTTACTTCCAGCTGGTGAGCTCCAGCGATGCGTACCGAGCCGTGCCGCCGGGCGCCTCTGTCCCTGTGCGCATCCGCTTCACCCCCAGCAAGAACAAGGTGAGGCTGGAGGGGCCAAAGCACACAATGATCTCCACAGCCATTGTGTGCCCTGCACTCTGGCTCCAGCCCATTGCATGCTGTGAGCTGGGCTCCAGGCATGGGCAGGCAGCCTGCAGCCAGTCACACCTTGGCACTGCTGGCAGGCACTGCAGCCAGGCCTGACAGGCTCTGCTTCCCCTCCCTGCACATTGCTGAGCATTGCCAAGGGAAGATGCACAGGAAACAGGATGAAAATGACAGAGGGCTGTTGATAGATGTTGGGCCATCTCTAGGTCCAGTGGAAGGGGTTTCATTCTGATGGAAAACACCAGAGGAACAAAGAGGTCAGAGAGCTTTCCTCCTTCCTGGACTGCCAACAGCTTCCCTGCCTGCCCCTGGGCTAGAGCAAAGCCGGTGTTTTTTCAGCCCCTCGGTTGTGCAGCCTTGAAGCTGTGCTGTCCCAGAGCACAAGTGAGCATGGCACAGCTGCAGGGCCAGGGCAGAGGATGTGCTGTGCCTGTGAGCCCGGCCTGGCACAGGCACACTGGGCTCTGGGTGCTCTTGGTCAGCAGGAGGTTGCTGAGCTGCAGGGCACTTGGACACCTGCCTGCAGGAGCTGGTGCAGGGCAGGCACAAGCTGCAGGCAGAGCTGTGAGCCCAGAGCCCGTGGCAGTGACACTGCTGGGGCTCTGTCTTCATGCCTGTCCCTGTGCTTGCTCTGTCAGCTGGCACCCATTCCGTGCCAAAGGTGCTTTTGTGGGGAGGTTTGCACAGCAGTGCTGAGGCCCTGGCAAGTCTGATCTCAGTGCTGGGATCTGGAGGGTTCATGTTCTGATCTGGAGGCTTGTTCATACAGAAGGGTTGAGGGCATGGCATGGAAGGGAGGAAGCCTTGCAGGGAAACAAAGAGAGGCCCTTTCCAACAGCATCCTGCTACCTCTTAGCACTGTTCTTCTCCTGACTTGGTTGGACAGGCAAAGTTAGAGGGGAGTTGTGAGCCAACTGATGTTTCTGCACCAGGCCAGAGGTGCAGGATGTCTTTGGGTGCAGCTGTTTTCTCCTCTTCCTTTTGCTGCTTAGAGTCGGTTGAACACTTTGTCCTATTGTCAGACAGTGGGAATATAGAAGCCTAAAGAGCAATGTCCTGTGTTCCCCAGCTCCATGTTGCTTAGAAGAGGCTTAGGAATTCTTTAACATCATTAAAGTTTAGAGTAAAAATGATGGTGGCCTAGGGCTGTTATCTGTATGACCCAAGTGACACAAGAGCTGAATGCCACTGAGACAGATTTTGCAAAGTGCACTGGTGCCTTTAAAATGTGACATAGTAGTAGAACTTAGTGTTCATTTGAGGGTGCAGTAGGTAAATTGATGCCCTTGAAGGGGTATAGGAAATGGTTTTTCTTCTGCCATGGGGATGGCACCAAATGTGCTGTGCTGAGCCAGTTTCTTTTCCTGCAGGATTATTGCCACGAGCTGGTGTGCCTCACTGCCAGGGAAAGGATCGTTGTGCCAATTCGGGCCATTGGTGCCCGAGCTGTGCTGGACTTCCCTGCCCAGCTGGACTTCTCCAAGTGTCCAGGCAAGGTCAGCACCCAGCAGACTCTGCTGGTGCGCAATGTCGGTGCCCGGGCAGCTCGGTACCAGCTGAGCACCCAGAGGTGAGGCAGCTCATCTGTCCCTGTGCAAACACCTTTGGGTGAGAGTGGAGTTGGGAAAGAGCTACAGGAGGAACCAAGCATCGGATCTGCTGCCCTGCAGCCTGGCTGGGAGTGAGCAGGATGGAAGGCATCTGCTCTTGCTTTCAGTGGCCTTGGAGCTTTCTCTGTCCCAGATTTCCTGGAGGGCACTGGAACATGCTGGGAGCTGGCTTGCACCCTGCTGAGCACAAGCAGCTTCTGAAACGCTTCCTCAGCACTGTCAGCCAAGCAGAGCCATTCTCTGGGAGGCCACAGGCACGTGGCTTTGCAGTGGTCCTGGAGGGGACCTCTGGAAATCATCTGAGCAAACACACTGCTCAAAGCAAGAGCAGCTTCTGGGGGTTGCAAGGTGCCATTGGGAGACATGGACCTGTCTTTAGATGCCATACAAGAAAACAAACATGTCAATGGACCTAGTTATAAAAGCAGAAGAAAACAACCTTTTAAAACCCCCTCCATACCTTAACTTTTCTGCCTGTCAGGTGCAGTAGTGATTCATTGAGAGGATGGATCTCAATCCCACCTGAACACCCAGCAAGACCCCCAGGGCTTTGCAGATGGGCCAGCCTGGCTGATTCTGCAGTACTAGCAGTGTTTGTAAAACCTTGTGTGAATAATCCATGCCAGATGGGCAGCAGCAGCCTCAGCTCACCTCTCATGGCCATGCTGTGGGGCACAAGCTATGCCCCCAGCTCCTGTGCACAGAGGGCTCTGGTGCCTCCTTTGCACAGCCAGCAAAGGGCTGATGTGGGAGTCAGGAACTGTGCAGCAGGAGCTGTGCCAAGGACTGGGGCACCATCCCGTGGGCTGGTGCCATGGCAAGAGACAATCCTGGCCCAGCCAAAGGGAGAAGGGCTGATCATAGGGGAGGTAGAGCTCAGTGCTCAGCACCACAGCAGCGTGAGGCCTTGTCCCTGCCAGCCTGAGCCATGTGCTGAAGGATAATGGAGTGGAAGCAGGAGAGCTGGTGCTGGCTGCTCTGCAGCTTTGGAGCTGGGCTGCTGCTCTTGGGAGGCACTGGCTCAAGGCAGTGAAGAAATGAAAGCAATCTGCACTGGATGATACCAATGAGATAAGGGAGATGGGTAAAGAAGAACAAGGAAGTTATTCCTTAGCAAGAGAAAAGTGGTGTGCAGGTGTGCCCATAGTGGAGAAACAATGACGCTGCCTTTGTTTTTGGAGAAAAAGTGCTGCTTTTTTCATTTGGAAATCAAGAGGGAACCTTTCACCATCAAATAATTGATTCTCCTCTGTCCCTCCCCCAAAGTGGCCATGGGCTGTTTCTGCATCCGCAGCTTTCTCCTTGAGCAGGGGCAGGTGTCTCTTGTTGAGATGTGCAGAGCAGGGCCAGGGTCAGTCCTGTGAATACAATAGAGGACACAGGTCACTGGTTCTTGATTTTGAACCAAAAGGCAGAGTGGGCACTGATTGGCATCAACCATGAAATCAACTGGTGAATGTTGTGCAGCTTCAAGTGCTGATTTCAGTGGATGTTGGTGGCTTTTGGAGTGTGTCTGCTGAGTTCAAGGACAGGTGAGGTGCTGTGCTTGATTCAGGACAGCCAAGTTTGGTTGTTGAAGCTCTTGCTCTTGGCTGTGCCAGCTGGTGGACTGCTGACAAGCTGGTCCTTTCCTTTAGGATTCATCTGTGCCCTGGGTAGAACTGTTGCTGCTCTTTTCAGAGGATGTTTGGGAATGCCCTGGATTCGTGTCTCAGAAAAGTGTCTGTAATGATTGTGTGGGTCAAACTGTCTTGAGAAAGCTCCTCCATGGGAACAGCAGTTGCTGCTCAGAAGGAGCAAAGCAGGGAAGCTGTGGCTGGAAGGGCTGCTTACAGAAGCTTGTGGGGACACCTTATGTCCATGCCATTGCAGATGGGGAAATTGAGGCACGGAGCCATGTCTGGGTGTGTGTTCAGGGTCCTTCATGGGACCCCCAGCAACCCAGGGGCTTCTCCTGCCTTCCCTGTGCCCAGAGCCCATCAGGGGTTGTTGGCTGCTGCCCCTTGGCTTGAGCTGCCTCCTGTGCCCAGGGCCCTGTGCTGAGCACACGGGGCTGTGTTGGTTGGAAACCCAGGGTGCCCTGAGCCCGGGTTTTGTGCCCCCGAGCCACGACAGCCTGACCTTTGCAATGCCTTTAACCGAGCCATTGCCTGCTCTGTCCTCGGCCTGCAGGGGCAGCGTCACTGCACCGAGTTTACACTTCGACCTCGCTGAGCTCGACTTCGGGGACATCTCCTTTGGTGAGTGTTCCCTGGGCTGGGACACAGCCTCAGGGATCTGTGCCTTCCAACAGAAAAGCATCCCTTGCTCCTGCTCTGCCCCAGCAGCCTCTTCAGGCTGTGAACTGCAGGGCTGCTGCTGCCTCAGGGGGCATTTTGCCATTGTGAGATCCAATGGAAGCAAGGAATAGAAAGGCAGTATTTTCTGGTGTCTCTGTGCTGTTTTAAAAGACAGATGTCTGCCAAGGAAGGTGGGAATCTTCCTGCAATGGAAAGATGAGCCCCTCCCTCCAAATGCTTATCCCTTTAAAGTGACAGGGGTCCCAGGCAAAACTGTGGGAAAAGAAATAACAGTTCTTTGCTAGACTATCTCAGGACAGCACAGACATGAAGGCAAGAACAGACATTTCCCAAATGCCAAGTCCTGTTTTTCCCCTTTGGTGGAGTTCTGGTGACAGCACGAGGAGCTGTGGGCTCTGGCAGGGCAATGATCCCCCCCAGCCGGTGCGGGAAGGGAAGGGAAGGAGGAAATGCTCCTTTTGCAAAGCCACAGAGGGCAGGGGGATGTGGGCAGTGCCCAGCAGCAGCAGCAGCAGCGGGGCAGGCAGGGTCGGTGCCAGCGCTGAGCTGCAGCCAGGGCAGCCCCGGCCGAGCACAAACCTCCCGCAGCAGCAGCGGCCGAGCTGCGATCCCCGAGCGGGAGGAAGGGAAGCTCCGCTCCCTGCCCAGCCTCAGCTCCCACTGCACAGCCGCCCACGGCATCACGCCACAACTCCCAAAAACCCCCAAGGGAAAAGCCCAGCCCAGGGCCAAAACCCCCCAGAACCCCTATCCACCTTCCCAGACCAAGGGCAACACTCACGGCCAAGCCTAAGGCCAGAGCAATGAAGTTCATGAACTTCTGAAGGAAAGTCATTGCCTTTTTTGAGCTGCTTCTTCCCCAGCCTGCATCACCACGGAGACGCTTGTCAAGTTGCCTTTGGAAGGAATGAAACACGATAGGCAACAGATGGAAATATGGTTCTGAAGCAGGAGATTGATCCTGCTGAATCCAATTTCATTCCTAAGGGCTCTTAGTCTGAAGGCAGCTGTTGTATCTTTGCTTCTTTGTAACTGTTGACTGTTGTCTGCATGTGCTGGCCTCAGTCTCGTTGGAGGTTTTGACATCTGGGTTTGTCCTTTCTGTGCCTCTCTTGCCTCCCTGCTGGAGTCCCTGCTGGAGCTGGCAGTGGTCACTTGGATGGGCACAGAGAAGCTCTGGGCTGCAGCTGCAGTTGTTTTTTCTCCCCGTCTGTGTCCCAGATGCTCTTGGTGAGCAGGCCTGGGGAGAAGTCTCCTCCCCACAGAGCTGGCCAGCCCAGCCAGATGTGCAGTGCAGAGCAGGCTGTGGCTGCTCTGTGCGCTCTGCAGGACATCCCCACCATGAGTGGCTGTATCTCTGGCTTTGCAGGATGGAAAGCAAATCTCAGAGCCAAAGTGGGGTGAGCCCTTGCAGACAGCACTCTCAGTGAGCAGCAAGGCTGTGATGTCCCTGTTTGTCGGGTGAGGTGGGACCTGGTTCCTAATTGCTAATCTCAAAGCAAGGCTTGGCTGTGCCCCAGTTGAGTGGGCTCTGAGCTGTCACGTGCTCAGCTGTTTGGCCCAAAGCAAGAGATGCCTTAAGGATCCTGCAGAGAGAAGCTGCATTAGGGTGCTTTGCCTCACGTTCTAGTTCCTGATTGCATCCTCACTTTCTTTTGCTGTAGCTTCTTCTCACTGACAACTCACTCTTTATATGTCTTGAAAAAGGTGGGAGTGTTGGCAGGCTGAGCAGGGAATTGGAGAGCTTGAATTCTCAGAGTAAATGCTGGGTCTGGGTGCACACTCATCACTGAGAGAGACCTGGTGCTGGTTTGGGGCAGGTGAGGGAACTCGTCCCCATCACTAAGAGAGAATCTAGCAGCGTTCAGCAGGGTTAGGAGTGGGCATTTTCAAGGCTGCAGTCTGGAATCTGTGTCAAAGGGAACTAAGTGACGATTAATTCCTCACGCAGCTTCTGGGTGAGCTGTAGTTCAGATAATAAAGAGCTCAACTCCAATCCCACTTTGATCCTGCCAGGATCTTGCCCCCAGGATCATGCCCTGCTGGGTGCCTGAATGGATATTTGTGTCCTTGCCCAGGCTTTCCCTACACGCAGCGCTGCCGCCTCACCAACAGCTCCGCGGTGCCCCTGACGTTCCAGCTCCGCATGTCGGACGATGGCACGCAGCCGGCTGTGGACAGCGTGGATCAGATCCGCAGGGACACCGACCCGGCCTGGAGCAAGGGAATCCATTTCTATGTGGAGCCCAGGGAGTTCACCATCAATCCCAGCGAAGGCACAATCCTCCCCCAGGGACACCAGGACATCGAGGTACGGCAAGAGCCCGGCCACAGCTGCTGCAGCACCAGGGCAGGAGCTGCACTGCAGGGTGGGAGGGCTTTAGCTCTGGTGCCAGCTTGGAGCATCCTGGCACTGAGAGATCTGCACTGCTGGGAGGCCTCTGCTAGCTGGCTTACTCGGGATGTTCCTCAAGGAGCGCTGTTTGCTTTCCAAAATCATATGCTGAGCTCACAGACCTTATGGTCAAGGCCTGAAGCCATTCTTGTGTTTTTGAGAGCGATTTATTTGATTGCAATGGGGCAGAGCAAGGATGAGGGCAGAAGGTGGCTGTTAGAAAGATGTCATTGTATCAAGCAGTGAGCTTTTCTTCTTGGTCTCATTTCCCCTGTCCTGGGGAGCAGAATGATTCGTGTTCACTGCAGGAAGCTCCAGTGGAGCCAAAAAATCTGTAGCCATGTGTAGCGGTTCAAATTTATTGTATTGATTCCTTTTTAAGTGGTTTGTTCTGTGGTACCCCGTGTTCTCCCTGAGTTGGTTTACCCTTGGATTTTACCCTCCCTCAAAGCTGTCCTTCATGCCATTCCCTGCCCCTTGTTCCAGCTCTTTCCCTGCTGTCAAACCCAGCCCCTTTTGTTCCCCAAACTTTTTTGCCAATTTAACCTGGAGCCAATCCCTGTCTGCAACACCCCTTTGGAATTCCCCTATTCCTGGAGGCCCCATTAACCCATGTGAGCCATCCTCCCCACCTTCTTACCCAAAGTGGCTCCAGACACTTGATGTAATCCCCTCAGTGCTCCCCTGAGGATTCCCTTTTGGTTTGCTGTTTGTATCTACCCCCTGCTTTGTGTCTGTACAAAATTCCTTACACAGGAGTGTGCAGGGCTCTTTTGGCTCTGATCCTTTTGCTTGGAATAAACCCTTTCTTGTGGAACTTCAAGACAGAGATCCTTCTCCTTTCTCCCAGCCTGGTCCCTGTGGTGGCTTGTCTCTTGTGGTGTAGAGCAAGAGGCTCTGAGGGTTCTGCCTCTGGTCAGTGCCCACCCTGGGGCAGTTCTGAGGGTTCTGCCTGTGGTCAATGCCCACCCTGGGGCAGTTCTGAGGGTTCTGCCTCTGGTCAATGCCCACCCTAGGGCAGTTCTGAGGGTTCTGCCTGTGGTCAATGCCCACCCTGGGGCAGTTCTGAGGGTTCTGCCTCTGGTCAGTGCCCACCCTGGGGCAGTTCTGAGGGTTCTGCCTGTGGTCAATGCCCACCCTGGGGCAGTTCCCCACTCCTGGTGTGGGGCTGGAGTTCTCAGGGCCAGCCCGGGCTCAGGCTCCCAGGGCAGCCGTGAACTGCCCAGCACCTGCTGGGCCACACTTTGCCCTCAGCCTCCTGCTGTAAAGCTGAACTCATTGTGGTCAAGTCAGATTTCCTCTGCATGGATGTCTTTGTAGTCAGATGAGAAATTGGCCCCTTAATTTGAATGCAGTGGTGCATGGAGCTGTAGTCTAATGTTTTAATGTAGCTGACCTGTGCCCTGATAGCAAAGTGTGTTTAACAAATCTGGTATTGGCAGAAGGCTTTTGTTACTCTGAGACTGTGCTCTACACATGGAGCAGCAGAAGAATTAAGGGCAAATCCTCCCTCAGGAACTGGAGGGTATCACCCGTGGGTAATGAGCTTTTGTAAGGAAGAATTGACTGTTCTTCTCTTCCACCAGGTGACCCTGTGCTCCAACACGGTGATGGATTTCTACCGGAGATTGCTGGTGGACCTGGAGGGTATTGGCAAGGGAGTGGCAGCCCTGATCATCACAGCCAGGTAGCAGCCCTTGCCTGGCCTCCCCCAGGCACTGCCTTGCCCAGGCTGTGCTGGCTGCAGCTGCCAAGGAGAAGGGCTGCTGAATGCCCTCATGTTGTGCCAGCTGGACACGAGAACAGCAGTGCTTGGGCAGCAGCCCGTGGTGAAAAGCACGTTTGCTCACAGCCCAGCACGGTCCTGGGCCCTCTTCTAAAGGCACCAGGAAAGCTATCATTGATTGGCCTTGTTTTTGGTGCTTGAGGTGGAACAAATTTCCCGAGGGCCTCCTCTCCTTCTGGCTGCAAGAGGTGGAGTTGTGCTGGTTGTGAGCACTATGCACTGGTTTGGGCCACACCAAGCAGCTGCTGAGAGTCAGGCTCTGGCTCTGTCCATGAGGGCACATGGCAGGGGGGAAGTGGCTCCCAGCAAGAGTTGGGAGGGCAAGGTCTGATAAGGGGAAAGCAGCCTTTGATGTGGCAGGTCAGCTCCAGTTTTTGTCTTTCCCTGTGCTTCCCATTTTGAGCTTTAATGTTGTCAGAGTTGAGAGCAAAAGTGGTTGTTGCTGCAGCAGAATTCCATGGTGCTGTGCTGCTGTGGGTGTCAGTGTGATGCCCAGAGGGATGCAGCTCCCTGGTGCTGTTCCCTGTGCCAGGCAGAGCCATCCAGGCAGTGCCTGGGCTGCCATTGTGTACAGGAGGTGGAGCTGGGGCCAGGCAGTGCCTGGAGCTGTGCAGTGAAGGAGCCAGGGAGCTGCAGGGCCTGGCAGGGGCTGATCAGCCCCTCTGTGGGGCAGCTGCTGTCTCGTGCCCTCCAGGGCTGGGGCAAAGAGCTGAGTACTCAGGCAGGGCAACAGCACCATGGCAGAGAAGGGAGTCATTTTTACTGAGACCCTGGAGCTGTGTGTTCCTTGAGCCTTAGGGAGCACTGATCCTTGTTGAGTCAGTTTTACTGAGACACTGGAGCTGTGTGTTCCTTGAGCCTTAGGGAGAACTGATCCTTGTTGAGTCATTTTTACTGAGACCCTGGAGCTGTGTGTTCCTTGAGCCTTAGGGAGAACTGATCCTTGTTGAGTCAGTTTTACTGAGACACTGGAGCTGTGTATTCCTTGAGCCTTAGTGAGCACTGATCCTTGTTGGGAAGGCTCCCCCAGAGCTCGTGGGTCACTGGCACTGTTCCAGGAGTCCTTGCAAGCCTTCTTGGGCAAAGGAGGGGCTGAGGCAGCTGTGGGGCAAAGTGCTCTGCCTGGGGCACTTGGCAGCCTCTGGGTGCTGCCTCTCAGGGTTTGCCCCTCCTTGACAAGACATGTTGGAGTGGGAAAAGGTAGAAGGCAATTTATCCCTGTAGGGCTCTTCAATGTGCATTTGACAGTGACCAATGTGTTCTGCTCCATTTCACAATCACTGGGGGTAGGCATTCTCCATTCTCTCAGTATCTCTGATTGTCCTGGGGTCATCTCTTTGCCCAGATGTCTCGTTCCTGAGCTCCAAGTGTCCTCCCCAGTGCTGCTGTGTGATGAGTGCCACCTGAAGGTGCCTTATGAGAGGAAGATCCTCATTAGGAATCCCAGCCACCTTCCTGGCTGCTACGGGCTTATTCCCCAGGTTTGGCATCACATCCACCTCCTCCTGTCAAATATTCCTGAGGAGACTATTAGGGGAAAAAAGGGTTTGGATAAGACCTTGCTGGTTTCTATTTAGTCTTTAAGATCTGCTGAGAACAGGATCCTACCCAAGTGTAAACTTTAGGAGGCAGTTTAGGCTCCTGAGGAAACAGCTGATGTTCTAGTCCTCAGGGTGTTTTCCTGTGGGAGATCTTAGAGGGTTGTGAAAAGCTGCTGCACCCACAGACACCAGTGCCTGTGCTGGCAGCCTCCTTGCAGGATGCCCTGGGAGTGCTATACCTACAATTCTTGCATCTTGTTTGTGCCTTTGACCTTTGTCCTGGGGAGTTTTAAAGGTGTGTGTAAGTTGCTGTTGTGGTGGATGTTAAGGAGCCTAAAGTTTCTTGAGAGGTCCCTCTGAATCTGCATTTCATTGTGTCCCTTCCAGAAACGCAAGGAGGACTCTGCTGTGCTCTACTCCAGCCCCAAGCCCTGTGGAATTGTGCAGCCCCAGAGCACAGCAGAGATCCCAGTTGTGGTGGCAGTGCAGGCCCTGGGCACTCATCGCACCGAGGTTCTCATCGGCGTGTTCGGGGATGAGAGAAACCCCCTGGTGAGGGCAAGGGGAGATGTGAGCCTGTGTGCAGCTGCTCCTGGCAGGGTGCACAGGGACAGGGATTCTGCCGGGGACAACAGGCACAGGCTGCTGGGGAGAAGGAGAGGAGGGATGGGGGGCACAAACAGCTCCTGCCTTAGAGGTGGGAATCTCAGTGTCTGACACAGAATGGAGCTGGGCTAAGCTGGAATCCAGGGGGATTTGAGTTCATTATTCTTTCAAATGCTGTTAACTTTGGAAACATCTGTTTGAAAATGTCATCTCTCTGAGCACAAAAGAGGATGTCAGAAGTCTTCTAGGAACCTTGAGCTTTCTGTAAAAGAAAGGAAAGCTGGCATTTGAAGAGTGTTTGCAAGGACTGAAACTTCGATTAAAACATATGGAAATGGCAATGCCAAATTCCTTGGATGGCACCAAATATCTGAACCCGGGCCATCGTGGCACTGCCTGTAAATCAGTGAACAGGAAGGACAGGCAATGCAGGCTGTGCCAGGGAGCCTGAAGTTTGACCAAACAGTTGCTTTTAACTACCAGGCTGCTTCCCTTAAAGAGGAGGGTTTCTCCCCACCAGAAGAACCAGTTGTTTAACTGTCAGGCTGGTCTTACCTAAGATTTCTTGCAAAGATAAAAGCTTTGGGCCAATAATTTTAGTTTGAAAGGTTCTCTTACCTTAATCCTTTTCGATTTGGAGGTGAACATGTAATTTTCTTTTTCCCCAAAAGCCCAGCATTTCAGCTGGAGAGTGGTAGCTGTCCCTAAAGCAATAACTTGAGCAGGGTTGAGCTGTTGAAGGTTTTTTAGGTTTGTCTGTTGTGGTTTGTTTTGGGGATTTTAAAATCTTTCTTGCTTGCTTCCTGGAACAGAGAGCACAATTACAGAGCTCAGGACGGCTGGCAGAAATCTCCCCAAGCCCAAGGCTGGCAGAGCTTGGCAGGATCCCAGCACCACAGCCTGTGTATGTATGGATGGAAGGATGGATGGATGGGGAATAGGACCTGAGTCACCTGGGAGTGTTGGAAAATGTCAACCAACCCCCCAGCGGTGTCAGGGGAACATTCCTGATAAATGCCTGGTGGAGCTGCAGAGTTTCTGGCCTTGGGCACTGGTGGGCTGTGCTGGCTGGGCACTGGCTGGGTCTGCCCCTCGGGGTCTCAAATGTCACCTTTTTGCTGCCTTCTCTGTCTTTTCCTCTCCCACTGTGCTTTTTGCATCCCCGCTGGGTGTTAATGCCTGTCCTCTGTAGTTGCTCAATGCAAGCAGTTGCAGCTGCTGCAGCACTTCAGTGCCATCCCTGGGCTGCCTTTAGAACAGACCTGCCCCAGCCTGGATTGGGAAGGGCTGGATCAAACCATTTCTCAGTTCAACGTGCCAGCACTCAGCCAGGGGCTGCATCCTGGCCAGGAGCTGCTCGTGCAGGTGTCCCTCCCTCCCTCCCACTGCAGGTCCCTGTTCATAGTTATTTATTTTCCAGAGATGAGCTCCACCCACCTAAACTCAAACCCCAGCCACCGCAGGAGAGGAGAACCAGTCTGGAATCCCCGGCAACGCGATGGAGGCACTTCAGGACTGGAAAGGTGGAGGCAGCCAGAGCCCTGAAAGAAGTGCAGAATTTTACCCACTCTTCAGGAGCAGAGATAGATTTTCTTGTACACCTACTGCTTGCTTTGCCTCCCCAGCCTGCCAGCACCAAGCCCTGCTCATGCTGAGCTCCCTTTTTGCTGCCCTGCTCTGCTCTGCCCTGACAGTGGGCTGGGCAGCAGGGCCAGTGGCTGGACATGGGCTGTGTGGGAGGGAGAAATAGGAGAGTTTTCCTGGGAGAAGCTGACTCAGATCCTACAGGCCTGTGCTGAGTGTGGGATTTTTTGCCTTTTTTTCCTTCCCCATGTAAGATGAGGCTTTTCTCTGCATCATCATGGTAACACCTCCAGCTTCCCTCCCAGAGCAAGCTGGGATGATCCTGATCTCCATGGAGCCTCTTCCCAAGGCAGCCAGACTCCCTGTTTGCAGGGCTCTGCTTTCACCCAGAGCTGCTATTGCACTGCTGGCCCTGGAGCTGTCTGACAAAGGGAGACTTTGCAGGGGGTTGTCTCTTCTTCCCAGCATAGAAAATGGCTTGTTTTTTGGGTGCCAGCACCAACTCCTGAGCACCCTCACCTCCCTCGAAGCTTGGAGGGATTCAGGTGCTCCCTGGATGTGGCTCACACTCCCCTGGGAGCGGAGAAGGAGAGAGGGAATCTGTCTCCCTTGCCCATTGTCAGTGTGGCAAGCAGGGCTGGAGCTGCCAGTGCCACTGGGGGCCCTCAGCATTGGCCACAGAGGGGCCTCTCATCCCTGCAGGCCCATCACAAAGTGCTGCTGGAGCAGCTGCTTGTTGGAGAGGCCGTGCAGGACACATTGCAGGGCTGCCCAGGGACGCTGTGCGGCACCTGTGGAGGGCACTGCTCCCCCTGGAACTGCTCAGGTGCTCCACAGGAAAATTTTGCAGGAGTTTTTGCTGTAGCACCTTGAGAAAGAAGCATTTAAATCAGAGAGAGAGGGGAAGAGCCTCAGGAGTCAGATGAGCTGGGCTGGACTCCTTCCCTCAGCCCCAAGAGCTCTCACTCTGAGTCTCCTCCTTTTCTAAAAGCAGGAAGTTTTGAAACTTTTTAAAGGCAAGTTGGGCATCAGAGAGAATTTCTACTGCCAGGAGCCATCCCAGTTCACTTTCATGTCATGTACTAATTAATGCATTGACCCGTGAGTATGGGAGAAGATTTTCCCCATGGTCCCTGCACTGGTCAATGGCATGGATGCAGGATGAGGTGAGGGTGATTCTGGCAGTGTTTGGGGAATAGGCCCCTCTGGCTACAGCTGCACTTTGCTCCAAGATGCTCTTCTGCATCCCTTTCCCTGCTCAACACCTCAATCTCTCCTGTCTTCTGTCCAGGCTTTCAGTATCCTGCCACTGCCAGGTGTGCTGCAGCCAGGAGAGAGCCAGCAGGTCTCCTCCACCTTCTCTGGCCACCTCACCACCACCTGCAATGTCCCGGAGCTGTGCCACGTGGAGGGAGGCTCCACCTCCGACGTGCTGGTGCCCAGGGTGGCCTCACGTGTCAGCTCCTCCCTGAGCCCCCAGGAGATCAACTGTGGCTCTCAGGCCCCTCTCAGGGACAGGTGAGTCAGCCTTCCGTGGGTTCCTGCTCTGCCATGGGTTATTGTCCCTGCAGGGCTTCCCTGCTCCAAGGCCTCTGAGCTCAGAGGAGCTGCAGAGCAAAGGCCAGCAGCAACACAGGGATGGCCACTCTGAGCTCCCTGGCTGCCAAGAGAGGAAGGACCTTCTTCTGTTGAGACAGAACCTCTTCTTCTCTATTTGAGTGCTGAGCCCTGCTGGCTTAGCTGCTGCCTGCAGGGAGCTGGGCTCTGGGCTTGGGTTGGCACCACCTCTAGAGGTGTCTTGAAGTCCATGGTGTTGAGTGGCATCTTCTTCATCATCTGCCTTCTTCACCAGAACAGTGGGATTGTGGTATGGGCAGGCGTGGGGCACAGAGCAAACCTTGCTTTGGGTCCTGCTCCTGCCACAGATGAAGTCCTTGCACTGCTGACCTGCCAGGGTTCTCCTTATGGTGGGACAGCAGCCAGAAAAGCTCCTGTGCTTTAGGCTCCCCTGCAGCTGCAGCTGTGGGCAAGCACAGGAGAAGCTCAGCTCCAGCAAGGCAGCCCAGCTCAGGACACACAGGCCAAGTGTGGAGCTGGGAGTGGAGGCTGCTTAAAGCCAGCCTGTGCAGCAGGACTTCTTCAGGCCAGGCTGAAGTTGGTTTCATGGGGAGGAGATGGATGAGGCTGCTTCCAATGGTTTCCATGGCAGCCAGCACTGGTTTGCTTGGTCCTAGCTGGGTTCCAGCAGGAAATCTGCCTGACAAGAGCCTGTCTTGCAGGAGAGGAGTTCCTGCAGCCTTTGCTTTCTGACTGATAGGATTGTTCTCATGAAGGAGCAGGCTAGGAGTCGTTAAAACTGAAGATCACGGACAGAGACTCTCTAACTAATTAAAGTTAGACAGTGGGATGTTTATTAACACCGACGGGTGGCACCAGAGCCGTCCCTAAAAGGCGTGACCGCGCTGTCCAAGGTTCTTTGCCCTCTCTTTATTTCCCAAGATCTTACATAAAATACATCTGCACAACCCCAGCACCTCCCATCCCTGCTCTGTATTCAAATGAGGCCATTGGTCCTTCACTCCTGTGCAATTCTTCCCTTGAACTGGGTCAATGGTCTCGAAGTGGGTCAGTGGTCTTTATCAGGTCTCTGTGACCCTCTGGCACCATCCAAGGTCCCCAACTTAGTGATTGATTGACATCAAGCCCAGGTGCTAACCATTGTTCTACTGGTTTCAAGATGTTCTTATACCAGTTCACTTCCTCCACTTCCCTCTAGAAAGATGCTCCTAATGGTAAACAATAGAACAATCAGCTCCAGCTTAAGCATCTCATAATCATTAACCTATGGTCTGCCTATCTAACCTACATCCTGATCAATGGGAATTGCTTCTAACCCTCAGCTGAAATCTGAACTCTTTAAAATCATGCCTCAGCTATGCCCAGGGAGAAGGGGGCTGAATGAGCTGAGTAAGAACTGTAGGAGAGCTAAGCAATCTGTGCTCTGCTTTAAACTGGGAAGCCAAGAGACAAAGGGCGTTTCCAGGCACCAGCGCAGAGCTGCTGGATCAGCCTTTGGCAGGGGCTGGAGGGGTCTGCCTGTGCCTTCAGAGGGAGCTTGCACAGCCAACACCTTATGATGGCAAAGCTCAGGTTTGGCTGGTCCTGGAGGTCCCCTTCCACCCATGCCCTCACTTGGGATGTTCCCAGCCTCTGTGGGTTGAGGAGAATTCACGGAAATGGCCTCAGGGTCAAGGAATGCAGTGCAGGGCCAGCCAGGACTAGGGAGCCCAAGGTTCTGGTGGGACTCTCAGCCATGTTTCCTATTTTGTCTGCAGAAGGGAGCTGAAGGAGTCAACTCAAAAGGTCAAGGAGGAGGCAAAAGCCCTAGAGGAGGAAGAGAGGCAGAAGAAGGAAAAGAAGGGTGTCTCTGCAGGGAAGCAACTTCCAAAACCAGCGAATGGGAAAACCAAGATCCAAGAGAAGAAGGAAACCAAAATCCCAGAGAAGAAAGAAATCAAGGCTCCAGAGAAGAAGGAAACCAAAACACCAGAGAGGAAGGAAACCAAAGCCCCAAAGAAGTGTGAACCCAAAATCCCAGAGAAGAAGGAACCCAAAGCCCCAAAGAAGAGGGAACTCAAAGCCTCAAAGAAGGGGGGGACTGAAATCCCAGAAGACCCAGATGAGATGGAGAACTCTTCATTTTTTATTCACACAACTCATTTTACAAAGTTTTAAAGACTTCGTGTGCAACTTTAGTTAGTTCATAGATTACTTGCCAGTTATTCTGTTATTGGTTAATTAAAGAGATTTTACTTGTGCGTCAAATCTCTCTATTGTATTGTTTACCTGTTCTCTTCACTGAGTCTCATGGGAGAAATCCCTTGTTGTTGCAGGTGCATTTGTTTTTCACCCTCAGAATAGACTGGTCACAAAGTCTCATTCTCGCAATAGCTTCACATGGGAACTTGTAACTGCTTAGCTGCACTCAGAAGAGATGACAGGCCAGCTATTAATATGGCAGAACAAGGCCTGATTTCAAAAGACCTTTCTTTTATCATTATTCTACGGGTCTATGACATCTCCCCCTTTTCGTTCATTTAAAAAAGGCTCCTATGTTCTGATGTTGGAACAGCTCACTCTTGTGAGGGTATTATCTCATCACAGTTGTCACTGGTTATCTGTTAGATATGGGATAAGATAGATAAAAGACCAATTACAGTCAACAAAACTTACCAAATTCTATCAAGTCATTGACACAGAGTTTTGCACCATGAGAAAACAAAAGAATAATGTCCAATGTCTCTTAGGGAAATGAAAAGAAATGACCATTGTTTCCAATTAGTTGAGAAGGATGAGAAAGTCTATGAGCTGGAAATGCTGATCTTTGACATCACTGAATGTCCTCCTGGGCGCTGGAACAGGGAATACCTGCAGAAGGTTTGTAGGAGCACTGTACCGTGAGGATGCCATGAGGCTTTTGTTGGCAAATTGCCTCCGTCAGTTTCCAGCCACAGCCATGTCTTGGCAGTCCTGCTCCTGCTCTGGCCACAAAGGCTGCAAGGTGATGAGGTTATTTCTCCTTTCACTGGGCCTCGTTTTTTCAGAACTGATCAGTATCTGATGGAAGGAACAGGTGACTGCTTTGAACTGCTGATGATAAAACACAGGCACATCTTCTCCTGAAGTTAATGAATTAATCAGGCTTCACTGTGACACAGCCTATTGGGATTTAGATGTGATGATCTGTTTTCCAAATTTCTCATGTAAATATTGCATTATTCAAAATGATTAGTTGTCCAAATTTCTCATGTACATATTGCATTACTTGAATGTTCTTAAGGCGTTCATTCCTCTACTTTTTTAGTTTTTAAGAATGAGACGCATGTCTTTTGTTATGAGTATGATGAAACATCATAGCAAAATAATACATGCAGTGGACAAGAAACTTACAGCAATTAGGAATAATTTGGATCCAACAATCAGGAATATTTCAAATAGCAGAAAAAGCTAACAACATAGCTTTCTTTCACCCACCAGAACCAAAAGAAAGTTTTCTTGGCAGGTTTTAACCCCTGTGTTCTCAGAGGCGTATCCATGTCTTCAGTGGCCACACCAAGTGCCAATATTCAAATCTGGGCACCTATTGGTTTAACCACAGCATCTCAGAAAACTCACTTCCTTTTCAAACAAGGACAGAGGGTCTCTTTCCCTTCTGGCCGGCAAAGAGTTAGCAAGGCCGACCCGGTCCCCGTCTCAGCCAGGCCGGGCCGGGCGGCTCCTGCCGTGGGGCTGGGCCGCTTCCCAGAGACCCCGCCAGGCCCCATCGGCTGCCGGGCAGGGCAGGGGAGGCCGCGGGGCCAAGGCCGGGCCGGGCCATGGCTGCAGTTGTGACCATCTGGGCACTGCTGAGCCCTGCCCCGCCACCAGCCCGGGCCGAGCCAGGATCCGCCGGGCCCCAGGAGCAGCCCCGGGCCGGGCCGGCTCGGCCAAGATTCTGCCACCATTGGGGTTCACCCTCAAGCCCCGGGCAAGGGGAGGAGAAGCCAACGGTTCCCAGTGTGCTGCTGCTGCTGTGTTCTGGCCTGGCTGCTGAGATCCAGGCCCTGCCCCAGCGCGGCCCATCCTGACACACCCCCAGTGCAGCCGCTGCAGAAACCTCCATCGTAAAACAGCTCCGGCCCAAGCACCGAGCCTGGCCGGGGTCACGGAACCATCTGCAGGCCCCGGGTAAGATATGAACTCTTTCAGTGCTTCCATCCTCCCTCGAGTGAGAGAAAAGGACAAAGTGCAGATACATACATGAGCAGCACAAAGACATGGAGGTCGGTGAAGTGGAAGCTGAGCCCCAGATAGGAGGGATGAGGAGATGTCTTGATCTTGGGGCTGAAATCCACTTGTAAAGCAATGGAGAAGGATGTAATTGATACATCAGACTCTCTTTTTCCCTGTAAGGCATTGAAAAGCATGGGAAGATGACTTATTCAGCAAAAACCTCCATGCTAAAGTAAGCAAACCTTGAAGTACTATGATCCCATGAGAAGTTTGAACAGAGAAAGAGAGACAAGTGATGAGACCCTGTGCCTCATGAAGAGAAGACCTCTGTTTGTAGAGATTAAGATTATTTCAGAAATGGCTGAAGAGAACCTTTGCTCCTAAACAGCTCATCTTTAAACTAATACCCCGTAAACTAACATGGCCCATAAACACAGATGTGGAAAAAGATGTGAAAAAAGGGGAGGGACTTCACAATTGCAGATTTTCTGGGTGGCTGCTATTCATGGGAATTGAGAGCCATGAGAAACATGTTTTCTTGTAAAGCTTCCATAGCATGAAAGAGAGACTCCTTTCCCTACGTGAACTGAAGAAAAACTATTCTACAGGTGGCAAAGTGAATGAAAATTATAGGTTTTATCTCTTTGCATTGTCAGTAAGAAAGAAAAGCTTGCAGGGAGAGGAGAAGTGTTCCAAAAGTTTTTTTCGCATTCATATTACTCTTTCTTCTAGTTACTGGTAATAAACTTTTCTTTATACCCTTTTAAAGTTTTGAGCCTGCTTTGCCTTTCTCCTAATCCTACCTCACAGCAGGAAATAAGTATAATCTAGTGAGTGTACTGGTATATAGCCAACACTGGACCCACCACAATCATTGCTGCATTCTCCAAGAAATCTCAAATTAGGGAACAAAAACCACTACAGACAGCTTCCTGATGAGCTCCATGAGAGCAGAGGGAAATCAAGGCAGAGCCATGGTTTGTCAGGGTTTGCTTGATCCTCATGCGCCTCACTGTGCATTTGGAGCTGAGCCCTGGAACCTCAGGGCCTGAGAGGAGATTGCACAAACCTTTCCAGGAGTCACAGTCAGAAGAAAACCCCAAAGTGTCTCAAGGCATTCATGGCTCCCACTGAGGTCCATTTCAACAGAGGCTCCTCATGGACTCCTTGGAGGACAGAATTGGAGGCCAGAATGGCACAAAAAACTCTCAGAGACTCAGTGTGGAAAAGAAAATCCAAAGTACCTTAAAAACCTTGAGTATCTCAAAGTATTAATGAGCCCCACTGATTGTCAGTACAAAGCTCTCAAGAGACTTGTTAAAGCAGATAACTGGGGCCATGATTGCACAAACCACTCCCAGAGTCTGTATCAAAAGGGAAACACCAAGTACCTTAAAAAAACTGAAGTACCCCGAAGCATTAATGAGCCCCACTGAGTGTTGTTACTGACAAAGCCTCTCCAGGGACTAATTAAAGCAGATAATTGGAGGCCATGATTGCACAAACCTCTCAGAGACTCCAAGGCAAAAGCCAAACCCAAAATCCTTTGAAAAACCTGCAGTCCCTGCAGGGAGCATTCAGGAGCCCCCAGGGCCATTCCTGAGCAAGGCTCCCCAGGGACTCCTTCCAGCAGATCCTTGAGGCCACTGGGATGTGGGCTAGGGGGGGATGCTGAGGGCAGGACAAGGGGCTGACAGTGCCCAGCCTGGCTGGGGCAGTGCCAGGAGGCCCCAGTGCCTCAGGACAAGGTGTCTCCTCACAGCCCTTGGTGGCACAGACCCTGCTGTGCCCCAGGGCACCAGGACTTGGCTTCTCTTTGTCCCCACCTGTCATCACTGCCTCCAGTTCTCTGCTCTGCCTGGGGCCTGGGGACACTTTCTCAGTCTTGCTTCTCAGTGGGACCTATTAAAAGTCCAAGAAAGTTTGGAGTTGGATTCTGACTGGAGGTCTGGAGAGGTTTCTTCAGCTCCCTCTCAAGGACTGATGCTCAGGGCCTGAGCACAAAGCCCCAGAGGCTCATTAAAGTCCCTGTGCTGTGTCTGTGCTGCTGAGCTGGGCCGGGCTCCTGGCACAGAGGCAGCTCCTGGTAACCAAGAAGAGCTTCAAAAGCACATTTCTCTTGATGAGCAGCTTTTCTCTCAGCCTAGCAGGGCTGGGGCACTGCCTGCAGCCACCCTGGGCACAGCACAGAGGCACAGAGAGCTTCAATCAGTCAGGGCTGGGAAGGTGCTGAGAAGTGCTTGGGGCAGAATCACTGCCAGCCCTTGGCACAGGAACCTCTGGCTGCAGGACAATGCAGCTGCAGCTCCTGGAGTGATCTCCTAAAGCTGAAACATCCCAATGCCTACAGAACCTGTGAGTACATTCTCTGGGTATTTCTGGTGCAGGAAAGGTGAAATGCTCATGAAGCTCTGACATACTGAGGGTTTCTGATCAGTTATAGAATATTTCCAAGTCAAGGATTTTGATAAAAATGAGGAATCTTTCTAAGATTATGTAGTCAGCTTCCTACTATTGCAGAATGAAAGGTAGTGGGGATGAATAGTAAAGGTTGATTATGAAGTATTTAATATGAATTTTTAACAAGCGTCTGAGACATCCAAACTGTTACTTTTTGTGATCAATAGGTTCACAGGAGATTCCTAATGTGCTTTAAGCCACTCTGCCCATGGACTGCGCCAGCAACACCTTTGCTCTTAACCATCAGGCTCAGTCTGAGCTGTCCTTTCTCCAAGCTGCAAACAGAACCTGCCCCAGCCAGTGCCCTGCAAACAGGCAGGGTTCTGTAGGGCCAAGGAGAGTGCACAGAGATTTTGGGTCTGTGAGTGCTGGCAGGGAGAGATCAGGAACAGGGAAACACCTGCAGCAGGGAAATCTCCAGGAAGCAGAGAGAAAATCAGGGAAAGAGAGAAAACAAAATCCAGCAATGCTGTGGCAGGGAGAGTTTAGAGATGTCCACAGGATCCCCTCCAGTGCAGCCCCTCCCTCTGAACAAGCCCCCTCCTTCCTGTCCCCCCAGCCAAGCCTCTGCCCTCAGGGCCGGAGCTCCAAGGCGTGCAGCCCCTCCTGTGCAGGCAGAGCTGCAGCAGAGCCGTGGGGCAGCTCTGCAGCCCCGGGCCCAGTTCCCTCTGCAGAGCACAGGGCTGGGAGCAGCTGCCCGGCCTTGGGGGCTCTGGAGGGGGCACAGCTGGCTCAGGGTGATGCTGTCCCCAGTGCCCAGCTCTGGGCAATGCTGTCGGGGCAGCCAGGGAAGGAGCTGCATTTCCCTCAATCCAATGCCATCATAAGGACACTTGGGAGTTTCTCTGAGATTTCAGTCCAAGCTGGGAGCTTCAATCCAGGATGCAAACCTGTCCTAGAACAACTTTGATTTATAGGATTGATGGGGAAAGGCAGAGGTGTTGTGACACTGAAAGCGCTGCTGGGTTGGTGGAATGAGCAATGTGAGTCCTTGGCTGCAAATGTCTACCTGGGCTGTGGTGGATCCATCTGCTCTCAGCAGTATCTGGGGGTTGGTAAGAGAAACTTGTGAGTGTGAACATTCTCCATTTAAGAAATTGAAAGCCCAGCGAAACTCAAAACAGAATGAAGTGACAGATCATCTGCTCCCAGTCTGCACTCACCATCTGGCTTCAGGGAACTCACTTTGTTCTACCAGAGGGCAGCAGAAATGCTGAGTGTATCTGATATTGAAGAAGAGCAGGACAGACATGGGGGGAGCTCAAAAAGAAAACCTCACAACTCTTAAACATAAAAAAGTGTCTGTGTATGTAACAGTGGAGAGTATATGGTTTGATTTTGGTTACAGATATCTCCTCTGACTCTTCACTGTCCCTTTCTCCATGAACAGATCCCAATGTCAAGGAACAGCAAATATCCAACAGCAGCTCCATCAGGCAATTCCTCCTGCTGGCATTGGCAGACACGAGGCAGCTGCAGCTCCTGCACTTCTGCCTCTTGCTGGGCATCTCCCTGGCTGCCCTCCTGGGCAACGGCCTCATCATCAGCGCCGTAGCCTGCGGCCACCACCTGCACACGCCCATGTTCTTCTTCCTGCTCAACCTGGCCCTCAGCGACCTGGGCTCCATCTGCACCACTGTCCCCAAAGCCATGCACAATTCCCTCTGGGACACCAGGGACATCTCCTACTCAGGATGTGCTGCTCAGCTCTTTTTCTTTATGTTATTCATCTCAGCAGAGTTTTGTCTCCTGACCATTATGTGCTACGACCGCTATGTGTCCATCCTCAAACCCCTGCACTACGGGACTCTCCTGGGCAGCAGAGCTTGTGCCCACATGGCAGCAGCTGCCTGGGCCAGTGCCTTTCTCTATTCACTGCTGCACACGGCAAGTACATTTTCCCTGCCCCTGTGCCATGGCAATGCCCTGGGCCAGTTCTTCTGTGAAATCCCACAGATCCTCAAACTCTCCTCCTCCAAATCCTACCTCAGGGAAGTTGAACTCATTGCTGTCAGTGCCTGTTTAGCACTTGGCTGTTTTGTGTTCATTGTTTTCTCCTATGTGCAGATCTTCAGGGCTGTGCTGAGGATCCCCTCTGAGCAGGGACGGCACAAAGCCTTTTCCACCTGCCTCTCTCACCTGGCTGTGGTCTCCCTGTTTATCAGCACTTGCACATTTGCTCACCTTAAGCCCCCCTCCATCTCCTCCCCATCCCTGGATCTGACCCTGTCAGTTCTGTACTCAGTGGTGCCTCCAGCCCTGAACCCCCTCATCTACAGCCTGAGGAACCAGGAGCTCAAGGCTGCAGTGTGGAGACAGATGACTGGATGCTTTCAGAAACATTAAACTGCAGGCCAGTGTTTGCAAATCACTTGTAATAAAAGTAATCTTTGATACGTCTTCTTGGCTTCATTTTAGAGTTCCTTTACCTTTGTTTTACTTTTTTTCCTATTGTCCAAAAATAAATGACATTGTTTGTTCCATTGGTAATTTTGTTTCTCTCCGTCATGTCTGTGGCCACAGAGTGTGGCAATGAGGGGCTGTGCTGTTGGTGCCTTTAAATGAAATTATGATCTCTCCCAACAAAGTTTTGTGCAGAAAACTGCAGAACATTTCTGCCCTTTTGTTGCCTTCTGGGGAGCTGCAGCAGCAATGTCTGTCTGCAGAGCTGGGGGCAGATCAATGCTGGCCCAGCAGCTGTGCCCAGCAGCAGCAGTACTTGGTGTTGCCAGTGCTGCTGCTGTGGCCCTGCCCCGCTGCCCTGCTGGCCCTGGTGTTGCTGCAGGGCCTCAGTGCTCTCAGGGCCGGGCACAGCCCTGGGGGTGGCAGTGCCGGGGCTGCAGCAGGGACAGGCCATGGGCACTGCTGGGGCAGCGCTGACGCCTCAGCCCAGGGCCTGGGGGCTCCAGGCTCCTTGCCCAGGCTCTCTCAAGAACACGCCCAGGCCAATGCTCAGACAGAAAAGCCCCATGAGCAGCCCCACGCTGGCCGTGGGCACGCTGGGGGCAAACAGCATGGCTGGGGCTCTGCAAGGGCCCTGGGGCAGAGGGGAAGGAGCAGCAGAGCAGAGACTGATCCATCCCCAGTGTGCTGGACAGCCCAGGGCAGCGTCCCAGAGCGTCCTCATGGAGCTGCCAACAACATCCCCCCTCTGCAGCCCCGGCCTCTCCCCCAGCTCACACAGGTGCCCCATCCTTGCAGGCACAGACAAGGCAGCACTGGCTCAGCAGCCCCTGTTTGCATTGCACAGAGCAGGGGGAGCACCCCCATGCTGTTGGTGTAGGGACATGAACCTGAGGGAGCACAAATGCCATCAGCCCCTGGGGCCAGCAAGGGCTGGGGGACACCAGGGAAACCACTCAGCTTTGTCCGGGCTTCTGCACTCAGCCAGAAAGTTTGTTCCCATCCGCTGGGAGTTTCCTGTCCCACTGCAGATGCTGTTGCTCAGAGCCAGGGCTGTCTGGCAGCCACGCCCAAACTGTCCTGAGCATTTCCTTTGCTCCACCTTTGCTGTCTTAAACTTCCCTTGTACAGATTTCTTCCTATTGCCCAGGCCTTTCCCCTGCCCGGCAAACAGCCCATCCCTGTTTGCCCTTTCCTCTCTGGCCCCACTCCCCATTGCAGTTCCTTACTTGGCACCATGGGAACGTCCCTTGAGCAGCAGGATCATTCTACAAGTGCTGCAGGAATTGTCTGCAGGCTCCTGCAGTGCCTGGTGCTGCTCCCTTGCCAGAGGCACCCCAGGCCAGGGGGGCACATCTGGGCTGCTGTGTCTGCTCTGGGGCTCCCTGTTCTGGGCAGTGAGGAGGAGCTGCAGAGGCTCTGCAGGACTGACAGGATGGGCTTTGGGGCTGACAGGAGAAGTTGAGGGACCTGGGCTGCTGGAGCTTCTGAAGGGGAAGGCCAGGGCTCCTCCTGCAACTGCTCCAAGGCTGGTTCCAGAGAATCCCAGAATCAGCAAGGTTGGAAAAGTCTTTGGAGATCATCAAGTCCAACCTGTGCCCTGACACTGCCTTGTCTGCCCTGGACGTCCTCTTCTGCAGGATAAACAACCCCAGCTGCTCCCTCAGCATCTCCTCACAGGACTTGTGTTCCAGACCCGTCACCAGCCTTGTTGCCCTTCTCTGGACATGCTCCAGCCCCTCTATGTCCTTCCTAAATTTGGGGCTCAGAGCTGCAAACAGCATTTGAGGTGCTGCCCAACCAGTGCTGAGCACAGGGGAAGAAACACTGCCCTGCTCCTGCTGGCCACACCATTCCTGATCCAGGCCAGGAGCCATTGGCCTTCTTGGCCACCTGGGCACACTGCTGGCTCATGTCCAGCCTGCTGCCCATCAGTCCCTGCAGGTCCCTTTCTGCCTGGCTGCTGTCCAGCCCCTCTGTCCCCAGCCTGTAGCACTGCAGGGGTTGTTGTGGCCAAAGTGCAGGACCCGGCACTTGCACTTTTTCAACCTCACCTTGTTGGATTTGGGCCCTGGATCCAGCCTGTCCAGGGCCCTGTGCAGAGCCCTCCTACCCTCCAGTAGATGAGGGTGTTTCCACGGTTCCATTGGGCCCCAGAGTGTCCCAATGGTCTCCATGATTCCATGAGGCCTCCCAGTGTCACAATGTCCCTTTGGTTCCCTAGAGCTTCTTGATGTCACAAAGTCCCTTGGATCCTTGAGCCCTGCAGTGTCACAATGGCGCCGTCGTCCCCCAAGGCTCTGCAGTGTCACAATGGGTCCTTGGTTCCGTGAGGTCTGGCAGTGCACCAATGCTCTCCTTGGTTCCACAATGTCACAATAGCATCTTGGTCCGAAGGGCCACCACGGTGTCCAACATGTTTCCTTCATTCCAGGAGACCCTGAGGAGCAGCCCCGGCCCCTTGGTTCCATGGGGCGCTGCAGTGTCACAATGGCCCCATCATGACACCAGGTCCTGCTCTGTCACAATGCTCTGCATGGTCCCACAAGGCCCTGCAGGGTGACAGTGGCCTCTTGGTTCCATGAGGCCTCAGAGTGCCACAATGAATTCCTTGGTGCTGCAGTGCCACAATGGAACCTTGGTGACACAAGATCCTGCAGTGTCACGAGGGACCCTTGGTTCCATGGCGCACCACAGTGTCACAATTGTTCCCTCATTTCCCAGAGTCCATGAAATGGAGCAATGGCCCCTTGATTCCATTGCCCCCAGGCTCTCCCCAGGGTCTCCTTTGTTCTGCAGTGGCACAAAGGCCCCTTGGTTCCACAATGCCCTGCAGTGTCACAGTGGCCTCTGTGGTTCTACCAGGACCCTGATTTTCACCATGGACTCCTTGCTTCAATTCAGCCCCACAGTATCACAATGGCCCCTTGGCTCTGTGCTGCCATGTCATACACAGTGTCACCCTGGTCCTATTAGTGCCACCAGGCCCTCAGTGTCACAATGGCCCCTTGCTTCCCCAGTGCCCTGCAGTGTCACAATCATCAGAGAATCAACCAGGCTGGAAAAGGCCTTGGAGAGCATCAAGTCCAACCTGGGACCCAATACTACCTTGTCACCCTGACCATGGCACTGAGTGTCACATCCAGTCTTTCCTTAAACACTTCCAGGGGTGGTGACTCACCCACCTCCCCGGGCAGCCAGTTTCGGTGACCTAACATTGTGCTGCCCAACCAGTGACGAGGACAGGGGAACAATCACTGCCATGGTCCTGCTGGCCACACTGTTCCAGATCCATTGGAGTCCCAGGGGTCAGATGAGGGAAATGGTGGGGAGAGAATGGGGAGAAAAAAGGATTGATTGTCAGCCAGGGAAGGATCTTGATTTTCATATCTATTCAGACTGCATTTGAAGGTGCTGGTGGTCAATATCAGTTGGGAATTGCGGATAATCTATCTATAAACAGGAAAAGAAAACAGGAAAAAATAATTTTTTCTGCGTTGTTTTCAATACCGCATATGGACTTTCCATATACTTGTGATATGTGACTAAATAACCATAAGACAAATGAAAACAAATTATTCCTAGAGGTTTATTTTGTTCGGATGCGTTGAACAAATGCTTATGAGCGTTTGTTACTGAATTCCTGAACGGAAGAGCTCAAGAAAGAAGAGGTCTTTGGAGTAATAAAATTCATCAACAACCTCCAAGTGGCTGAGGATCCATCCCCATCAGAGCAGCAATGAACAGAAATGGGCACAGCTTTGTGGCTGCCCCAGCTTTGGCATGGGCCCTGGTCCTGCAGAAAAGCAGCTCTTGAGGGCCCCAAGGCCGGGGCTCTTGTGCTGCCCTGGGCAGATGGGATGGCAGCAGGGGCTGCAGAGCTCTCAGCACCTCAGCCCGAGGGGAGCAGGGCAGCCAGGGAGCCTCCTTTGGCCTTGGCCCAGCACCTTCCCTCATGGCTGGGGCTGAGTCCTGTGGCAGCTGCAGCTGCTGCTGTGCCCTTGCCAGGGGCTGAGGCCGTGGGGCAGTGCCCAGAGCAGCCTGGCCTGAGCAGAGCTGTGGGGCCAGAGTCGGCTGGGCTGGGCTGAGGAGAGGCCCTTGGTGCTGCCCAGAGCTCAGGGCAGCTGGCAGAGCTTGCAGGGAGCTGGGCTGGGCTCAGAGAGCCTGCACCAGAAACCATCAGTGTCCATCTCAGCCTGGCTGAGCGTGCAGGGGCAGGACTCAGGCCAGGCCTTGTGGGGCAGGGCCAGCGCCTGTGCAAGGCATTGCAAACAGGGAAGTGGCCCAGAGAGGAGGCTGCTCTGTGCCCTTGTTGGCATGGACAGAGCAGGGAGGGGGCCCATGAATTTTGTCAACACCAGCCTCTCTGCCCAGTCCTTGGCAGCCATGGCTGCTGAGCCCAGCTTTGGCCTGGGCTGAGTTTGACTATGGCCCAGCTCCATCCTCCTGCGGGGCTCAGGGCCTGTTCCCGGCCATGGCCAGCCCTGGCTGCCTCTCTACTGGCCCAGAGGCCGGCAGAGCCCGGGGCAGGGCTGTCTGTGCAGCCCCACAGGTGCCATGGGCTCTGCAGGAGCTGGCAGAGGCTGCCCAGCAGGGAGGCCATGGGGCACAGAGCCCCAAGGCTGCTGTGGGCACCACGGCACAGGGGCCGTTCCCAGCCGCAATGCTTCTGGCCTGGGCTGGGCCTGCACAGGGGCTGGGCCACCATGGTTGGGCCAGCACAGGGCCACAAAGGGGCCACGCAGCCGCTGCCAGGGCTGACAGCAAGGCCAGGCACACACAAGCAATTGCTGAGCATGGCCTGCACTGGCCAGGCCTGACTGTGCCAAAGGTAGCGCTCAGCTGCCCTTGAGGGCTACAGGAACAGTCCAGAGCCCATAGAGCCTCCATGGCTGTTCTGGAGACCAAGGTTGCAGGAGGGAAATGCAGGGCTGCTGAGGGATGGGGAGGGCATTGAATTCCAGCACACCCCTCAGTTCCCATGGGTTTTTTGCCTGACAAGAAATGAACATCCCTCTGTGTCTCAGGCAGCTCCTTCTCCAAGGAAAGCAGGTGGGAGTTGGAGCCACAGAGCTGAAAACTGCAGGTGCAGCCTGGGCTGGAGGGAGCTCAGATTTGCGCAAGGCTGCTCTGAGTGCCAGGACATGGATGGGGGAAAGGGTGGGGTGGGGGTAGGGACAGAGTATGATTGATTGTCAGCCATAAAGGGTCATGATTTTCATACCTATTCAAACTGCATGAGGAGGTTCTGGGATTCAGTGTCTGCTGGAGATTGCACATATCAATACATTGACAGCGAAAAACCCCCTAAATTTGACCTAAGAAATCTTTTCTCACTGTCTTTCTAAATAGAATCTATTCAACTTGAATACACTACTGCAATTTGTCTAATTAACCACAAAAGATTTGAAAATTAAAATCAAATGATTCCCAGAGGCTTGGCTTATTAAGGTGTTCTGAATGTTAATGATCCCTGGGACACTGAATTCCTGCATGGAAGAGCTGAAGGCTGAACAAGCCTCTGCAGCAGGAAAATTCAGCAGCAGCCTCCAAGGTGCTGAGGATGTCAGTAGCCCCCACTGAGGCCATCCCTGCCCAGAGACCATGGGGGAATGGGCAGACAAGGAGAGCATCCCTGGGGCTGGGGCAGCACAACTCAGAGGCACCAGTGGCTCCAGCTGGGCAATGGAGTGTGGAATGTGGCTGGGAAAGCCCTGCCTGGGTTGTGCCAAGCAGGACACAGAAGCCCTGACTCCCATCCCCCAAAAACTGTCTCAAGGAGAAATTTAAAATTAATTACAATTGTTTGTGTTGTCTGAGTTGGACTCACTGGAGAAATACCACGAAAAGATTCTCAGGAACTCAAAACAACAAAACAGCTTTTACTGGCCACTTTAGAAAATCAGAGAAACTTTGGCAAAAGGTTTAATATGACATTCAATCCACACAAAATACTTCTGTAAGCATTATTTGGCCCCTTCACCTTCACAAACTCTGAGCCTGTTCAATTTTAAGATACTCAAAATTGGCAAGAAGAGAGAATTAGAAGAAGGAAAATAAAACACGTAAATAGAGAAAGAAATAAAAGAAAATACAGAAGAGCACACACACAGCTACCAACTCCTGGATTCCAGCAGTATTCAGATGGAAATTCCAAGAGGAGGTAGGGTCAAGATGTGTGCTTGCCTTGTGGTCATCCTTAAATACCCCTTGGTCTTCCTGGGCCCTTCCCCTAGGTGGGACTTGGGTTCATTTGGTCCCTCAGGAGCTGGGCTGGGGCTGCAGAGGTGGCTGTGCAGCATTGCCTGTGCTGTGCCAGGGACTGGCAGACACTGCTGGGCTGGGATAGAGGCTCTGGAGGAATTGGGCTTCCAGGGCAGGGCAGGGCTGGGGTTCCAGGGCCGGGCAAGGCTGGACCTGCCCCCTTCCTCCCCCCTACACAAAATGTTTCCAGACAACAATCTCCTCCAGTCTGTCATAACAGGGAATGTTGGAGGTGAAATCCTAATTCTGGCCATGGGCACTTGGCTGAGAAGGACAGTTCTTTTCCATGGGAAGGAAAGCACAGAGCCCCGGTGTTTAGAAGGCAGGTGAGAGC
Organism: Zonotrichia albicollis; assembly: GCF_047830755.1. NCBI lineage: Eukaryota > Metazoa > Chordata > Aves > Passeriformes > Passerellidae > Zonotrichia > Zonotrichia albicollis. The sequence continues at coordinate 13,019,697 of NC_133827.1, forward strand.
CTCACTAGTCCAAGGCCAGTCAGACTTTTCAGGAATGGCAGATTTTGTCTGGGAGCAGTCTTTGGATTTAGGGAATTTTGGAGGTGGAAACTCAATCTCAGCCATGGGCATCTGGAGAAGCAGGACTTTTTTTTTCCCATAGGAAGGAGAGCACAGAGCCTTCCCCAGTGTTTTGGGGACAGATGAGAGCTGACCCTTGTTAAACCATTACCAGCCTGACTTGTCCTGGCAATATTCCTATTGAAACAATACCTGGACGTAAGGAAATTTGGAGGTGAAATCCCAGTTTTGGCCATGGATGCTTGGAGAAGGAGAGTTCTTTTTCTATAGGAAGGAAAGCACAGAGCCCCAGTGTTTCATTAGCAGAAGAGACAACTGAGTTCTTGAGGCTGTTGGCACCAAGGGGCACCCCATTCCATGGGATTTAGCAGTGTCACAATGATCCCAATGATGCCATGAGGCCTTGCAGTGTCACAATGGTCTCTGTGGTTCCCCAGATCCCACAATGTCACTTGACTCCTCTGTTCCATGAGCCCTGCAATGTCACAATGGACCTTTGAACACTAGGGATTTGCACTGTCACAATGGTCTCCTTTGGGTCCAGTGTCACAATGGACCACTGATGACATGAGGCGCTGCAATGTCACAAGTGACCTTTGGCTCTATGGGATCTCATAGTGTCACAATGGTCCCTTGGTTCCATGACACCCCAAATTGTCACAATGGTCTCCACAGCTCCATGAGGCCTGGTAGGGTTACAATGGACCCTTGGTTTGGTGGAGCCTCTCAGTGTTACAATGATCCCTACACTTCATGGAGCCACAGAGTTGGCATTCCACACATGGAATAAAGGTGTGTGGCTTCATGGAATGTAGGGACCATTGTGACACTGGCAGGGGGGAACCAGGGGGACAGGGGACTGTGCATGAACAGGGTTGGATTTCTCTGGAGTAAACTGTGAGGGGAAGCTGGGGAGGATTGACCTCCTCAGTAACTTCACACAGCTCCTTTGATGTCACATAGCCCCCTTGTGATGTCACACTGCCCCTATGATGTCATACATCACCTGCTATGTCACACAGCTAAGTCAGTTAACCTGTAATGTCATACAGCAGCACTGTGATGTCATAAAAGATTGTGATGTTACAAAGTGACCCTGTGGTGTCACAGTCTGTTCTGTGATGTCACAGCCTGCTCTATGATGTTACACAGCCACCTGGTGATGTCACAACCCACTCTCTGATGCCACAGAGCCACACTCTATGATGGCAGAAACTGCTTTATGGCCTCACATCCTACTCTGTGATGTCACAGGCTGCTCTGTGATGTCCCAACTCCCTCAGTGATGTCACAAATCCCTCAAGAACTCAGTTACATTGAAACATTGAAGTCTCTTGGACTTTGAAGAGATCCCTGTCAGGGACACAACTGAGAAAGTGTCCTCAAGTTTCAGTCAGAGCAGAATACTGGAGGCAGTGATGACAGCTAGGGACAAACAAGACAAAGGTGTCTCTGGTGCTGAGCACACCTGGATGTCTTTCAGGAATGCAAAGGGACAACCTCTGAGCCCCAGCCCCTAGCCAGACAGATCCTGTCCCTCTCACCTTGCTCAGGGCTCTTCCTGGGATGGGCACTGGCATGTGGGGATGTGCAATGCCAAGGGCAGGAGCATGGGGCAGCCCTTGCTAGGCTGCTGAGCGGGGACAAGGAGGCAATGAGGCCCCAGGCCTGCAAGGGTCACTTGTCCTCTCGTGGCCTCAGGCCCAGGCCCAGCAGCCGTGGCCAAAGTGCTGCCCAAGGTGGCTCTGGCAGGGCTGTCTTGCAGCTGCTGCCCATCCCTGTGCCCTGTGCAGCCCAGGCTGTTCCACGGTGTCCCTGCCCTGCGCCTCTGTCCCTGCAGGCTGTCGGCATCCCCCAGCTGCCCCACCTGGCTGGGCCCTTCCTTTGCTGACAGCTCTGCCTTCTGCCTGCCCCTGCCTGCCCACACAAAGCCTTGGGCTTGATACGAAAAGGGTTAATTGAAATTTTACTTTGCCTGTGAACTTTTAGCAGAGAAACAAGGCATTCAGGGGCTGCTTTCCCAGCAGTAATGGTTGGAAGAAAAGATGAAGACATCTGGTTTGAGAATGCAGTGATAGAAAAAGCAATGGCTGAATCTGGGAACTTGAGGCGGGTTTTTGAGGCGGGTTTTAAGGAAATGGTTAAATTTTAATATACACTTAGTGACTGTATATAAGGGATACACTGGTTGAATCACATGTCCACATAAGGAATTATCACCCACTGCACCTCAGGCCTGAATAAATGCTGCTCTCTTAAACACCAAAATAGTATTTAAGGAGTCTTATTCTGATATTTTGGACATTTGGTGGAAGCAGGGGCTGACAGACCCAAGGAGTCAGCTGTGACACCGTGGCACCCCATGGAAAAAAGGGTCCATTGTGATGCAGTGGAACCCCATGGAACCAAAAGTCCATTGTATCAGAGCAAGGACTCATGGGACCAAGGAGACCATTGCTGACAGTGTGGAAGCTCATGGAGCCATGGGGTCATTGTGACAATGTGGGGCTGCATGGAACCAATGGTCCATTGTGACACCTTCTGGAATCAAGGGGATCATGTTATGCTATGGAACCTCATGGAACAAAAGATCCATGCTGACACTGCAGTGCTGAGACCATTGTTGACAGCTCCTGGAACCAAAAGTCCATTGTGACACAGCAAGGCCTCCTGGAACGAAGGATGTCTTGTGGCTCTGTAGGGTTTCACTGAATCAAGGAGACCATTTTGACACTGTAGGGCCTCATGGAATCACCTGACACTGTGACACAGCGGGGCCACATGGACCCAAGTGCCCACTGAGACACTGAGGAACCTCATGGAACCAAAGGTCCATTGGCACACTGAGGGGCCCTGTGGAACCAATGGGACCATGGTGACACTGTGGTGCTCCATGGAACCAAGGGGCCATTCTGATTCTGCTTTGCCTCATGTAGCCAAGGGGCCACCATGACACTGCAGGGCCTCATGAAACTACGGCAGCCTTGTGACCCTGCGGGGCCCTTGGAACCAAGGGTCCATTGGGAGATTGCAGGGCCTCATGGAACCATGGAGACCATTATGGCCCTTCAAAACCCATTGGAACCAAGGGATCATTTGCAGATTGCCGGGCCTCATGGAAGCAAGGGGGGACAGCTGTGATGGGATGGGGCCCAATGGAAGCAAGGGGCCAGTGTTGAACAGCTGAGCCTTATGCAGCCAAGGAGCCATTGGAATGCTGAGGAGCCCGACGGAACAAAAGGGCCAGGGTGACACTCTGCAACCTCATGGAAGCAAAGGGGCCATTTTGTCATTGTGCAGCTCCATGGAATCAAGGAGGCCACTGTGCCACAGCAAGGCCTCATGGGAAGCAAGGGACTATTGTGACACTGCGGAGCCCCTTGGAAATAAAGGGTCAGCATGACACCAGCATTGTGACACTGCGGGGCCCCATGGATCCAAGGGAACAGGTATCAGTCTGGTTGGCTTGGCCTGACCAGCTCAACTGATCTTGGTATGTTGAGAGTCTGTTCTGATGTGCCCCTGAAACCCTGGGGCTCTGTGCTTTTCCTTCCTGTGGAAAAGAACCACCCCTCCTGCCCAGGCACACCTTGTGGGACAATAGGACTCCTGCACGACTAACCAATATGATTAAGCAGAAGCCATTTATTGTTTACATTATACACTTATTTATACATTCTAACCCTACTGCACACGCTGATCACACTCTTCTTCATTGGTGCCTCTGTGTTGTCCTTATGTTCTGCACTCACTTCACAGGGTATGTGATTGGTTACAGTCCAGGTGGTTCTCAGCCCTCTGTTATCTAGTTCTTGTGGTCTTGGTATTCTGTTTCTCAGTCTTTTCTTTCTTCATTTAGAACAGTTTATGTCTTAGTAACCTTGATGAATTCCAGAGGGCTGATAAGAATAACTACAAGTGGTATGGCTGCTGCACAGTGTGGCCTAAGTTTTTCAGATATATTGCTACAATTCGCCCTTCTTCTTCTTGCACCAGCCAAACCCTTTTCACTGTATTTTCTACCAAGCGGGTCACCAATTTCCTTAGGCAAGGAATAATACAAAGCAATATAATAATGACTACTAATAATAACAAAGCTCCTTTTTTGTTGTCTTTCAACCATCCAGGTATTCCCCATCCCTCAAACCATTCATCCAAGCCCCAATCATTCAGGGTCAATTTCTTCACGTTGTCTTGTAGTTGAGTTTCCTGTGAATGGATGCAGACTGGCCAGAGAGATTCATACAACACATCCCTTCAAAATCCTCACACCGGTGCCCATGTGCTAACAGTAAAAAAAAATCTATAGCAGCTCTGTTTTGCAGTGTGCCATGTCTAATACTATCTACATGAGTGAGCATTTGATTTAAAATAGCTGAACTTGTGTTCAGTTGTTTGACTGTCCAGCATCCCAAGATATAATGGATAGCCAAAGCTGGAGCAGCGGCAACACCTGGAGTAAGGAATGATGCTGTTATTCGTGCTGGAGCATCCCAAAACTCTACATGATTGTCACAATCAGGTCCTAAGCTTGTGATTGCTCTTTTAGACTTCTTGCTATGTCCTGCTTTCCAAACAGTCTGATTCAGCATTTTGCACATGCTAGGGGCAAACATGGTTGGCTTTCCTAAATAACAAGGATCACCAAACTGATTGCTCGGAATTGCAGGCCATGCCCTATCCCCACAGATTAAAAAGACACCTGGTGGAAGCTTTTGTACAGTCATTTGCACCAGCACTTCCAGGATAAGTCCAATTGTGGCAATATTTGATCACATTCTTATACCATGGAGAACTGGGATTAAGGATGACACTTTTATTTTTGGGACATGGGACTAGGACATTGTTCATATCAGTTGATTTCAGGTTTAAAAAGTAGTTTAAAAACAAGCAGTAATTCCCAAGTACCAATCCTAACAAGTCTAGTTCTTGGGGCAGTAGTCTGCTTTCTTTCAGTGATTGGGTTATCATACCTGCTTGGAAGACCTCACTGTTAGGCCTAATTCCCAACCTTTTGCATATGTCCAATTCTGTAGAACCTCTGATTGTGTTACACCAGTGATTCTCCACACCTGATCTATTTCCTCCCACCTATCTCTTTCCTCTGGCTCCTACCCATCTTGTAAAACCAGTAAAATTACTTTTTAGAATACCAATTAAACATGTACAGAAGGGATCTCATGGCATGACTAAGGACAAACGAAAGGAGTCCACCCCAGAAGCATTGGCCCCAGTAAGCCACATATTCTGTCCATGCCATCGCGGGGGGTAATTTCTTCTGCACTACGGATGTTGCACATATCACAAGTAACAGAGGGAGACTCCCAAAACCCTGCAAATCTAATTTAAGACTATTCTTCATCTTTGTCATTGCCAAAAAACACTTCCTCTATTAGATGGATAAAATTCAAACTGACTGTGCCTCTTGTTCTTTGCAGTCTGCTCCTATTCTGTCTCCTTTGGTTCTTGTCTTCCCACCTTTGCTTTGTTTGTTCCCACTGCTCAGATCTAAGTCCCCAAGTCCCAGGGATAAGTATTCCTTTTTCACATTCAATAGCCTTGATCTTATTCTCTCTCTTTTTGCTCGAGCTTCCAGAGTTCATTATGATACCACTGAATAGCCTGCCCCAACTGCTCCTGAGACTCAACCAAATTCAGCACTTCCTGACGGATTTCAGGTGATTTAACCGTTGTTCCTGTCTCTTGGGATAAAACCACCCAGTGCCGATGTCTGCACTCTATACACCTTGGGAAGCTCCTTTCTCTAAACTCATATAACCCATCTGATCCACGCCCCACAATTCCAATCTCATCCAAGAGTAGCAAAAGCGCTAACAGTTGTTTTCAGGTAATGCTGGTTGTTTCATTGGTGATATCAGATATCAGAGTGTCCTTCTCAAGCCAGGGATGAACCCATTTCACTGGTATCCATCAGGGTCCTTTGTTTGTAATGATACAAGCATAATCCCTTCCTGCTGCAAACCTGAGTAATGTGTTAATGCTGGTGGGTCACTACCAGTACCTACTAGCCATAGAGGATTCATAACATAAACTGCTTTCAGCACCCTGTCCTGTGGGCTCAGCCCATCCTCCCCAAGTTTTTGTTTATCAAGCAGTCTTTTCAGTACCTGGTGTGTTCTTACAACAGTAGCTTGTCCTGTGGAGTTACCTGGAATACCTGTGCTCTGCTTCCCTCCCCAAGGAGCCAAGAAATCTTGGGTCCGTCAGGCTGTGTATCCTGATTCATTGTTTGCCCTGAGGCAAGCCCATGATGGCAAAGCAGCCTTGCAAGTGTCGAATGACAAAACGAGATCCTTCACTTGTCATAGGAGTGGCTCAAATCACGGCAGAAAACGTGTCTATAAATACATGAATGCATTTAAAGTGACCAAAAGAGGTGCAGATGGTCAGATCAGATTGCTATAACTGCAGGGGCCCTAGGCTGTGAGGGCTGACTCCAGAACCCAATCCACCAATCATACCCTGGCATTGCAGACAGGTTGTGACAATTCCTTGAGCATCCTGAAGTGATATTCAAAATTGTTTGGGTAAAACTTTTGCATTTTGGTGAAAAAACTCGTGAGCCCTTCGGGCCTGGCCCAACTTATCAATAATAGGAGAAACAGAGGCCCAAAGTGGTGCCACCAGTTGGTCAGCCCTCTCATTTCCTAAGGGCAGGCCTCCTGTCAATCCAGAGTGACTCCAGATATGGAATGACAGATTTAGCTGAGGGTGTGTATTCTATCTGTTAGAGGTGGGGCAGTTATCTTCTGTTAATTGGGCAGTTTTCTTTATCTCCTCCACAAATCAATCCTCCCTCTGGGAAATATCTTCTTTTAATGGGCCATTAAGTGTCACTGCATGGCTGATAAAATGACAGCGTCCCATTGTGAAATGCTCCACCCAGGGGGAGGAGCCAAGCATTCCTACCTGGATATAATTTGAGGTTTTAGGACACCAGAGCAGCCTTTTCCCACTGAATTTGCAGAGGAGCGTCTTTCTTCTCCACTGGATTCCCAGAGGAAGGCCAGGCCTACCTACACCACCACCGGACTTCCAGAGGAAATCTCCACCCTTCTACAGGATCACTGCTCCAACAGAATCACACCTGTCACTGCAGGAGGGCTGCAGCCACCATTGACCGGGACTGCTGTCAACACTCTGACCCACAGGGTGTCAGGTCATATTCTGACTCTCTCAGTGATTTGTTTTCTGGGTTTTTTTTGTACTACTGTATTTGTATTCTTTTTAAATTTTCCTAGTAAAGAACCGTTATTCCTATTCCCATAGCTTTGCCTGAGAGCCTTTTAATTTAAAAATTATAATAATTTGGAGGCAGGGGTTTTCCATTTCAAAGAAGGCTCCTGCCTTCATTAAGCAGAGAGCTGTCTTTCCAAACCAAGACAGATTTTCGCACTCAGTGTTAGGCCTGGGGCATTGATAGAAAAAGGGTGAAAAAGGAATAATAGTTCTTGAGTAACCTAACTTTTGTGTGCTGATATTGAAACCTCATTAAGTGTCGCCATGTGGTCTAACTTACCATGGTTTGAGTGGCACGAGGTTGTGGCTATATTTCTAACCATTTGAAGGCCCGTATCTAAACATGGGTCCTATAACTAAGGCTAATGTGGCTGTTATCCAGTTTACTTTATGGCTTAATAAGGTGAGGAATTAATGGATTTTTAGCTTCCTCTGGAAGGCAGGCACATGGATTCAGAGCTATCACACACTAACTGTGTGGTTTTAATAATGGTACTTACTGTGAGGAAATTACACCAACCCTTCACCCAGCTCTTTGGGCCTGCCCCACCAGTTTTCAAAGGGTTTAGATCCACTCTAAATGCTAATGATATCATACAGTGGTTGGTGCTGCTGATAGGCCTGTTCTATTTAACATTCAGAGATAAGGGAAGATTGATCTGGATAACCACCCTGAGACCTACCCCAGAGACAAGGGATGCTGGTGCCCCAGAGCCTGACCCTGCCCCACAGCCCACCTCAGATACGAACCACTCAGATTGGGTGGGGGTTCTGGTGAAGGAGATGGGCCAGATGCTGAAGGAGCACATTTCCCCAGCTGGTGAGAAACCCTCCCTCTGCCTCAAAGAGGGAGAGTCTGATGGTGCAGCAGTGGAACCCACAGATGTTAAAACTGTCCAGGTTCCAGCTGAACTGCTAGGGCAGTCACAGCCAGCAGCAGTCGCTCCTATGGAAACAAGGAGGTCTAAGAAGAAATCAGAGCACCTGACCAGTCCGGCTGTTCGTCTCTGCCCGGTCACGCGCAGGATGGCCTTGGGACAGCTCGCGCTTCAAAGGAAAAGTCTGGACTCTTCACATTTCCAGTCTTCGATATTGTTTATTATTTCTTATCTACAAAATTTTCTTCCAGCCTGACAGAGGTCTGACCAGCAAGGCAGCCAAGGGCACTCTGACCTCCCACTGGGCAGTCATCTATTTTTATACTAAAAACTACGTACATCATATTTACCTTTATTTCCCAATACTTTTCACCCATATTAGCAAGTGCACCTTCACCAAGAACCAATCCCAAAGTGCCAACATCAACACAGAAAATGGATGACAAGAAGAAGAAAGAAGAAGGACGAGACATGCCCTGATTCCTCCATCTTGTCTCCATAACCCCCTGTACCAAAATCCTAAAATCTATATTTCCACCCTGTGAATACTTAATTCTTACACCATTTATCCCCAAGTGATTCTCTTGTCCTCAAACAGGTGGCACATCCCGTGCAGGGTCAAAATCCAACCACCAAGCACTTCTGGCAACATTCCAGGATTTCCGAGCCCCCCCCCCAAGGGTTGTCTCGGTAACTCTGGACATCCGGAGTGATGTGCTGAGTTCCCACAAGCATCCAGATAAGGATAAGAAAGGAGGACCCTCACAACCCACAGGGCAGACAATGGTTGAGATCATCACTTAGTCCCTGATGCACAAAAGTCTCTGTAATCTGCACAAAGACATTGTACAAGGGGGACGTGAGGCTTATACAACCTTTTTACTCTGGGTCTGGGACCTTATGGGTACAGGCATGCAACTGGATGGTGGTGAGGCAAGGAATTTGGGACCCTTGACCCAGGACTCAGGTATGAATCAGATTTTTGTAAGGGAATCAGGGTCCCTTTCCCTCTGGGAGCAGCTTTTAATGAGTGTCAGAGAGAGGTTTGTCCACAGGGAGAGAATGCAGGAGCACCGCCATAGAATGTGCTGGAAAACCCTCAAGGAAGGGATCCAAGAGCTGAGAGAAGTGGCAATATTGGAGGTACTCTTTGGGAGGGATGGACAGCATGATAATGACCTCGACAAGGTCAGGTGTACAGGGCAAATGCTGTGGAGTCTGGCAAATCTGGGGCCATCCCAATACACCACCTTCATTGCAACGAAAATGCTGATAACAAACTAGAGAGAGTGGGTTCTGTCACAAACAAGCTTAGAAATTGTGAGAGTGTGATCAATGACCCCAAGCAGGCTCATGTCTCTGCTGTGATCAAGGACCTAAAGAGGAGATGAATTGTCGCTATAGAGCGTGACACGGCACAAGCACCAGGACTGAAATCAGGATGTATAAGAGAGATTTATTACAGCAACATGTTGCCTTTATAGTTTTACAAGATATTTACATTTACTTAACAAACACATACACTGCCCATCGGTCATGAGAAAGAAACAAAGTTCTCATTAGGTGAAAAGGAGCTGCGTCACTCTGTGAGCCAGCTAAAGTCCATATCTTGTAACTTTCTCTCTTTCTTCACACTGCCGTGGTGATAGCCTTGGTACCTTCCTCAAGAGAGATACGGGGCTTTCCTTATCTTCAGGAAGCCTTTGGTGGCTCACAAGAACAGCACAAAAATGTCTTTTCTACAATTCCCCCTTTTTGTATTTGTCCCACAAACACAACTGCTAAGGACTTCTGCAAGGCTCATGCAAAAATCCAAGCAGATGGAGGATCCAATCTTTATTCACTTAGAACTAACCAACTTCTACCCAATCCACAACACACACCCTCACAGTCTTAACATTCATATATAGACAAGGCACATAAAAAATAGATCTTCAAATACTGTTACAGATCTCGCAATATTCAGATGACACATTTGTAGCAGAATGACACCTTCACCTCTAATCAAATAACTTTTTCCCACACAGAGTCAGAGACCAAGTCATCTGCCTAGTCACCACTTAGAACCAAGTAGCATCCATGTAACTTTATAACTGGTTGCTGCTATCATAATGGGCAACCAACCTAGTTGCTCAAGGTGTGGATTTCAGTTCCTAATTCAACCCCTCTGCAAAGGCAACACTTCTCCCTTAGGTGCATCAAATTCCCCTATTTTTCGGACTGTCCGTGCCCTGTAAAAGGAAATGGTACAAGACACATTTCTCAGTACTACCAACCTCTCTGTAAGAGAATTCAAGGAAAAGAAGAAAAAGTAACATCCACTAACTTAAATTTTGGATTTTCAGGTTAAGCCTATAACTCCCTTTACTCTGTCTCGAATTGCCATCTTTACCACACATTCCTTGAGTGCCCATGCTCCCATCCACCTAATAACCAATGCAATTACCTACTCATTTTGCTTCCACTGTAGAACCGCCCATGCTGTCCTTTCCTTTGTGCTCCAAATAAGGTTTAACAAAACAGGCAGAGACCCAACGAGGGCCATTTTCTCTTAAAACACATGCATATCCTCTTCCCCATGCTACTAATTCCACTGGGCCAGTCCACTTTCCCGTGATTAAATCTTTTACCTGTACCTTAATATCTTTCTGAAAGTTTGGCTGTTTTGAATTCAAAGACAAAAAATGATAGAATATAGGAGACAACTGTAAGTCAGGTAAAGGATGCAGAAAGTTTTACACATAGATGACTTTGTCTAATCTCACTTGAGGTGACTCCCTCTGCATTTCCCCTTTTTGTTTTTGTATTGGGTGCTTAAATACACCATGAGCACATTCAGTAATTGCTTGGCCTGTCGAATACCAGTGGAATGATCAACACCCCAGGCACGAGAAAACACTTGCAATGTCTTTGAAACATACGCCAGGCCGTTATCAATCTTTATATGTGATGGAACACCTAAAATGAAAAAGCTGTGGCAAAAGTGATGAATGACATCCTGAGCTATTTCACCTGCCAATGCTGAGGCAACCATGGCATGAGAAAAGGTGTCAATTGTAACATGAACATACTTTAAACGGCCAAATTCAGGCATTTTTGTAACATCTGTTTGCCATTGTTGCAAAGGGAGTAAGCCTCTAGGATTAGTGCCGTAATATTGTGAAACATGAAACATATGACAATCAGGGCAAGAATAAATAATTGACTTTGCTTTGATGTGTACTAACTTAAATTGCTGCTGTATTGCCTGAGCACTTTGATGAAAAAATTGGTGAGATAGAACAGCTTGCTGTAACACATTAGGAACCGTTTTTACAGCTGAGGCAGCCACAAGGGAATCCACATAGGCGTTACCTTCCACAAAGAATCCAGGTAGCGATGTATGGCTATGAATATGCATAATAAAATAAGAATGCTTTCAATTACGAATAACAATCCACAATTTCAACAACATAACAAATAATGGTTTCTCCTTTACATTATAAAACACAACTTGATCCAACTGTTTCACTAAATTAGCAAGATAAACTGAATCGGCAACTATATTTACGGAACTAGGAAATAAGGTAAAGGCCAAAAGTATGGCACAAAGCTCAATTAACTGAGGAGACTCCTGTTGAACCATTACTTGATATTCCCAGCAGTCATCCTTCTTCCAGGCAAGAGCAGCTTTTCCAGTTTTCCCTGATCCATCTGTAAAAACTGTTACACCTTTCACTGGCAGAGAAGAGCAAAGTTGTTTCCCCTGAAAGCAAATCTTTTTAGTGAAATTCAAAATAGGATGAGAAGGTAAATGGTATGCTATTTGACCTGTAAAGGAAGATAAAGCAGATTGCAGCTCACGATTGTTTTGAAAACACCACTCAAAATACCATTGTTGTACTGGTATGACAATAGTTACAGGATCACAGCCTAAGATTTCATGGCAGGGTCTGGGACCTTTGATAATGATGTCTGCAAAAACCTCATTCAGATCTGAAGCTGTTTTTTGGGACCTGAAAGACAAAAATATCCACTCCAAAATATGCAATTAGTCTTCCCATTTATCATTCCATTGACACGACAATCCGCATGGTATTTCATCATCTCTCAAAATAAATAATTGCACACAAACAGAAACATCTATTCCGGTAACAAATTTAGATGCCAAGGCCAGTTCAACTTCTTCTACAGCCTTTTTTGCTGCAGTAGTCAAATGTCTCTCATCAGCAGAAGAGATAATCCCTGATAATAAGTTAAACAAAGGTTGCAGTTGATGATTTGTTATCCTCAAGTATTGCTTAAGCCAACCTATTGCACCAACCAATTTCTGTAAGTCAACAGCAGTTTTAATTTCAAAGTCCAGTTTTACAGGTTGAGGCACAATTTGTGTATTGGTGATTATCAACCCCAAATATTTCCAAGGCATCTGCCTTTCAACTTTCTCCAGGGCGATAACCAAACCAACTAGAGTGTACACATCATCCAGCAGTTTGAGGGCAATGGGTCTTCACATGCCCTGGTTCTTCACAAGCAGAATATCTGGGTGAGGACTTCATGACTTTGCCAAAGCAGCCATTTTATACTCAACTGAACCAGCCTTTGAGCAAGCAGCTACAAGATCAGACAGCGAGGGATCTCCGGCTAAAGAATCATATTCAATAATTCATCTGCAATCAATAATTCATATGCAATCTTTGTTTGCGTTGTCCCAGGCTGTCTGCATAAAATTTTCCTCAACTTATCATCTTGTACTTGCTTCTCAAGGGCTGCAGCAGCCCTCTCCATAACCTGCAGAAAAAGTTCCTTCACCCCTTGCTGGATGGTAATATACCTTGGTTTAGGAGCTGCCATTTCCATTGTTTTCAGTAAAGTACTCATGTGTGGTGTTTGTGAGGTTCCCAGGACAAGGTGGGAATTTGACTCCATGTTCTCAGAGGGCTGATTTATTATTTTATGATATTATATTTTATTAAAAGAAATTATATACTAAAACTATACTAAACTGTAGAGAAAGGATACATCAGAAGGCTTGAAAAGAATGAAGATAAAACCCCATGACTCCTCAGAGCCTCGACACGGCTGTACCACGATTGGTCATTAAATTAAAACAATTTACATGGAACCAATCAAATATTCACCTGTTGGTAAACAATGTTCAAGTCACATTCCAAAGCAGCAAACACAGGAGCACCAATCAGATAATGATTGTTTTCATTCCTCTCTGAGGCTTCTCAGCTTCCCAGGAGAAAATCCTGGGCAAAGATGATTTTTCAGAAAATATCATGGTGACACTCATACCCAGCTGCTGGGCCTGTGCCAGAACCAGGGGGTCCCATCTTGCCTGCAAATCCAGGTTAGAGAATGGTCCATTGCCCAGCAAGGCATCAGCTCCCACAGCGTGACGTGGATTGTGCTGAGGTAACCGCATATTGTTCAATGCTACTCTTTCAGCCATTTGCTTCCAGGTAGCTTGAAACACACCATACTGCACTGGCTGAAACAGAATCGTAGCAAGGTAAACAATAATATAAGGCACAAGTACATCAGCATTTAGAACACGAATCACTTGCATCACCTGCGAAGAGTTAACACCATACTGATCTCATTTTGACTGAAGATGCTGCACAATCCTCCATGCAAAAACCTGATGGCTATCTTGTTGTCCCGAATTAGGAACAGCTTTGAAAACAGGAAAAGCCACAAGCCCACCAGAAGCAGCAGCAGAAGCAGCCATCTCCATCCTTTTAGGTGGACCTATTTTCTCTAACAAATTCCAGTCTCCCACTTCAGCTGCTTTCATTCTCACATGCTCCCAAAATTGAAAGGGTGTCGAGGAGTCACAGCCACCTGTCAGGGAGGCAGAGTCCAAGAAACAGCAGGCCTGGATCTGCTCCGAGCTCTAACAGAAACAGATTCCTGCATCTTTTTAGATGTACTTATAACTGGCAGTTCATTGTCAGAACTATCACTAGACAAAGAGGGACACAATATTAGAAATTGCTTTTGTTCAACCGGTTCAGGAGGGGGGAGGAGGGCAGATGGCTCAATGGGGGATGGAGTGGAGGCAGATGACTCAAAGCGGGGCAGAGCAGGGGTGGATGGTTTAAGGGAACAGGGAGAGGAGGCAGATGACTCAAAGGGGGGCAGAGCAGGGGTGGACGGCTCAAGGGAAAGCGGGAGAGGGGGAAGCAGCCGACCGAGGGACGGGTAAGGGAGGAGCAGCCGATCTGCAGGAGGGTGAGGGGGGAGCAGACAAACCATGGGAGGGTGAGGGGGTAGCAAACGGCCCAGGGGGAGACAGAAGGACCGATGACCCAGCCTGTTTTACACTTTGCTTTTTCTGTGACTTTATTTTGTCTAATTGCTGTGCAGGCATAAGATACTTTGGTTTAGCACTCAGTTCAGCTAACTGCTGAGCAGGTGAAGTATACACAGGTTTAACACAATCTTTTGGAGATGAATACCAAGGAGCAGTCTTAGCCTGTCATTTGATTCTCATGATAGCAAACTCTGGGGGAACCTCCACAGCAACTGCAGCAGGCTCCTCAGGGGGAGATACATTAACAGGCTCAGCCTCATCTTCCTCCTGTCCCTCTGCTTTAGTTTCTTGATCTAATTCCTGCTCCTCCAATTCCTCCCCTCTATCTTGTTCTGCTTTCCATTCCTTCAGTGCCTCATACAACAGCCTCCAGGTAGTAGCCAAATCAACAACCGTCTTATCCCCTTAGATATCACTTCCCATAGTCTCTTCCCAACCTTTTTCCATGCCCTGACACTGAAGGCAGTGTTGGTATCAGCTTCAAAGTCCTGTGATTTACACCATGTCAGTAAGCTACAAAGGGCATAATCAGAAGTTTGAATATATTTTCTTTTCAGTAACATTTCCACATGGACAAAACAGTCTTTTCCTCATTTGATAAATTATTTCCCATTTTTTCCCAGTTGCTCACCTCAAATCAGATGTCTGAATTAGGTTCAGACCTCCACAGCTTTCCTGCTGCCTTCACTCATATTTTGGGTACCCTTTGACTTTTTTTCCTCTTTTTACAGTCCAGTTGGGATCACGGCGGGGTCACCAGATGTCGTTATAGAGCACGACACAGCGCAAAAATACATGACTCCATCAGAAGGGTGCAAGAGAGAGATTTATTAGAGCAACATTGTTTTTACTTCTTCAAGATATTTACACCCATTCAACATACACATTCAGTGCCCATTGGTCAAAAGAGAGAAACAAAGTTCCCAGTAGGTGATCAGGGAGCCACATCACTCTGTGAGCCAGCCAGAGTCCATATCACTTAACTTTCTCTCCTTCATCCTGCCTCCATGGTAACAACCTTGGTCTTCCTTCAGGAGAGATACGGGGCTTCTACTTATCTTCAGGAGGCCCTTGCTAGTTCAAGCCCTTGCTAGCTTGCTAGCCCAAGGACAGCACAGAATGTCTTTCCTACACATACCATGGCCACTTCCCTTGTAATTTCAACTTTGGCCAAATTTCAGTACAATAATATATCATTTTAACTTGGTCAAAGGTTTTAGTGGATTCTTGAGAATCCTAGTGGTCTAATAACCATCCCAGCGGACTGTCCCAGGGAATACTTTTTGCCTTCCTTTTTCCTTTAAGGAGGCTTCCTCCTTTACTTACACACCGACCCATCCTTAAATGAGTAAACTAAAATCACAAATGTACCCCTCCCCAAACAGAAATTTACAGACGGGCAGCACTGTGATGGTGTTCACAGGGGTTTTCAGGTGAGGGAAGAGACGAGAATGTTGACTCCATGTTCAGAAGGCTTGATTTATTATTTCATGATATATATTACATTAAAACTATACTAAAAAGAGTAGAAGGAAAAGTTTTATCTCAGAAAGCTAGCTAAGCAAAGAATAGAAAGGAATGAATAATAAAAGTTTGTGTCTCCGACAGAGAGTCGAAGCTAACTGGGCTGGGATTGGACATTATTATAAACATCCAAGATGGGCCAATCACAGATTCACCTGTTGCATTCCACAGCAGCAGATAACCATTGTTTACATTTTGCTCCTGAAGCTTCTCAGCTTCTCAGGAAGAAAAATCCTCAGAAAGGATTTTTAATGAAAATATGTCTGCAACACAAATCTACAAGTAAATAAAGTGTTTCTCGGCTCAACTAAATATATATAACTTTAACCCAAGCCTTCTCCCCCCTCTTAATTTAACTTAAACCCTTCTTGATCACTCTCACACTTCCACTCTCCTACTAAGGAGTACATTTTATTGGGGGAAAGGACAGGGTTCACTCACTTTCTCTCTTTTACCTGAGTAAACTCACTACACTCACACCTTTTCAGTTCCAAGCTCTGCCTTGGATATTAGGGCCTATCCTAGTGATCCGATCCCCTGAGTGTACCCCTGCACCTCATCTCTACCCTAGAGACTCTTGAGCACCCTTTTAGATGCACGCCAGGGTCCCCAGTATTAGAATCCCCTCCCTGGGCACCAGGACCTTCCCTTGTCGAGCCACTAGCCAGGCCGGACCATGAGTCCAAACCCCGGGCTAGACTGTTCTGTTCTAATACCGTATCCACCTTCCTCACTTTTTTGAATGGATGTAGGAAGGTTCAAGGAGACTCCATGGGGTTACCCTTGATCCCTTCCCCGAAACTGGGATCAACCCAAGAGGAGCACGACCCCTTTGCCGTCCACCATCAGCTTGGCTACCTCTCCCCAGCGGAACAGCCTAGGCAAAAGGGATGTGTGCAAGGATCTGTGGTGCCTGTCCTTGCCTTAACCTAAAGACTCCCCACCCCGGTGCTCTTGGGCTGTGGGTTCACAGTCTCCTCCCCGAGATCGCGGCAGCACCACCTGCGGTACGTCCACCCAGTCCTGGGCAGTGAGGACCCTCGTGGGCGCTTGGCACCGGCAGTGCCTGAGGGCACCCTGTGATGCATGTGACCCACTCAATGTCTGGGTACTCCACACGCCCGGACCTACCTAGACTGCAATGGTCTTACCAAGGGATACCCAGCCCTGATGTGTGCCACTCACACCTGGCTATCCCCTGCATGCCTGTGGGGGCCCTCACTATCCCCAGGAGACGCCTCACTCAGCAGCTCCTCTCGCTTCCCCCCGTTCCCAGCCAACCCCCTCATGGGGGTCCAGAGCCATGGTACTGGGGGGCCCTCACTGCTTTGAGGGTCTGAGCTGCCGGCCCTTGTCTCACTCACACACCATTCGCACGCCTCCTACGCCCGCCACCAGGGTCACTTACTCCTCCAGCGCTCCTTGGTGTCACTGATTGCAGGCTGATCTCTTTGGTCCAGGTACCAGTTGTCCTGGAGGTCTAGGGCGGGTGACCGTCCCGTTCCTGGTGTCCTCTTCAGGAGTGGCTATTGTGGACGAGCTCCCAGCTGAAATAAATGGGCAAGGAGAACCTGCTCCTTTTGGATGCCTTTACTGAGTGATCAGCTCTGGGTGGGGGCCCGAGGCGTCGCGCACTCCGCTGCTGCTCCCTTTGGCGAGGCAGAGGAGAAGGGAGACCGTTTTGCTCCACAGCAGACTTGGGGCTTCCATCCTCATGGACGTGTCTAGGAAGTCGCTTTTTGGCTCGTCTTCTAGGGTCCTTATTCTGACCCAGTTCCAGTCACGTCACAGTGATATCTAAAACCTTGCTTGTGGAGTAGGAGAACTTTTTGCTAGTAGGACCCATTGCTTAGTTCCTTAAATCTTCGGCCAGCTTGTTGTTTTTAGGGTCTTTCATTGGATTTTCTTGACTGTCTTAGTTTGCATATTTTCCCAGGGATGTTACCTGACACCATTTTGGGGAGCGGCAGAGGCAGTACCCGACAGATGCAACAAGGGTACCAGTAAGGTAAGGGGATTAACAGTGGGGGTGACTTAAAGGTTTAATATTTAACAACGATTTAATTAACACAATTAACTTATTACAAATTCAGATTAAGAATAACAGCTCTAATTGCATTAACCTATGAACTTGTTCATAACAGATGGCGCTGCTGCGGCTGAAGCGCAAACGCCCCGGGCAGAGGAGCAACACTACCCACCGCCGCTGCCCCGGCCCTGAGCCCTTCTCCAGCCCGGACAAGGCACTGGAGTGGGCGGTGGCCGCCCCTCAGCCCCCGGGCCCGGCCCCAGCGGGCAGGGAGCCCTGGGCAGCGCCCTTGCGGCAGCAGGGACCGAGCCCCAGCACTGGGCTCTGGCCCCGTGGTTTCACAGGGCCGAGGGGGACACGGGCAGGGCACTCGGTGCCATCGCCCCCAGCCCCAAGGCCCCTTTGGAGCCTGGCCTGGGGCTTGCCCCCACCTCCTCCAAGGCCCTGCTGGGCTCAGGCTGGTGCTCAGCACTGGGTGAGGCTCTTGTGTTTGCCCCGAGTGGGGTTTGTTTTCAGCCCAGGGTGTTGAGGAGCACTCGTGAAATGTCACTGCAAGGGTGGTGTTGATCAGCCTGGTTCTTTCTTTGTGCTGTGCCTTACATGGCTGTTTTGTTTTGTTCTGCTTTTAGAGCCTGCCTGTGAAGAGAAGCCCTAAGCAAGGGATGGAACAGCACAGACTACTGAAAAGATTCCAGCTGGTCTCAAGGCACAGAGAAAGTCAAAGCTTTTTAACTTGGTATTTGGTGGTCCATGTCTGTATAAAAGAATGGTCTAAAATTTCAGCTTTCAAGAAAATGTCCTAGGTTGATGTTTCCTGTGCTGGTGAGAGTCTTTCAAACCCAGCCATCTCCTGACCTTTCTGCTGTTGCAGTTCCATGGACAGAGCCTGTTGTCTCTTACCCCCTCCCATCGGCAGGCTGGTGTTCAGCCATCTCCAGGACAGCAGGGCCCCATCCCACATCACTGTGACCTGGGAAGGCAAAATCCATCACTCCAAATGTTCCCCCTTGCTCCTTCTTGCCAGACATTTGACCCTGGCACAGGGGTTTGCTGCTGGTTTCTGCAGGAAAAGGGAAAACCCTATGACATTTTGGGGCAGATGGAACCAAGGAAACCCCTGTGACAATGTGGGGCCTGATGGAACCAAGGGTCCTTTGTGACACAGAGGGGCCACATGGAGCCAAATATCCATTGGGACAGTTTGGGATCTCATGGAACCCATTGTTTGTTGCGACAATGCGGATCCAAGGAGATCATGGTGTTGCTCATTGCTTATGCAAAGCTTTTGCATTAATCATGGAATCATGGAGCCCATTGTGACACAGCAGGGCCCCATGGAACCAAAGGGCCATGGTGACACTTGGAACTAAGGACACCACTGTTGAGTACAGAACTTCATGGAACCAAAAGTCCATTGCCACAGAGCAAGACCTCACGGAACTGTGGAGTGCAAAGGTCTAAAACATTTCCTGCACAGTTCTGCCTTAAATGAGAGGAATGTTACTGGTGGCAGCTTGGTCTTGGCACACACCTGAGCAGTGTGTCTGTTCTCAGTGGGGAAACTCAGGAGTTTCAGATTGCTTCAAAAAACCCCAAAAAGGGAAAACCCTCCTTAGGCTGGGTGCAGCCAGCTCTGCAAGCACAGCAGCTCCCAGAGGAATGACGACAGACAGGATGGGGCTGGGCAATGTGGAGCAAGGTTGTCCATACTGGGTCAGAGCTCAAGGCACAGCTTCTGTGAGCAGGCCAGAGCTGCTGAGGAGAGACCCTGGATCAATATCAATCGCAGAATGCTGCAATTGTCTCTGGTCCAAAGACAGCAGTAATAAAATACATCCTTTAAAATAGGAGTGCATTTTTTTAGAAGCTCTTTGAAATATTTCTCCATAACTGGAGTAGGAAACCTAGAAACCTAAGAGAGCCAAGGACACTGCGGCACCTCCAGGCCCAAAAAGTGCAAACAGCGAATGGAAGAGAGCAGACTGGGAGGATGGGACTTCACAACCTGAAGCTGTAATTGGATAATTAGCCTCAATATAGAAGTGGACCAAAACTTATAAAAGTGTGAAAATGTGTGACCCATTGTCCATCTTGAGTGTACCCTCAGCCAGGCTCTTGTACTCCCCCAGGTGTATCCTTTGAAGGCCTTTTAATAAATCCCTACTTTATTCCTGTAACACTGTCCAGCCTCTGCTCCAGGCAGCCTCTCAAGGCATCAAGGCCTGGCTGGCTGGGACACCTGGGGCCACCTGACAGGTCCAGCTGACCCTGGCATGTTGAGGGCTGCAGCTCATCAGCCCCTGGAGCACTGGGGCTCTGGGCTCTCCTCCCTGTGGACAGAACTGTCCTTCTCCTCCAGGTGTCCATGGCCAAAATCAGGATTCCTCCTCCAAATTTCCATATATGCGAAGATTGCTCCCAGATGAAATCTGCCAGGACCGACAGATCTGGCTGGCTTGGCCACCTGGGAACCACCTCTCATCTGCCTTTGAAACACTGGGACCATGTGTGTTTTATGGGAAAAAAGCACCTTTCACATCCAGGCACCCATGGCC